>NC_143399.1:186757118-187109118 GCF_052110815.1 Crocodylus siamensis
GTGGAAAGGAAAGGAAAGGAAAGAAGGCATAAAACCATAGGTAAACCAAAGGTAGTGAGTGTGACCAGCGAACAGTGGAATTGGAGTGGATCATACAAAAGCCAGCTGAGAAGGTGGAGATCTCTGATGGTGGCCTGCAGATTAAGCTTAAGAACCAAGAGACTGACTGAACTATCTGTGCAGCAAGGGCTAGTCATATGCCAGTTGGTGAAGGCTACCTGATGTCAGTGCTTACAGAGGTGGTGCCATAGACGAGACAAATATTCCTGCACCAAAAAGTATGTGCACAAGGCAAACAGGCATGCAAGAGAGGGTGAGAGTATAGAAGCTGTGGGACGCTGTGGCCACCAACAAGGGTGGTTTATCAGGAATGGTTGAAAGAGGAGAGAAGGCTTGGGGACAGAGAGGGAGATTGTGCCAGGCAGTAAGATGGGAAGCACAAAGCAGAAAGTGAGGAAAAGGAAATGAAAGTAGGATGTGAGGCAAGGGATGGGCATATGCATGAGGAGAGAGAACATAGAGTGAGTAGAGCAAGGAATGGTTTGATCAAGCCAGTATCACCTTATGAAGCATTGGGTATTTTCCTACCTCATTGGCCTTACGAAGAATAACTGATCCATGATGGAGGCAAAATTCTTGTGGGTGATATCTTCTATTGAACCACCTGCATGGTTGGGATAGACACACTGTAGTTTTGGGGTATCACAGTACCTTTCCTCAGGCCTCTTAGCCACAAGAAACATTTACACTGTATTATTTACAGGTGCAATTTTTCCAAAACTTTGTTGAGCCATTTATATACAGCTGGCCAAACTACTGCCCCCTACGTGGCACATCCTGCTGGTACCAGGTGCTGTGAAATTAAGTTGGCATTTACCTCCTATGGTACAAAGCTCATTCAAGCTGCTGTGTGAGTAGTAGTTGCCCAGTTATCCTTTACATGTGTTTACCCACCTCTAACTAGAATATGTGCTCCTTGGCACATGCCTGGATCTTTTATTATAAGAAGGTGAATTGGGACACAAAGGGGACTGTAGCAATTTGTTGTGGATTATTACAGAAATAAGGTTCATTTGCTGCTGACATTTAGACTTGCAGTTGCTTGGTGAAGAGAGTCTGTTATTTGGCACTCAGCTCTTGGCATTACCTTCACGCTCTTGGCTAGTTACATTCAGAGACATATGTAGACTCTCTTCCTACTCTTTCTCTTTTTCCTTTTCTTTTTTCAGTGCAAGATGCAATTTTGTTTTGGTGTCTTGTCCAGGGGCATTATTAGAGATGGATGAGGGACACTGTACTTCAGGTATACTTTTACCCTCCCTTGAGGAATATGTTATCTTTTATTGATCCCCACCCCCCAAAAAAAGAAAAAAAAATTAGGACAGGCTTTCTGTACTTAGCAAATTATTTAGTGACCTCCTGGTTTGTTTGTTTGTTTTTCTTTTCTTTTTTTGGTCAGAGGAAAATGTTCTTAGTTTTTTTTTCCCCCAGACAGAAGTCTATCTGTTGCTCGTGTCCACAGAGCTTAGATAGCTACTGAAATCATAGCTAATAGGTATGAATTAGTGACAGATAATGCAGTCTTCATAGGCGAGGTCAGCTTCCAAACTACTGCACATAGCAGCACAGTTTGGACTGAAGGTAAGCAGCCGACAGTGGTGAAAGAACAGGTTAGGGCAGGGGTGGGCAAAATGCGGCCGGGGGGCCAGATGCGGCCTGCCAGGTCATTCTATCCAGCCCATGGGGCCCCTAAAAAATTTAGAAAATTAATATTAATCTTCCCTGGGCTGCCTATCATGCAGCCCTTGATGGCTTGCAGAAACTCAGTAAGCAGCCCTCTGCCCAAAATAATTGCCTGCCCCTGGGTTAGGGACTACTTAGAAAAGCTGGACGAGTACAAGTTCCTAGGGCTGGATGTGATGCATGGTGATTGGGAAAGGTCCTGGATGAGTGGAAAAGGGCAAATATAGTGCCCATGTTTAAGAAAGGGAAGAAGGAGGAGCTGGGGAACTATAGACCAGTTAGCTTTACCTCAGTCCCTGAGAAGATCATGAAGCAGATCCTCCAGGAATCCATTTCTAAGCACTTGGAGGAGAAGAAGGTGAGTAGGAACAATCATCATGGATTCACCAAGGACAAGTCATGCATGATCAACCTGTTTACCTTCTGTGACAGCATGACTGGCTCTTTGGATCCAGAGAGAATGTGATATATCTTGACTTTAGTAAGGCTTTTGAGACGTTCTCTCACAACATTCTTGCAGGCAACTAAGAAAATATGGGTTGGATGAGTAGGCTGTATAGAATGAGGTGGATAGAAAACTGGCTAGATGGTTGGGCTCAAAGAGTAGCTCAACTATCTAGCCAGTCAATGGCTCAATGTCTAATTGGCAGCCAGTATCAAGAGGAATGACTCAGGGGCCAGTTTTGTTCAATATTGTGGCAGGGCACTGGTGGTGCCTGCCACTTTAAGGGCCAAGTCAAGCAGCCAGCAGGTGCTTGATTGCAGTGGCTATTTTGGGACCATAGCCACCTATATAAACAGAGTAGTTTGCTGCTGGCATTCAGGCAGGAAACATTACCTGGCTGAGCTGCTGTATGAGAACATCTACAGGTAGTAGCAGGAGGCTCTGGGTCCTGGGCATGACCTAAAACTGCACCCTGCCGGGACTGGATGGCCTGGTGGGGCTCCCAGTGGTGGGGGACCCTCCAGGAAAATACCAAAGCAGTTACCACCCTGGTGGAAGGCAGGTTGGAGCACCTCAATAACCTCTAGCCCCCATATCACTGTGGGTAGCAGTTGGGGCCAGGCATGGCTACAGTCACCTGAGCCCCCACTGAGGAGGGAAGCCCCATAGCCCCAGAGAGGGGGTGGAAGATGCCTAGCCCCAGTAAGGGTAGGCTTCAGAGAAGGGGTAGAGAAGTGAAGCCCCAGTGAGGGGGAAACCAGAGGGCTGGGAGTCCAGTGTGTGTGTGTATGTGAGTTTGTATAGAGTTGCCCTGGAAGAGGTCAGGGCAAGCTTGGCCCCAGTCGGGTAATTGGCTGGGCACTACCCCAGTGAGGGTTGCGGGAGAGACCCAAAAGACAGTATGTCTGCCACCCAGGGTGTGTGCTAGATAAAGCCTATGGCTGAAGGGGCCCGGTCTGAGTGGGAGCAAGGCAGTATAAGTTGTCAATGCGTGAAAGAGATCCTGTGAGAGGGGGTAGAGTGCAAGAGGCCTTAGTGAGAGGAGGGCGGTATGAATGTGTGTTTGTCTGAGGCATGACAACAAGGGCTAAGCTTGGTCCGGCTGAAGGTCAGGAGCATTGTGTCACTTGGATGCCACCTGCAAGGCTTGGGCTGCAGTGTAGGGGATAAACAGAGCTGCAGATTGCGGCCACTGGCATCAGGGCAAGAATGGGCAGCCTCCCGCCTAAATTAGAACCAATTAAGAAACAACAAGGCATGGTGGATGAGTGAGGTGGGCATTTGGCCCAGAAATGTGAGCGGGCCAATGGCAGACTGGCACTGAGAAAGCCCCCTGTTACAAATATCTTCATCAATGATTTGGAAGGCGGGATGGAGTGTACTCTCAGCAAGTCTGCAGATAACACCAAGCTCTTGGGAGTAATAGTTAAATGGGAGGGTAGGGCTAGGATTCGGAGAGACCTCAACGGATTGGAGGATTGGACAAAAAGAAATCTCATGAGGTTCAATAAGGAGAAGTGTGAAGTCCTTCACTTAGGACAAAACAATCCTATACATCAGTATAGGCTGGGGACTGACCGGCTATGCATCAGTTCTGCAGAAAAGGACCTTAGGGTTATAGTGGATAATAAGTTGAATATAAACTAATGGTGTGCCCTTGTGAAGAAGGCTAACAGCATACTGGGCTGCATTAGTAGGTGTGTTCCCAGCAGATCAAGGGGAATGATTCTTTCCTTCTATTCTGCACTGGTGAGGCCACATCTGGAGTACTGTGTCAAGTTTTGGGACCCCGCACTACAAAAAGGATGTGGACAAAATGGAGAGAGTCCAATGGAGGCCAACATGGGGGTGGGGCACATGACTTATGAGGAGAGGCTGAGAGAACTGAGTTTATTTAGTCTGAAAAAGAGAAGACTGGGGGTGTGTTTAATAGCAGCTTTTAGCTACCTGAAGGGTGGTTCCAAAGAGGATGGAGCTAGACCGGGGTGGGCAAATTGTGGCCCGTGAGCCAGATGTGGCTCGCCAGGCCATTCTATCTGGCCTGCGGGGCCCCTAAAAAATTTAGAAAATTTAATATTTTTCTGCCTCTGGCTGCCTATCATGCAGCCCTCGATGGCTTGCCAAAAGTCAGCAAGCGGCCTCTGCCTGAAGTAATTGTCTGCCCCTGAGCTAGACTGTTCTCAGTGGTGAAAGAACAAGAAGCAATGGTCTCCAGTTGCAGCAAGGGAAGTTTAGGTTAGATAATAGGAAAAACTTTCACTAGGAGGGTAGTAAAGCACTGGAGCAGGTTATCCAGAGAGGATGTGGAATCTCCATGCTTGGAGATTTTTAAGATCTAGGTACACAAAGCCTTGGGTGGGGTGATGTATTTGGGGGATGGTCCTGCTTTGAGCAGGTGGTTGGACTCGATGACCCTCTGAGGTTCCTTCCAACCCTAATTTTCTGTGATTATATAATTCTATGATTTTGCACATATTACTGCATATACTTGCATTGTGAGATTTGTAGTAACTGCTCTTTTTCTGAACTTGAGGCTGTGTCTAAATCAAACAGTTTCATATACAAGTTGCTGTTAGAGGTGTTTTGATTTATGCTGACTCATGGATCTGATGCAGTACACATCATTTCACCCAGGTACACTTTATTAGACTGCTTTTGAAATGGGGATTGCCCCACAGATAAAGAATACGAGATGTAGCTGTCAGGCTTCACTTGTGCATTAAAACATGTAAAATCTCTGGCCCCAGTGTTAATTACACATCATGCCAAATATTTGTGGTTTTTTTTCTTTTTAAATAGCTCAAAATACATGGCAAACAAGAACATGATCCCTATCCAAACTACCATTGACTCAAGAAGATCTGGGAGTCTGACTTCAAAGGAAGATTTGGCACTACATAAAGTTTCACTGCACACGGGCAAGACGTGCAAAACTTGGATCCATATTTCAGTGCCTCCAAAATTTGGAATTCAGTTTAGAAGGCAAAGCAGGAACAATCCATGTTTGCATTTAACACAGTTACTGAGCAGGGAGTGAATTGGGCTGGGCCAAGTTTCCCTTTGGATGCTTCAGTAGTTACAAATCAGCTTTATAGTTCTGTACCATCAATCTCTCTTTCATTTTTACTTAACACTCATGTCAGTTAGGAGTAGGTGCATTTTGTAAGGGGTATGTGTTTATGAGATGTATTTTTAGACACGTACACATATGACTATAGTTATAGTGATTTCAGTGAATATGACACTTATGACACATATTTCCTCCAGAGGTGTTGGAAGGGGGAAGGCTAAATTTAAAAAAAAACAAACAAAAAACCAGCAACCAAAAAACCTGCCCATTTTGTATTCTTATGAGCCCTCCAGCCAATGTTTCTGTAGGCAGGGGCATGGGGGAGTCAAAGCTCCAAACAGTGTTTTAAAAACTAATGGTGCTGTACTACGTTTTACAGCTTGGAATGGAAGACTTGGGGAACAATGAAACTTAATTTATTACTGAGTGTTATTATTTCAGAACTGTGGAAGGATGTTGCCGTATAAATTATTAACATATTGTTGCAGGGATATAGCATGAGGATTTAATTTTCATAGTTTCATAGTTGGTAGGGTTGGAAAGGATCTGAGCAGATCATCAAGTCTGACCCCCTGCCATGGACAGGAAAGAGTACTGGGGTCAAACGACCCCGGCAAGGTGTCTATCTAGCCTCCTTTTGAAGACCCCCACAGTTCCCTTGGAGGTTGGTTCCGGCTCCTAGCCGCCTTGACTGTGAAGTAGTGCCTCCTGATATCGAGCCTGAATCTACTCTCAGTCAGCTTATGGCCGTTGTTCCTTGTTACTCCCAGTAGTGCTCAGAGGAACAGGGACTCTCCCATTGCCTGCTGGTCTCCCTTGACCAGTTTATAAACAGCCACCAGATCCCCTCTCAGCCTTCTCCTGTGGAGGCCGAACAGGTTTGGGTGTTATAGCCTCTCCACGTAGGGCCTACCCTGCTGTACCAGCTGACAATCAGATGATCACTGGGCAGCTCCAATGATCACATCAGGGCCAGTTGGAGCCCTGATGAGGTCCTGATCCAGCCAATGATCCACTAGTTGGGCACCCAGTAGTACAGGGGGAGCCCAGATTGGGATCTGATCCCCACCTTTAAATGAACATTTGCTAGTAACCTTATACATGATAGTGCTGGGAAGAGTCCTACAGTGATAGGCCTTTCTGTGACACAGCAAGCAGGCCTCCTCAGTCAGGGTGTTATACACAGTGGATGAGCTATATTATGTGGAGGTGGTGTGTCAAATGGACCTTTCTGACCCGTCTTTAAAAGGAGAGGGGGAAGCTGCCATTTGGGGGTGTGTATCAGCTCTTACAATACAACTGTGCTATCTGCATGCACCTATAGTAACTCAAGTGAGCTAAATCACTGTAATTCTCACCCTGAGTACAACAGGGCTAAAGTTGGAATGGTTTTGCTATGCTTGTTTCACTCCAGAAGCATGCAGACCTAAAAGTTGCATCGAACCAGCTTACATAATGCCTTTTGATATCAATACAATTGTTGCATCTCCATAATAATATGGAGTTGGACCTTACTGGGCTCTAGTGTTCAGGGTCTGCCCATCTTTCCATTTCCAAAGTATCAAATTGGACACAAGCACACTTTTCTAGGGGGCTAGGGGAGCCTGTATTTTGTGTCTCAGGAGATCTGACCGGTATATATTGTAATGGCATAGGTGGGATTACATGAACCCTCCCCCTTATGATAACAGGGTGAAAGTTCAGTCAAAGGGTTTAGATGCTCCTAGTCAGGCCTTGCACATTGAAGTGTTTTGTAATTGAAGCAGCATCAGCAAACACAGGCATCACTAGGCAATATAAAAGCCTCAGGATAAAAAATTAGGAAACCTACAAAGGGGAAGCTAGTTTTTAAGTTAACTGCTTCAGAACAGTGGGGACTTCTATGAGGTTGCTTAGTGTAACTCTGGAAATTAAGTATTTTTAGCCTCTTCTGATGTATGTGCAGAAAATATGTAGTTTCAAACACTGAAATAGAGGAAAGGTTAATTCTTTTTAATAAAACCTCTTATATTTTTTCAGCTTTCGGGCAAAAGAATGGATAAATATTTCCCATTAACTGTGTTCTGCCAATTTTTGTCTTGAGAACATGGTCTCTGAATTGTAAGGCTTGTGAATTATAATAGTAAATGCTGTATTGCGTTGACCTTTTGAAACATCTCCAGAATGATTGGCTGGCTGTCCTATCCTTTCCCCAGAGGTCAGTCAGGTTGTAAATACAGGAGAAGTGGCGTAGTCAGACAATCAAATTGAGCTTGTTTCACTGCAATGCAGTGCAGTCACAGAGTAGTGAAATTTTTTCATGGTTAGAGGCAGAGTTTTACAGTGCCACGGAAGTTACTGTGCAATTGTCTGCTTAGCTCATGGGGCAACAAATATAGTTGTGCAACTACATGTTGGAGTTTCACTTTAAAATGTTACATTATGAAAAACCAGCACCTTATGTACATTGAGTGATAGATTTAAGAGGCAATAACTAATCTGCCTGTCCAGAGGTGGATGTGTAATGAAGGCAAAGCTCAGCAAATATGTTTGATGCTTCATCAAAGCATAATTCAAGTGTTTCATTACTTACTGTACCAACATATATGTTCAGTGCTATAAGAGTGCCTTAACTCTAGCAGTTCATGAAGACGATATTTGGAAAAAATGGCCTTATTACAAGAAAATCAGGATGTAGAGGCTGAATCTTGGAAAACATGCTACTAAAAAATAAGCTAGGTATAGCATTGTAGTTCTGTTAAGTTGAGAGCACAGTACTTCAAGCAGCTTGGTAGCAGGGCATAATTAATGTTTACTTATAATCAGCATCTTTCTGTGCCAGCAATCATGGCAGACTGAAACTAAGCAGGGGAACCAGAAACCCTGCTGCTTTCAGCTGTCTGGAACAATAATTACACAGTGCCACGGCACCTCTGGGAGTCTGGCACCATTTATCCTCCATGACTTTCCTCATTGGTTACCTGCCACAGAGTAATCCCCAAAGCAACCAATGATCAACATCATTTTCATACAAAAGGTGGAGAGAATTATAATGGAAAAGCTATTGCTCTGCCTTCAGAAAGCTGGGCTGATGGCTTAATTGAGGTTAAAATAAGCTCCAATCAGAGAGGTAAAAACCTAACAGGGCTACTTAATCTTATATAAATACAGGAGAGATACAAGTGCATGAGGAGAGAATAATAACTGACTCCAGTAAGGTTTCTATGGAGAATAATCATTAGCCAGGCGGTGAACAGATTGGACCGGGAGCAAACTATTTAGCATTCATGCCCTGGTGGCAAAAGCTCTGAGTCGGAGGCTAATTTGAATTTTAGGATTTTTTTTTTTTAACCTCTGTCTGGAGCAAAGCCGTGTCATACTAATTTTTCCCCTGGACTGTGATGGATAAAATCAATAGGCTTCTTATCTGTACCCTAGATGCAGTTCATCTAATGCAAGCAAGCTGTAAGTCTGAGGCTGAATGGCATTCAGTGGTAAAGTTGATTTGCAGTAGCACAAGGAAGAACTGGAAATGTTCTTATCAGCATCTGTGCTTAAAAAAAGCCTGACCCTTGTCCCCTTTCCTGACCACCATGAATAGTACCACGGCAGAAACAGAGAGCAAGCTTACTTTCCTTTTAGTGTACTTGAAAAACACACATCCTTCGTTTATTTGCATAACTAAATCTCTTTCCTTTATAGGTGATAAGTAGGAACTTCACTTTCTCACCACTGGAAATATATAGGAAATTCAACTTTTGTCTTTTATCCAGCATATAAATTGCTTAATAGGAAACTCTTATTATTGTAACCTGGGTGCTCTAAATCCTATTGTTCATTCTAAGACGTTTAACTACCATGAGATTTTACTTGTGATTATAAAAAAGTTCAAAAATATAAACGCCTTTCTCTTTAGTTAACCTGCATGTAGCAGCACTTCACATTTAAACTAAAATATCAGCTTATTTTCCGTTCCATTATTAAATGTACTGGTTTTCTAGTATGATCGCTTTACTTTCAAATGGACTACATGAAAGGAAGGCAATACCTGGGTGGATAGGTATAGATTCCCTTGAAGTACAGGATTTATTCTTCATTATTGTTTGTATGCATTCTTAAAAAGAGGATGTTACTACCTTTCTACCTGTGCTCACATCACTATATATGCCTGTACAGCTGGATGCCAACACCCAGATCTAACTTAACTTACTCTGGTGGGAACTTGAATCTGTAGTGCCATAGCTGGGAACCAGTAAAGTTAAGGTCCTGAGTAATTTTTGTGGTGATACTTTAAAATTATTTTTTAAACTGTAAATCTTAGGATCTCTTACTTTTTCTCATAATATTCAATACATGTTAAACTGTAGATGAAAAATATTTTAATTTTACAATTAAAATATTACTAATGTATAAAACAGGACTAGTATGACTAGTGTATGTCTGGCTGAGAATCCTGCTAAGTGTTACACAGCCCTTCTCTAGCCTGCCAGTCTGAACTGGACTGTTGGAGGATGTAGTTACTATGAACACAACCATCTCCACTTCACTACAACAAGAGTCCTCAGGGGGAAAAACCCATCTTCTTTCCAGACACTAAAAAACATTAGGAACTTGCACAGTTTCAAAAGTCTTACCGGGGCACAATTACACTGAGCATACATGACACTCATATTCAAGTGCACAAATTTGTGAGGGATAGGTTAATTGATAGCTGTTAAATGGAACAGTATCCATTTATCCTCTGACTTCCCTAAACAAATAATGCCTGGGAGGGTGTGGCAGGGGATGGATAATACTGGACATGCCCTGTGCCTGTACACTCCCACTGAAGCATCTATTACTTACCATTGTTGGTGACAGGATGCTGGGCTCGATGGTCCCAATATGACACTTCTTGGCTAGGGACAGACATTCAGAAAGCCTGAGCCTGAATTGATTCAATTTTTGCAGGTTAGTCCATGGGTGTCTGGTGCCTCTTGATACAGTAGCTGTGGGGGTAGGGGGGGTCCCCCACGGCTGATCTCACTCACCGTAAAAGCGGCTGCACCACTTCTGGAACTCCAACAGCCACTTCTGGAGCGGGCACGGCCACTTCTGCTGGCGGCCCCACCCCCTGTCCGGTGCTCATAGGTGGGGACTGGTGCTTCTGCCTGCCCACTGGCTACACAGAGAGCAGGGGCTGACGGGGGTGCATGTGCACCCCCATGCACCCTCTATGCGTCGCCTCTGAGTTAGTCTAACCTGGCTAGGCTAAACCAGTTTTGAAACTGGACAGACATCCCAGAAATGCAAGCACATGCCTGCAGTAGCTCAGGCTAGAAGCTGGGGGGCACTAGAGTAGCCCTCCCTTCTTTTCACAGCATGGAGCTGAGGGGGATGTGGCCAGGCTCTAGGAGGAGCTCTGATTAGCCTAGCTGGGAATTGATGATGGTGTTTATCACCCAATTAAGAAAAGAGGGACATTACCAGCTACTTGGTAATTCTACCTGTTGATTCAGCAGGGACCATTGCTGGCATGTGGTCTGCTAGCTAATACACAGACACCTCCTCAGCAAGGCAGAGGGGAGGGGGAAATTCATGCTTAGCAGGGAGCAGTGGGGGAGCCGCCTGCAGTCTCTGGAGATGCAGCTAGGGAGCAGAGTAAAGAAG
The DNA here is from genome assembly GCF_052110815.1 of Crocodylus siamensis. Lineage (NCBI taxonomy): Eukaryota > Metazoa > Chordata > Crocodylia > Crocodylidae > Crocodylus > Crocodylus siamensis. Next base: position 186,768,005 of record NC_143399.1, read on the forward strand.
CTAGCCCTGCTGTGGAACAGAGAGCCCCTACAAGCCTAGAGAGCATGCTGGGATGCTGGGGGAGTCTGGTTTATCATAAACCGGCAAGGGGTCTGGGACAGACATTGCATAAACCAGTTTGAGCCAAATCAGTTAAATTCAAGTAGGGGCTCAAACTGGTTTCAGCCATTCTCAAACTGGTTTATGTGCACTGAATAGCTGTTCTGTTACAAGCTTAAACCAGTTTCTGATCACTTAAACTGGTTTATGTGTAATGTCTGTCCCTAGCCCTTATGGCCTAGTAAGGTGGTCAAAAGGGAAAATCCTTCATTTTTTTTTATACGAAATGTAGCCATCATATTGACAATACTCCTAGAGGTAGTGATAGCACTTCAACATGAAAAAATTATGAAGTCATAAGTGGAGCTTCCAGAAACTGAAGTGGGTTTGAAACACCTATGTGCAAAGTTTCAATTCTAAAATAACCAGCAGCTAGCATTTAAACTCACTAAGAGCCTCCCTGCTTGACTTGGGCATTCTCCAAAAGCCTGAAGTTATGCTTTTGCCTAGCCTCAGAGCTGCCTTGGTCTGTGTAGCTTGGTACCTTAGCTGGAACCCAAGCCCAACTGGGATCCAGAAATTAGGTAGAGTGTTTAAGGGAGCCAAGGGGCATGATTTGGTAGACATGCTCACAGCATGCTTGATATATACCTGCATAATGCAGTGGAATCCACTTCCGGTCCTTCTTTCCAATCGGCAATGGGGGGACCCTCAGACCCAGGAGGCAGCAGTTACTGAGCCAGGGGATGGGGGGTCCCCTGCACGCTCCACAGCGGGCCCACTGCCAAGTGCACTGGGGACCGCCCCCCCCCACGCTCCCGTAGGATGCTCCATCCACCCCACCATCTCAGCATTCACAAGCCACCTGGTACCTTGAGGTATGTGGAAAAAACAGTTAAAGCTGTGTCTATGTCTGAATCATTGAATCTCTCTGAATCAGTTTGGAGGGTTCTGATTCAATTTGGAGAGATTAAAAGATCTCCTGATTTGATTCGGATTTGGAGATTCAGCCAGTGAATCTCCGCCAAATCAAATCAGTGACCAAAGCTTCGCCCAGCCCTAATGCTCACGTGACTACATGTGCACAGGAGGGGCACTGTACAGATTAGCACAGGGCCTGCTCACAGCTTACACAGTAATAGGAATGGAGGGGAGTCGGCACATGTGTGCCCTTTCTTTGCTGAGCTACGTCAGTTGTGCAGGTAAAGGAGTGAAATAGCCTGGGCTTATGAGGGGTGTTGGTTGCAGAGGTAATGCAGGTGATGAGGATGAGAGAATCCCTAAAATAGGGGTGAAGGCATGGAGACATCTGATGATTCAAAGCAATGTGTGCAGAGCAGGTACTAGCTAGTCCCACGCCAGGCTTGGCTATTGTCTTGGTAGGAAGGCAATGTGAGAGTGTCTTCAGCTGTGCTTGCCTTCTGCCTCCCCGAAGAGATCCCTTCTGCTTGTCATGGGAGAGGCAGGGGTGCTGAGGTACGGTTGCAGGACAGGCTCAGACAGAACTAACATGTACCACTGAATAGTTCTGCACTCCCAGTCTGTCAGTGGGTTCTGCCGTGTTACTGAGGGGCTGCCAACGAAGACTGTACAGGTGTGGAGTGCTTCATCCACCTCAAACACATTGTTCTCATATGAATTAGAAAAGCTGCTGGGGATGCTTGGCTGTGCTCAATTTCTCAGAGAAGTGTGGACTAACCCACTTCCCTCTTCTCAATGCCACGCATCCCTGTGCGTCTTCCACAGCGTAGATCTTCACTACATGTGCACTCCCGGGTGTTATGTTGCCCCATGCAGACTGTTGCCCTGACCAGCTATAGTGGAGCCATGTCTGTGCAGTGCTGCAGGCAGGCTACTTAGCACTGCTGAGATATAGAGTAGGAACATGGTTGATCTCTCTGGTTGGGAAGGGCAGTGCCAACAGAGCAGCAAGGTCTATTTGACAGCATGACTATCTGCCATGTAATCACATGTGAAGTCTGGCATTTTACATCCAGGGTTAAGTCACTGCTGCAAAGTTGTCTCCTTATGCAAGGGAACATCAAAAAACTTTGACTATTAAAATTGGCCTCATATTGAGAGACTGTATTTGAGAAAGCCACGCCCAAACCATGCCAGCTTGCACTATTAACCCTCCCCATGGCTCTAATGTGGCACAGCAGTATCATGGGGGCAAAGTATTGCCACTGCCATTCAGACTGCACTAGGGTTGGGATGTTTCTGGAGAGGAAAATGGTTTAGAGCACTGCTGTCTTGTGGCCAACAGCACTGCTGTTAAATGTTGGCAGACTGTGCTCCTTAGTTTCTCCAAAGTAGTTCATGAAAGGGGAAAGATCACTGGAGGGTTGTTCATGACTTTTTTTAAAAGGTCATGTGACTGCATCTTTCTATGCTCATTTGGACACCCCTGTCCAGGAGAGAGCAGCACTGTGGATAACTAGAAGGCTGTTACCTTCTGATGGTGAAGATAGGATGGATTATTGTGAATATCCCCTCTCCTCACAATCAAGCACTGTGGATAACTAGAAGGCTGTTACCTTCTGATGGTGAAGATAGGATGGATTATTGTGAATATCCCCTCTCCTCACAATCAAGCTCCTGTTCTGATCCCTAAGAATACCCTAGTATTGCATCAGTCTACATCAGACTTTGTACCAGCCCCTCATACATGGCTCTCTACTTCACATGTGTTAGTCTGATCAAATGAACCTCCCGTAATAGTGAAAATTTCAGCTGCTTGAGTTTTGGATTTTTTTGTAGCCCATTTTTCTGGGAAAAAATGTTAAGGAGCATGGGCTGTGATGATATGATACTAATTACAGCTGCTCCCAAAAACTTCCTTCTTCCTTGGATGTAATTAATGCTGTTTTCTCTTTGCCAGCATCTGTAAAATAAGACCTGAGTCTGCCTGTGAATGTTACAGCAGTTTGACATATCAGCTCTTAAACTAGAGCTCAGCTTTCAGGGAAACCTTCCAAAAAGCATCTCTGCAGCATTCAAGCAGAGAGCAACTAATTTGCACTGCATAATTCTCAGAAAGCTGCCAAGGACAGGGCTTGAATTTGCAGTGTACAGAAACAGCTTAAGCCTAATGGCCACAAAGTCTCAGCTTGAGCCACAAGCGAGCCCATGTTGATGAGAGAACTTGCCTCTACCCAAGTCCAAATGTTAGCTCTTCAAAAATTCTTCTTGACCCTAGTGGTGCAGGCACCTAAAGCTTTGCTACTGGGTATGTACTGAGGTACCTGGGGCATCAACTGTGAGCTACTGAACCCTGTCACCTTGCATCACAGCTCCTTCAAGAGTCAAAAGCTACCTTAGTTGCCTCATTTGTGGGCACATAGTGTATTGGTCCCCACAGAAGAGTATAGGGTAGGAGTGGACAACTATGTCAGCTGGAGGGCCATTGAATGAGTTTTGGTGAGCTGTCAAGGGCTGCACACATGAAATGACTAGTGAAGATATAATATTAGCAAATTCTACATAAATTGCATGCTAAAAATCAAACATCTACTATAATATGTTAACTTTATTTCAAAAATATTTTTGTCATGATTTATGTCTTTCTGAGTAGTGCATGTAGAAGCAGTTGCGTAACAGCTCCAAGTCTGTCTCCCCAGGGAACCAAAAACCAGCCAGCAGGACAGAGCCAAAGTAGGATGCAACCTCATCCCCAGCAGAGTCCAGCCCCCCCCCCCCCCCAAAAAAAATCACAAAGGAGCTCCTGCTTCAGCTTATACCCTGACATGCCCCTCAAGAATCACTTGCACCCCAAACCCACCTGCCTCCCCATCCCATCCACGCTTGCCCCCAAAAAGCCTGGAGAAGCCCAGCAGCCCCCTCCAGCCTGCCCCAGCTCCCTACCAGGGCCATGCAGGCTGTGCCCACTTGCAGCCTGGGGGGTCCCTGTTCCCCCAGGAGGAGCCCCAGCCCTAGGGTGCTGGAGGCAGTCTCACCTGGATGGGAGCCTGCTGGCTGCAGCTGAAGGATGGCAGGTGGGTGGGTCAGCTCATGGCTCCGCACAAAGCAAAGTGGGAGCCAGTGCCAGGACCAGGGCCAGGACTTCATCTGTGAGGAGGCACTGGGGAAGCTCCTCCACCTCTGGGCACAGGTGTGGAGCACCCACCACACAGTCCTAGCACCTGGGTGGCTTTCACCAGCTGAGTCACAGGCAGGCATTGCACCACTGCCCCAGCTCAAGCAGGGTGCCAGGGCCCAAGTGCGATTTGCCCAAGGCCTGCAGTGCGGTGCCAGGCAGGCGGGCGCAGCTGCTTTCACCCAGTGTCCCCTGCAGTGCTGGCAGAGGCCAGAGCTGAACCTGCCGTCTGCCTGCAAGCTAGATAGAGTCAATTGATAGGGGCTGCAAGTCATATTTTGCCCACCTCTGGTATAGGGAGAGTCATCCTTTTACTCAGCACCATTTCATCCAGGCAAGATAGTTGTAGATTGAGTTTTTTTCCCCCCTCTAAGGGAATCTTCCACTCAAATGCTGTAGATCTTCTTTGAGGAAGCTATTCACTTAACATTAAGCCAACATTCATGGAGCCACTGAGAGAAAGCAGGCTTACATCATCTATGCGTGACCATAGAGCCCAGAGGGTAAGGTGCTGACCTCCAGGGATGGGGGCCTTGGTGTTGAGTCCCTGCTTACAATAAATACTAACTAGAAAAGAAATGTTCATTGCCAACACTTTCTTCTCTACTTGCAGGTTGTGGGTGAGGCACAGGCACCAGCTCCACCTGACAGTCCCAATGGAGAGCAAGACACACCCCTCTCCTCAGTATTGCCTGTTAGGCAGCTTCGTCTCCATCATACTGGCTTTGCCTGCCTGCCTTCTCAGTGCCTAAGGAGCCAGAGCACTGATCAGAGGGCTGAGGATGCCACTAGGAAGCAGGGCACTAGAAAACAGGTGTTGCAACCTCTTACTACCTTTGGGCTGTTCACCCTCTATTGTACTGCCAGCAAACATGCTGGTTTGTGATGGGGCTGGTTTGCAATGGGATGCATGTTACACGTGTAAATGGCTTTTTTTTTTCCTTCTGTCTGGTCAATATGGCTAAAGCCTTAAGCCATATTCTTTCATTAGCCCTTTCCCTGAAGTACCACATAAAATATTACTTCTGCAATGGGCCAGTAGGTGCCAGGTACTACCTGAGAGAACATGCTATATGCAAAAATGGGTTTTTTATGTCATGTAATTTTCAATCTCAGCTGGGGGAGAATGTCTCAGGACTCCCTTGTTCAAACACTTTCATAATTTGGGCTGCTAATCCCGCCCACTGCCACACAAACACAGCAGCTTTCAAGGTAACCCAAAGAAGCACTTGTACATGCCAAGCACTTAGTCCAATGATTTGCAACCAGTGTGTTGTGGCGGTGTGTGTGTTGAGATCCTTTCAAGGGCATAGCAAGGTGCCATACAATGTTAGGTATGTTAGGTTTGCAAACATGATTCACAAGATAAACTCAGGGCCCCTCCAGACATGCAGGTAAAGGCACAATGGGATCTGATGTATAATCCACATAATCATGCTTCCTGCCATGCCACATATGCATGGCCAGAGGCACGACTGTGGGATATGGCATCAGGTCATGTCATGTTTTATTGCGAGTGCAGAGGGAGCCCAGGATAACGCTCCTAGACTCCTGCTGCACCAGCAAGAAGCAAGCTCTTGCAGCCTGGTGATGGTGGTCCCAGAAGCAGGGGTGCACCTGGCCACACATTCAGTTAGTGGCATATGATAATTTTGTGGCTTATTCCATGTTCTATCATGCCATTAATTCATGGAATGTGTGGTGAGGTCACAACTTAAGGCACGAATAACTGGTTAATCACATTTTAAGCATAATGTGTGGCACAGGCCTTGGAGATATCAAATAGGAATTCACAGCATTTCAAGCATTCTGCCCTGTTGTGATTTTTTTTCTGAGCTCTTTGCAACAGAAGAGTTGTTCTGCTAGTTTTCAGTAGTCAAAATTGAATGAAAACTAAGAGCTAACACTTTGCAAGTGGTGCCTTGAGTCTAAAAAAGTTGAGACCTGCCAACTTAGTTGCACCCTTGACAGACAATTTTAATACCTTTGCTTACCTAGAGTGATGCCGCCCCACTAAAGAAATGAAAATAAGTGAAAGCCTTGATCATAATTCAAAACACTAAGTTTGGCTGTTGTCAGATTGTGCTGATGGGGGACCTTACCCTCCAAACTGATGAGTTCTTTGAAAGCCTGACCAATTGCTGTCTCCCTAGCCAATTGAAACAGCAGAAAGGTGCTCTGACAATCTTATTTGAATTAGTACTGACACATGCCCTTCTTCCAGCGTCTCTTTAAAGGCTCAGGTATCCATGCTGCTAGTATCGGGGGTGTCAGCTGCCTTTATACTGTTGTTCATCAGGTGTTTGATTTGCTTGTAGAACTACTAGGATATGGACAGGGCTGTCTTTTCTTTTGCAGGATAAGCTTGCCTCATTGCATTAAGTTTGATTCATAGACCTGCCCTGTTCAACATATATTTGAGGCTATCAAGCAAGTTAGTCAGGAACAGGGTTCCCTTGCAAGGGTACAACTGCGTGCACACAGCCCTCCTCATCCAGTGGTGCTCTAATATGGAGTCTCACTGCACTCAGAGAGGAATGCTGCTTAGACCAAATGGTGCCTACTCTGTCTGATTGTTGGCAGCGATGAGCAAGGAGGAAAGGCAGAACCCAGCGGCTTTGACTGCAAGGAGTGTGTATGGGGGGAGGGGAAATAAGAGCGTGAATGAGAACAATTGGGTAGAAGTTAGAGGCAAGAGTGATTCCCTGGAAAGAGTGCAAGCTAGGCGGGGAGGAGGGAGGGAGCTCAAGGCTATTGATATACAGAATCCATACAGAGCAAGGGAAACCTGTATGTGCAAATTCACTCTTATACAATGACCCTTTTTATACTAAAAATTTGTTATAGGTAAGGTAAATTCACTCTTATGCAATTGGTGTGGTGGAAGTCCACAGTCAGCTGCTTTATGTGGTGCATTGTGAGAGGGCCACATACCAAAACAGAGTCTTCTGTGTGGATCTGTGCTCCTTGTTTGTTGTCTGTGACATGTTTCTGTAGTTGCCATCCCCATTATAATAGTGCCCCACGCTTGTGTGTACTGTCCACTGTTGGCAAGTACCAAAATTGTCTTGTAAAAGTGGTAGAAATGGGTCTAGGGATCAGTACAGTCGAGGTCTTGGAACATATCCCTATTTATTACATTGTAAAATGGGTTCCCTTTACGCAAATTTGAGTTATGCACCATTTTCCAGGAACATATGTACAGCATAAAGCGAGGGAAAGCTGTATGTGCTTGGGCCATCCTGTCAGCCCACCCACAAAGGGCAAAGGGGCTGGGTTTAAATTTGACACCGTGATTCAGTGCTTGCTCACTCGTGAGCTTTTACCTGCCTGGGAAAATGGAGCCAATAGTGCTTTACTGACTGGACCATGGACATGGAGTGAAAGAGTAGCACACACTTGTTTTGCCTAGGAGTTTTAGCACGCAGGAGCTAGGGTACAGACTGCTTACTGCACAGTACCTGCCCCAGGCAGGAGATAACAAGGGAGAAAGCAAGCAAACAGTCCAGCTTTGGAGGATGTCACTGGTGCCTGGTACATAGTGCCAACAGCAGAGACCTGTGAGTTTGCTGTTATTCATGACCTAGTCGGGAAGGGCCAACACCCTGAGCAGTATGGGGGGACACCTTCATCTCGGTGCTCACTTGGAACTTGGAGCAGGAACAGGAGACAGCAGGTCATTGTGTGCTCCTACTGAGATGGCCCACACAAGCCTAGCACCCTGCCCCAGCAGCACAGTGGTTTCTACGGGTGGTAAAGGTGTTTGGTTTTGATAGATAAACGGTAGTATTGCAGTGGTGTAAGGCACGAGAATTGTTTCCTTGTAAGCCAGTGAGAACACTGTTGGTGCAAAATTGGTGTCATAGTTTGCAGCTCTTGAGCAGTCAGGTTGCTTTGCTGTTGGTGCTCAAACTGGATTGTATTTTTAATTTATCTGGTACAGGAATTCCTTAAAGAAGGAAAGCAAGCAGTAGACATCATCACATCCTAGAGGAGAAAGAGCAGGATGACACTTCTGCAGACTGACTAGTTTAGAGGCATGAGCTTAAAGGCATACTACATGGCATGTAGCAAAGTATGATGTTGCCTATGAAAGCTCTTACCTCTCTGACCTAGTTAGTGTCCAAGGTGCATTCTGCCCTGCCTTCAGGCTGATTTCAGTCTAACACTGCTCTCACTAAATACTGCAGTAACTGTACTTTCTTCTGTGTAAGGGGAGAGCGCACAGGTAAGCAAGGCTGTAGAAGGCTAGAGTTGTGATGTTGTCACTATAAATCAGCTATGGCTGTATAACTGCTGAATCTCATGGTTTATTAATCTTCAGTGTAGCTCTTGTGTGGGCCTATCAGCATTCTACTCTACCAAAATATGCATTACATGTAGCCCTGCATTTCTAGAAGTTGACAACATTATGATATGATCTTAATCAAGGTACTGTCTTTCAAGACAAATAAGCTTTCTTGTTTAAACTTCAGCAGCATAATCTTTTATTTCCTGCTAGGTTGAAATTTATTTTTTAATAAACACTCGTACTAGTCTGAAATGTTCATCTGCTTTGTGTAATCTTGTACAAAATCCCATCTACACTGGTGCACAAATGAGGTTGTAACCAACCAGTGGAGTGGAACTGCCAGGTTACCCCACAGAACATTCCCCTAAGACTCCAAGACGATCTCGCCTCGTTAAACACGGACCCTGCTTTCTTGTGAAGGATGGAGTCTTGATTTTATTTCCTTGGAGTGGCAGTGCTTTGCTTCAGGGATTATATTAGATCTGAGTAAGCAACTCTCCCTACAGCACTTTTTATAATTTCTAAAACATGCACATTTATTTTAGGCTGCGATAGTTGAAAAGCAAGCTTATTTCCCCTGGGAACATTTCCTCTGGGATCTCAATGTCCTGATGAGTGCACGTGTGGTTTGTGGAGCTTCAAAGCATTTTGAGGCACTGCAAACCACACGCAGTGCTTGTGCAACTGGCGTCAAAAAAATAAAATAAAATCTGCCGCTGAAAAATGATCCCAGATTTTAAAGAAACCATTGCTGATCAAAGTGGTGCAGTGCATGCAGCAGCAGTGTACGCTACCACAAAGGGAGCCTGGTTGGCTGGTCGGCCAGAACCATATACTGGCTGCCAGCCAGGCTCCAATGGGCCAGATGCTGCTGCGGCCTTGGGAGGCCCCCAAGATGTCAGGTAAGGCTACTGGGCCCAGCACAGATGTTGGCGCCAGCCTCACCTACAAATAGCAGTAGTTATTTGTCCCACAGGAAATGTGTGCTCCTGCCCATGTGCACTCATTGGAACATGCCCATAGTGAGTAATCTGGAGATAATTATTATCCTAGATGGTCACTTCCCTTGCCACACCAAATAGCTACATGGTGCTAGAACCAAGGCTATGCAGTGGGCAGAGACAGGTTTACTCAGCTGTACATCACGCCTTTAGGAAAGGAACGCAAAGCCCTTACCAAGAAACCCACTTTCAGCTGGTCATGTGAATGACCAGGAAGGAAAAGGAAAGGCAGATGCTTACACAAGGCAAATGCTGAACTCATTCATGTATTAGAGCTAGAGAGGACCGTATGATCATCCTGTATGACATGCAGCATTCTACGGGCCTGAGAGTATCGTCTAGTGTTACAGAGAAAGCAGGAAGGAAAAATCAGTAGACCCCACCTCACCTAGACCTACAGCAATAGTATTGTACGAGAACAGGGATACCCCTAGTATGACATCTGCAGCATAATGCTAGTAAAACACTGGCATTGCACTGAATCATGCTATGTGCGCTTTATGGGAAGACTAGTATTTTACAGATACAAAAGAAGCCAAGAGCACACCCAGCAACCACTGCAAGAGTTCATTTGGATTGTTTTTCAGAGCGAACAATACCGTCCACTGTTCACTACCCACTGCTTTTACTCTCACTTCAGAAAAACTGGTACATATGGGGGAATTACAAATCCACTGGCTACATGGATACAATAGACATTTGGTTCCTACCTTGCAAGTGTGACACCAAAAGAACAGAGCACATAGGCAAAAAGTTGCCTTGGTATAAAGAAGTTTAGACAGCTAGCAAATGGGACAGGATTAGTAATACTTTTCGGCTGTTGTAGTTGCTAAGTTTAGTGTGCAGATGGTACCATGCTTTGATAGTTTTGGATCAGCCTACTTTCAAATGATGCTTAAAAGGTTGCATAGAATTATATTGCCTTGCCTTAATATCACTTCAGAAATAGCTTGTGGACAAACTGTTAAATCCACTTCTGTACTAAGGGCATGTGATGAAAGAAGGGACTACTACATTTTCCTTAACAGTTATCAGTCAGAGGACATGGTGGTTCTAGTCTCCTATACCCTCAATTATTTTTGTCTGTTAAGTACTACACATGGTACAGTCTCATTATTAAAAAGTGGGCGTTAGTGTTATAGGATGGACTTGAACGTGTCATGTTCTCTGTTCAGGCAAAGGAGCAAACCAGCATTCTTTGCAGAGGAGAGTACATTCCAGCTGACAGTCTCAGTGATCTTGTACAAATAAGGAAGCGAACAATCCCAAGTCATATGGACTTTCAGTGCAGCTGAAATAAAACGGGGGTGGATGGAGAAAAGTCAGTGCTTACCAAAGAGGGGAAAGAACAGATTAGTGTTATTTTTAAAGCTACAGAGGGGGAATTCTGAACTCAGGGTACGATGAGAGTGAATGTAAGATCATTGGCTAACAATAGCTCAGTTAAGGAGTTGAGACAAACTGCACTCCTGGATTTATTAGGCGAACTTACACGATGTCTGGAAAGGTAGCTGCATTCTTATGAGTGGGGAACATTAATGCATAAACAGAGGAGACGCTTTGCCTATTACACAAACATCCCTGAGTTTCTCTTCACAAAAGAATGTTGTAAAGTCAATTGTTTGTCCCAGCCTTCCCGCCACAGCAGACGCAAGTAATAGTTGCTCATCAGCCTTTCCCTACATACAGATCCCAGGACCCCAGGAAAGCGAGTAGTTCAGCATTTCTCAGGCGTATGTGGTGAAGGCCCACTTGAAATGCCCAAACCAGCTAAGCCAGGTTCCTGAGAATAAAGCAGGGCCTGGTTTCAGCTGATGTGAAAATGCATTTTATTTGGAATTGAAAAATATTTAACTGAGACCAATGGCTGAAAACAAGTACGTCTCTCTGCCCACGCTAGCATTTCATGTGAAATCATTTAAACTGTGTACATTTCAGTAAAGTTTCAAACACACATAACCCCCCCCCCTTGCAGTTGTAATCTGGCTAAAGATAATGAAGACTGCAGGCAAATCAGTCTGACAGGTAATTCACCATTAACAGCTTGATTTCATCAGTCTGGCCACAGTGCATTATGAACTAGACAAATTAGATCAGTCAGGAGATGGATATAGCATTGATGTTTAACATTTATCTTCCATTACCTGCCTGCAAGACAGGAAGTCAAAAACTATTTTTACTCCTGCATTTGTTAAAAATATTTCAACTTAACTTAAAAAAAAAGGAGGAAGTATTTTCTTCCAATGTGACTAAAAGTTACAGCAGGTTAGACCTATAAAGCAAACTGTGTTGTGCTATAAAACCTTTGCTAAAGAATTTATTGACATGGATTGAGCATCCTAAGTGCTGTTTTATCCATTTATACAGACCCCACAAATTCCATTTCTTACACTTTTCAAACTGAGGTGACAAGCTAAACACCTTCCTTTCTCTGCACCCTTGGTCTGTCACCACCTGAAGGTGACCTCTTTAGGCCATTGCATTATCTGGGATCCTAATCTTGGAATTGGGCCTGCAGATGGTATCCTAAACTAGCTTTTCAAGATGGGAATCTTTGTACTGTTTGTACAGCCTGTAACACTGGGACATACTGCAGGTGTGCTGTGGGGTGCTACTGTAAGAGCAAACAAGATTGGGGGGGGGGGCGGGGGGCAGACCCAGGGTCAGTGAGGACCCAGTCAGGGAACTTCTGGAGGGACTAGACATGGTCAAATCAGCAGGTCCCGACAATCTCCACCCCAGAGTGCTTAGGAAACTGGCAGAAGTCATTGTGGGACCTCTGGCACAGCTTTACAAACACTCATGGTGTTCTGGCCAGGTGCCAGAAGACTGGAAAAGGGCCAGTGTGGTCCCCATTTTCAAAAAAGGGAGGAAAGGGGACCCAGGAACCTATAGGCCCATTAGTCTTAACTTGGTCCTGGGGAAGCTCTTTGGAAAATTATCCAGGAGCACATCTGCGAGGGGCCACCAGGGGAGTTTATGCTTAGGGGCAACTGACATGGGTTCATTAGAGGCAGGTACTGTCAAGCTGGTGGCCTTCTATGACCAGGTCACAAAAGCCTTGGATGCAGGTGTTGCGGTGGACATAGTCTTCCTGGACTTTAGGAATGCCTTCAACACCGTCTCTCACCCCATCCTCATTAAAAAAATTAGGCGTCTGTGGTGTCGACACCTACACAATCAGATGGGTCACCAATTGGCTGGAGGGCCACAACCAGAGAGTGGTGGACCGGTCATTTTCCTCCTGGAGAGATGTGGACAGTGGGGTCCCTCAGGGCTCAGTCCTTGGGCCTCCACCCTTCAATATCTTCATCGATGATTTGGACAAGGGGTTGTAAAGCACCTTGTTCAAGTTCGCAGATGACACTAAGATGTGGGGAGAAGTGGGCACGCTAGAAGGGTGGGACAGGCTACAACTAGATCTGGACAGGTTACAGAGGTGGGCGGATGAGAATAGGATGGGTTTCAATATGGACAAGTGCAAGGTGCTGCACCTGGGGAGGAAGAACCAGCAGCATACCTACAGGTTGGGGAACTCCCTTCTCATCAGCAGAGGCAGAAAAGGATCCTGGAGTCGCTACTGATTCCAAGATGAACACGGGCCGGCAACATGGAAACGCAGTCAGGAAGGCTAACTGCACCTTGTCATGCATCCACAGATGCATCACGAACAGGTCCAAGGAGGTGATCCTCCCCCTCTATGTGACACTGGTCAGGCTGTAGTTGGAGTACTGTGTCCAGTTCTGGGCACCGCACTTCAGGAGGGATGTGGACAACATTGAGAGGGTCCAGAGGGGGGCCACCCCCATCATCAGGGGGCAGCAGGGCAGGCCCTAGGAGGAGAGGCTATGGGACCTGAACCTGTTCAGCCTCCACAAAAGAAGGCCGAGAGGAGATCTGGTGGCCACCTATAAACTTGCCAAGGGGAACCAGCAGGCAATGGGAGAGTCCCTGTTCCCCTGAGCACTACTGGCCATAGTTGACTGAGAGTAGATTTAGGCTGGATATCAGGAGGCACTACTTCACTGTCAGGGCAGCTAGGACCTGGAACCAACCTTCAAGGGAAGTGGTGCACACCCCTACCCTGGGGGTCTTCAAAAGGAGGCTAGACAGCTGCCTGGCTGGGGTCTTTCGACCCCAGCATCCTTTTCTGCTCATGGCAGGCGGTGAGACTAGATGATCTGCTCTGGTCCCTTCCAACTCTACCAACTATGAAACTATGAAAAAGAATTAAATTAACTTTAACACAAAATGGTCTCTCACAAAAATGGAAGAATACAATGGCAGACCTAAAATCATACTCCCAGATGTAGAGGTATATTTTCTATAAGGGTAGTACCCACAGTAAGTCTCTGATCTTCAAGTGAACATGGTAAGCTCCACTATTAACTAGCAGAGTGTTTGAAGTGTGGTCCCAGTCTTGCTCTTCCTGCTTTTAGATGGATCCCAAACTCCTGTTGTAAACTTTCTCCTTGTGTGTAGACAGCCCCAGTGGGATTCCAAGAGTTAAAGGAGGAGTGAGAAGTAGAATGAGACTCATTTTAAGGGTTACATTAATTCAGCCTTTTAGGACGCTGAGTAATAAGAGGGTAAGACATGGCATGTTTTTCTCTGAAGGCATTGCTCCATGATAGCTTAAGTCTATGGTGCATGAGTAACAGGTTCATTTTTAAACCTAGTGCAACATTTCAAGGTTTTTAGCTTTGCAAGAACAGCAGACAGTTGCCTGTTAGCTGTAATAATAAACCTGAGTTTTCACTTCACTTCTGAAGTACTGTAGAAGAAAGGCAGAGCAGTCATTAAAAGCTACTGCCAAATCACTCAGTATTCATAGTTCTTGTAGGTGCCCTAAGTGGGGCTGTGGAGCAGCAGGAGGCTGGGGCATCATTCACGTAGATTCACCAAAGCTGGGATTGGAACCCAAATCCCTTTGCCTCTGACTGGAGTATCTACGCCAGCACTCTTGCCCCATCTGTTCCAGTGAGTCACTCATTCTGTGCAGAAATGGAACAACTTCAAGTGGGATTTACTACACCAGGTGTGCTTTCTCTGCCCATATGTCCTGGGTCCAGAAATGGTACATTCAGAGCTAGCTCAGCTACTGCTGGAAGGTGCTCTCTCATGCTGTATAAATCCTTATGTGCCAAGGTAAAGATTTTATGAACAAAATCTTGGGGACCTCTAGGATTAGGTTGCAGCTAAGGATCACAATTTGGGCTTTGTATGCTTGAGTTGGAGCTCAGCATCTAAATCCTATTGTGCATCTAGCTCAGTGGTAATACAAGCTGTGCTGTCCATCAGAGGTCAGCTGTGGGATTTTCCTTAAATGCTGGAGATTAGAAGTGGGATTGAGTGCTCTTCAAGCCTGTGGCAATAGTCATCAGGATGGGGAAACTGCCTAAGTTAACACAAGTTCCTTTCCCCACCCCCTTCCTTGTTGCACTATCAAACCTTCCCTTGGTCTGTAGTCTGCTCAGCTGTGTGCCTTGCAGACACGACACAAGAGTAAACAGGAGACAGATCAGTACTGCAGAAAGCTGCCTGTTAAACTAGGGGTCTATATCCTAGGAGAAATGGGAACAGAATTTCCTCTCAGAGCTTCAGGAAACCTTCCCCCAGTCAATTCACAGAGAAGTGTGTCTTCATGAGCTTTATACATTTTATTCAGAATAGGGCCTGGCAGACACAGAGCACAGAACTGCATGAGATCTGGCTCTCTGAGGTCTCTGGCCCCTGGCCACTGCCACTCTCCGATTTCTTTCTAGTTGGCTATTTTGGGCTTCTAGCTGCACTACTCCAATTGCTTTGGGTCATTTCTCCTCCACTATCCAACTTGTGTGTCTGATTTCTCCAGTCTCCCCTTAGTCACCTTCAGAATTCTGCAGTTCATATTGCTCACCCCAAAACCAGGGCCCTAGATTTATTTTCCAGGCAAGCTACAATGCAGTGCAGGATGCAACCGGGCAGCAGTCTTACTTATTTACTCATTATCAAGGTCTTCACAATAACTAGTCACATCGTGGCCATAAATTAAAGCCCAGTTGAGAATTAAATTGCTAATTTACAGATAGCAGAGGCTGTTGAGAATAAATTGATGAGTACATTTTTTTCCCCCACCAGAAATAATTCTAGGCAGTGCTATATATTTTTCTCAACAGTGAAATCCATCTGTTTCGTAAAATTCTAAAATCTTTCATGTTAGAGCTGCCATTCCTTTCTCTGGGGAAAAAAGGGGAGCAAGGGAGTTCAGGGTTCCCTCTAAATGCCTTTCTGTTCCTTTGTCACAGTGTTATCTTGTTTTACAAGTGCTCTGTTTACGAGAATGCCACGAAGAAAAATGTTCATTTGAGTTCCATAATCACATAAGACAAGGGCTTGATCCAGCAGAATACAGTCTCAGCAGCTGCTTGCTCACAAAACTTTGCAATTGTGGAGACTAATTAAGATTCTTCAGAGGAACTCCCTTCTCTTTGGTGGTTACAGAATGCCTCATTAGACATTCTGTACCTCCCCCTTCTCCAGAACAGTCGGTCTAACTGTGCCTAGCCTACATTTATAGCTTTTATGAATTACCAATTGATTCCATAATCTCACTGCTTTGTCTCTGAATAAAGTAGCTTCCTTTAAAGGGAAAAGTAGCATTCCACACAACTCTTCTAAAACAGAGTTAAGTTAGTTGTTAGAGTGAACTCCGATAGGGGACTACCTCACCTCTTCAAGGCTGTAAGGAGTCAAGGATTTGCATGTCATAATAAAGAGAGGATGCAATTACAAATGAAAAAGAAAGAAAGGAAAGAAAGCTATTAGGAGCTGATAGTGAAAGTTAAGGAGAGCCTCACCACTGTCCGAGATGCATTCAAAAAACAAAAAAACAAACAGTGAAATGACTTTCAAATCAACTTGACAGGGCTTGATACATTCATTTAGCAGTCTTCATGCCTGTGCCCAATTTTTTATGTTGATTCATATTAGCTACAGCAAAATTTCTTCAATATCAAGCACAAGCAATGTCACTTCAGTAATATTATATCTACTATCTCCACAGATGCAGAGTTATTGCCAACAGGACAAATATTGGGGTTATGAAAATAGCTGGCATCAATATACAAATACTATAACCTTAGCTATCCTCAGTGGTAATTTTGGTATGCTAATAATTTTGTTTTCAGTTCTAAGAATAAAAATCATATTTATAAATCATTATTTTCAATTATTCATATCTTCCTAATACTTTTTCTTATTTTGAGCAAAGATTTCTTAATGTAAATAGTAGTAAGTCAAGGTACGTTCAATTTCAAACTTTTTTTGATTTTTAAATGACCTTCTTTAATGTCAAAGTTTTAAAGTACACTTTAAAAAAAAGAATTAATGGTAGATATGGAAGACATCATTTGCTATATTTTACATCTAGAAAGATGAATTAATTATACTGTTTTACAAAAATTCAAGCTGGGATATTCTTCCTTGCTAGCAGGTAAATAAAAGTCTTATTCTGCATTGTCTGAAGGTTTTGAAAATATTTACTCCTTCTCAAATGGACTATTAAGATGTTTAAGCTTTCATAACATTTACTGGCCAAAGACAAAAACAGATAAAACAAAATGCTTTATTCTCTGGGAATACAGTGGAAAATATTACGGTTCCCCATACTATTTAATTTTTTTTTTAAAGGCAATCTCTTCTTTGAATACAGCAATATATATACAGACAAAATGATCTGTAGTTTAGCAATCTTATTTTTTTCTGCTGAATAAGATTTTCTTTCTTTTTTTAACATTCTAATAAATGGGGATTTGAATAAATTACTACAACACGTTCAACTGCATTTATATTTCCTACTGCAGTTCAAACATGTAAGAGCAGAATAGGAGGCTGAAAATGCAACACCGATTTGTAGTTATTACAATTCTCACCAAGTTGCTGTGCAGCAAACCGCAAAACTTCACCACTGCCACAATAAAAGAGTGAGAAAGCCACAAGGTAAATTGTTTGTCTGTCTCTCTCTCTCTCTTTTCTTAACAGAGACTTGCAGGCTAGCTTTCTGTCGCTGGAACTCTACTGCTGTTTGGTTTAAAGTCGAGAAACTACTCATTATTTTGTTAGGTGTTCCTGGAAAAAAGTCTACATTTCTGTTTATCCCCCACTGCCAGAATCCGTAGCTTTTCTTTTTAAGTGCTGCAGAAAAAAGATCAAAGGTAAAATAGAATAATTTCTCTACTTCTCTGCGGGCAGGTGTTCTAAAGAGCACAAAAAATTGTAAGGATATTTGAAAGTTTAATTGTATAAATTACTCCAATCTTCCCAAAACTTCTATCATAATGTCCAAGTACTGTTGAGAGAGGAGGTGGGAAAGGGGGAAACCATTATTTATTCTGAGTTAAGCTTTCATTTCTAAAAACATCTTAATGACTGCAAAAGTATTATTTTCAACAGACAGTAAGTGAATATTTGGCAAAATGTTTGCAAATTGAAACAGGATATAATGTTGTCTAAATCTGAAATAGCAAATCCCAAAATATCTAATGCCTTTCTTTATTCAGATTAGACATAACAAATGTGTCAGGTACAGCAGTTAGTCTAGAAAAATACATTTAAAAAATCTTCAGCAGACCATGTTCCCTGTAACAAAATCTTCCAAAACCAATTTTACAAATTAATCTACATTAATGTAAAAAGGAATTCTCAAATTTAGCATCATCATTGTTTCTATCAAACATCTATCTATGAAAACATGGGTTTCCACTATCTGTAGATGTTAGAATTCATTATACATTTCTCTAATGTATCCTGTACATATTAAATAATCTAAAAGGCTCCTCTTGTAGTGCATTAACAATTTAGCAAGCACACACACAGTATTTTTCCAGTACCATTTGCATTATATTTATTTGCCTGCAAATGTAATTAACACCTAAAAGTGCACGCAGTTAGCTTTCCCAAACAGTCTGTTTCTCTGCAGAAACCCAAACTGGAAGTATTAAGCTACCTGTAGCTACTCTATTCATGATTAGAAATGTGTGACTAGAAGGTACTTTGAGACTATACAACTGATTTTATGTACATAAGCCAAAGGCCATTCAGTCTTCAGCATGTATTTACATTGAAAAATGTTCACTACCACAGGATCATACTGAAAACTCAGTATAGCATTAGAAAAGATCGGTATTTACTTAGGATTGTTAGCTGCAAATCAATATAGCACAAACTGTGACCCAAGAAATACCCTGAAAATGGACTTGTGTATTAAATAAAAATTCTAGATCACCACAGAACAAATATCCTCTTCTGGATAGTCTTGAAAGTTCAGTGTTTGAAATACTAGTGCGCTGCTTTATCAAACCACTAAAAAAAATTCCACCAAGGATAATGTGCAATATAATAATTTTTTAAAAAAGCCTCAAATGAAGGATTAGATTTGGATTACTGTAAACCAAACTGGCCACTGTTAGCACTAATTTAAGAAAGCCACTGCATGCAGAAACCCAGCTGAAATGATCCACACAGGATCAAACAGATTTAGTAAAGAGCTTAGGAAGCAATTCTTTTCACTCAAATTTTCAAGGCCAGTTGATAGATTTCTTGCCCTACCAACTGGAGGACTTAAAAAAAATAAAATAAAAAGCAGTTCCAGATTATCCAGTTTGAGATCAAGTTTTTCTCACCAAGAAATCCAGTGTATGCCTATACTAGATGTGTAGTTTGTTACAAAAAACGCAGAGTATAAACTACTGAAATTTTGTAACGAGTGAAATCCTAATGTTAACAACCTGCATAAACAGCAGTTAAAATGGTCAAACTCTCTTCCTGTTTCTTCCTTCCCGCCCCCAAAAGTGCAAAATCAAGATGCTGCTTGGTCCACAAACACAATACATCACATACAGAGATATCTGACTTCTGATGGGACACTGCTGCCAATCCATCACTTCCAGTTTGCAGTCTGAGAACACTTCAGCGTCCAAAGATGGAGTTCAATTCCAGCAGAATTAATTCTACAATCTGATTCTGGTACACTGTATGGACCGCTATGTTACCAGTCTCTTTTTCTGGCTTTAATAAAGTTGGACCAAAAACTATTGCTATACTTTGATAGGTCATTCGGTTCTTCTCCCCATTTTCCACTACTCTGAAGGGGGGAAAAAAGAAAATACACTTTAAAAATAAATTAATTAATTAGTGTTAGAACTTACTGTTGTCAATAAGTTTTTTTTTTTTTGCTTTTCAACACATTTATTCCTTCTGGCATCTATAAAACACTGCTGCCATATAGCCACTGCTGTAACTCCCTCTGCTTAGAAAAATCTTATACTTGAAACAATATTCTTGACAGCATCCCAACCTCAGATCCCTATAATCTAAAGCCATGGACAGTGTTTCAGTTTATTCACTGCCGAACTTGGGTTCATGTCTTTGGAAGCTTGTATAAACAAAAGTCTGGTGTTCTACTTTGATTAAAACACAATGAACATCAAAAGGAAAAAAGTAGTACATCGGTCCCTCAGGATTTATATTTTTTAAGAAAGTTCAGCTGTGCAATAGGACTTTCTCCTTCATCTGTTACTTACCTCTTGAGGTGTTTGAAAAGTACCTGCATGGTATCTTGGTTTGGCTTTGGCAATTGCTTAATTAAATCTTTGACAGCATGGACACGTTGTCTTGGTTCTTGTTCTGGAAAAGATAAAAGTTTACAACCCATAATTCAACTTCATTTAAAATCTATCAAAAACTCAATGAAGGGCACAATTCTGTACTGCTGATATTAGGTAGCATACTGCCATCTGCTGGCCAAATTATATAGTACTAGTAATTGATCTTCAGTAAGACAGCATTTCATAATATCTCCTTTTGAAATGATGAAAAGGAGAATAATTAAGTATACTGTGCACGATGTATGAAAATTCTGCACGCGTCTCTGGACTTACTAATTGCATTGACAAAGTCATTGAAGTGATTATATGTGAAGAGTGGTTCTGGCAGCTCTCTGAAAAACATTTTTAGCGCTCCTGTGATGACATGTATGTCTTCCCATTTACTGTCATTCAAGTCTAATTTCTCATCTGAAAGACAAGGTAAAGAATATAATTGTAGGCAATTTAACCAACCCAGGACACACCTCTACTCTTATTTCCAGGACTCGGAGTTAAAACCAAGGATAACATTCTTACCCCAGCTTCAGCCCCCTTTCTGCTGGGCAAGAGAATGGGAGCAGTAGCTCTACATGCTCTGTACCTACCTGTTAGAGGAGCTGCAGCATCGGCACTGTGGAACCCCCCATGTAAGGCTGATCCAATGACCCCCTATCAAAGTTCTGATGCAATATGTGGCAATGCAGCTCACAGGTCAGCCCTGAAGCAGCTACAGTAACAAAGACAGACCCACAGGACTATCTAGGTTATGCAAAGGGCCTTTTCAACCTTCAAAACAGTACAGGTTTAAGATGGTCAACTGGCTTAAAGTCGGTTTGACTCCGATCTCCTCTGGACAGAGTCCTTTGATGGACCTTTCAGGAGTGCAGAAAAAAATCCCATTGATGGTTGGTGTAAGTGGCAGAAAAATATCAAATGCTATTGTAAGTTCAGTACAGTTGCTTGCTTTCTATGGAGTATGGAAATGTTTTATTTGAATTAAATTCTTTTTAAATTGCCATGATCTTTTAAGAATTGTGTGGCATATTATACAGAGCCCTAGTTATGAGCAACCCTGACATGCTATTTGTTAAAGAATAAAGATAGCACCTTTGTAGAGCTTGGGTACCTGGTACCTTGCAGAACTCAGAAGTAGCTATTTAAGAGTATTTTAAACTTGTTTTCGTTTTGGGAGGGGAGGTGAAGGGGGGCACAGCAGTTTGTTTTTTTAATGAAAGACTGCAGTCTTCTTTTAAAGATTAACCAAAAAAGTATATTCCTAGACAATCTGAAGGTCTAAGAGTTTTGACAAATAGTCTTGCAGAGATTTTCAAACTGTTAATGAAGTTGAAGGGAACTTACCATGATTAACTGCAAACCTTAGCTTCTGTATCACTGCAAGGTTGCCACTGACTCGGTATAGCCCATCAACATCTAATCCTAAAACACATTTTAAATTCATTTTAATAGGTTAAAAATTCTTATGGATATTCAGGTACATTAATCTGCTGCTTGCTTTAGAGAACAGACAGAACCCCCCCCCCCCAATAAATGTAGACTGCAAATACATTTGCCAATAAAAGCTGATTTAAACTAGCTACTTTGTTGTTGATTTGTAGGGGTGAATTATTTACCGACAAGCAGTCCTGCCATTCCAAAACGCAGTTGAAATAATTTCTAAAATCTAACATACTAAAAGTGTGTGGCTTCCTGTTGTGCCCAGTGAAGCAAGGTATCCAGCTTAGTACGTCTGAGATAAAGTTATGTAAGGCACTTTCGAAAATCCTCTCTCTAATATTTAGTTATTGCAAGCAATGCGTAATACATGAAGAATTTAAGACACATGTATTCTCTCTAGAATAAATAAAACCACGAGTGGAGCCTGGGCCCAAGAGGGCAGTGGGAGTGTGGAGCTCAAGTGGCCAGGGTGTGAGTATAAGGGATCGTGGCATGGTGTAGGAAACCCCCACACCCTTCCCCCCTTGATACATAGCCCCCAGTGTTAACAGCAGGAGCACAGTAGGAATAATCACCTTCCTACTATTGCTGTAGAATTGGTGTATGACCAATTAAAAAAATTAGATGTTTACAAGTCAGTAGGACCAGATGATCTTCATCCAAGGGGCTGAAGGAGCTGGCTGAACTCATTGAGGAACCCCTAGCAAAACTCTTCCACAACTCGTGGCACTCTGGAGAAGTCCCCGAGGACTGGAAGGGGGCCAATGTTGTGCCCATTCACAAGAAGGGCAGGAAGGAGGACCCAGTTAACTATAGGCCAAATCAGCCTAACTTCCATCTTAGGGAAAATCCTAGAAAAGTTCATCAAGGAGTCTATCTGCGATAAGCTTACAGAAAGTAAGATTCTTAATGACAGCTAGCATGGCTTTGTCACAGGCAGGTCTTGCCTTACCAACCTCATCTCCTTCTATGACCACGTAACTCGCCATCAGGACATGAGGGAGCACAATGACATTGTATACCTTGATTTCCAAAAGGCCTTTGATCTAGTATCCCACAATGTCCACCTGGGGTCACCTGACCTGCAGTTACCTTTTCTGCTTGGTGCAGGGGGCTGGACTCTATGATCTTCCGAGGTCCCTTCCAGCGTTACGATTTACGAAGCTATGAAACCATCATGCAGGAGCACTCAGAGTGCTTATGCCTGTGCTAAGCAGCACACAGCTCCGGCCAGCACTGCACGCAGGGGCAATGACTGCAGCCCTGCCAGGCCAATTTTATCACGGGGGCTCCGCACAGTGCACGTGGAGCTCCCAGCACTCCTATGGCACTGGGGAAAGCCCTGCATGCTGGAGCCAGCTACCTTCGCTGCTCTCCGATACAGGTTCTGGGACTCCGCTGGAAGTGGAGGGGAGCCCTGGTCCCTGCTTCCCCACAGAGTCCCGGGTCTACACAGCAGGGAGTGGCAAAGGCAGCTGGTTTCTGTGTGTGGGGCTTAGTCCAGAGAAGGCTGAGAGACGATTCAATAGTAGCCTTTGACTACCTGAAAGGGAGTTCGAAAGAGAATGGATCTAGACTGTTCTCAGTGGTGGCAGATGACAGAACAAGGAGCAATAGTCTCAAGTGGCAGCAAGGGAAGTTTAGGTTATGTATCAGGAAGAATTTTCTCACTAGGAGGGTAGTAAAACTAGGGAACAGGTTACCCAGAGAGGTTGTGGACTCGGTCCTTGGCTGGGATAATCTAGCTGGGGATAGTTCTGCTCTGAGCAGGGGGTTGAACTAGATGGCCTCCTGAGGTCTCTTCCAACCCTAAATTTTCTATGATTCTATAGATGAGGAAATAAAAGTAAGTTTGGAGCCCTAGTCATCTACACTTTTACATATAATAAATGATATTATAAGGTTTTATAGTCTTGTGCAGACTTCCTAGAATGGTAAGGGTGGTTTTCAATTTAGACATCCTTTAATATTTGCATAAGAGGATCTGTACTTTTATTACTGCCTACAGGAGTGCAGGAGAGCATGTTCAATATATTCCAACATTTATAAAAGCTGTAGACGTTGATCATTTTAGCTGTGTGAACCATTTTTTAACTTTTGTCAGTGCAATGGGTTGAAGGACCTCAACTGATCTGATGTCACCTAAAAGCACAGATGCTGTAAGTAAGGTTTCCTTGAAATGAACTCACAGAAAAAAAATAGTCTTGTTTTAAGAAAATGGTGTTTTGTTACTACAGCAGTTTTCCTGGTTACGTCCTGACACTCCACTTCCCACTTCCTCCCCTCCTGTCCAAAATCATAAGAGATGCTCCCAGTTCCTCTTACTTGCCACCTATCTTGCTGGATCCCCACTGCTGCTGAACTGCCTGATATATGCCCAAATAAGATCCAAGCCTCAACTACAACTTTCCGATAGGGATCTGACCCCTTTCTGTCCATCTCCAATCTGCACCCCAAAGGAGATTACTAACTCTGTATGCAGTCCATTGACTTTACAAGAATCAAGTGAAAGCCACAGAACTTTAACCTTTCAAAATTAGGTAACTCAGAGGGCAAGAAAAGACAAATATATTCACCCTACCATGTTCCTCAACATGATCAATGCACAGCTTCACAAACTTTGGCACGGTGCTATTTTCTCTCTGACACAAGCTGGTGAGGTTTGAGCCAAACACCTGATCTGTAAACAAATAAAAAAAGACGAATTTACAGTGGAATGGGATTCAACGATATAACTACTTTCATGCAAAGTCTCTCAGAGTAAAAGCTGATGGAAATGGTTACCCAGAGGGTTAAGAGTTACACTAGGCAGGTCTTTGAAAACTGCTAAGCATCCAACAGCTACCATTAAAAACAGCAGTAGCTGCTGGGTGCTGAACCATGGAAAACCCATCCCCAAATACAAGAGCAGTCCAATTCTGAAATCCAGCCCAACATGTCTGTCTGATGATCGCACAAGGAATTTGAAATAAAAAAATTAGTGTACCCCCCGATTCACAGTTCTACCTCACATATATCTGGGAATTGCAGTAAAAATATTGCATGTAGTTTTTATCTGTGTTTTGGCACTATCGTGATACTAGAATAAAACTTACACATAGATAAAAATAGAGATATTTAACCACTTCTCTTTTGTTATAGCACTCAGCATTCCAGCATCTAACTGCCTGACCTACAGAAATCACTTCTCATACCCTTAGGTAAACTATAATAAGTACCATGGAGCTGTCATTTTAAGAAGAGAACTTAAAGGATTTCTGCATGTCCTGTTGTATCCTGTGCTCCTGACGAGAGTGACCACACAGGTTTGTGCAAAAAAAAAAAAAAAAAAAAAAAAAAATTACTGTCATCCTTGGCCTACATTTTTAGGCAGAGGAGGAGTTTCAGGAGACACTGAATTAAAAGTTTCTGACACTAGTTTTAATAGTACTTAAAAGAGCTACTAAAAATGACCTTTCACCTTATATACTCGTTTAACCCCATATTCATCTGTAAGTGACTTAAGTACTCTAAGCATGTGATGAGATGTGTGATCACGGCAGAAGGATGGATGTTTGCCTGGGGACACGAAACTGGGCTCTGCACAGACATGCTGGTACAGGCTTGGGGCCTGGTTTGGATGCCTATATACAAGGTTATGTAACAAGTGGTTTTGAACCTTCTTCTTAAAGCCTTCTAGTAACAAAAATAAGGATGTAGTGAGGTTCTTACTGCAAAACCGAATGAAAAGCTATATGGACAATGAGATGCAAGCTAGTGTTTAATAAAGAATCTTGCCATGTCAGTTTAAATCTTTCAGTAATTTGCTGGAGTCTGCACTTGTGCCACGTTTTGTGTTAAGACAGAATAATCTGCCACTGATGCTCTGTAGCAGGGGTGGGCAAAGTCTGGCCTCCAGGCCAGGACCGGCCAGCAGTGGACTCCCATTTCCCAGCAGCCCCTCCCTGGGTAGCTGGGGCCAGTTTCCATGGAGACCTCAGCAGCAGCTGTGCTGTAATAGCGCTGCTGGGGTTTCCATGGCAACCAGTCCCAGCAGCCCTGAGAGGCAGCCTCTTCCTGGTAGGGAATAAAGAGGGGGCTGTGCTGCAGGCAGGAGTGGGGTGGGCTCAGCTGCTGCCACCTGTGCAGGGCAGGCAGTGGCAGCGCTGCTGGGAGGGGTGGCTATGTGGGGGGTTACGAGGAATTTTGGGGTGGCTATAGCCCCCTCCAAGCTACCCTCCAGGGTTGCTGGCAGGGCTTAGAGCTGCTCCAGAGCCCAGCTGAGATCCTGCAGTGGTGAAAGTGTGGTCTAGAGCCAGGGCAGAACTGTAATGTGCAGCCTGCATGCCCTGGGAAGGGGTGTGCAGGCTGCAGATGGCAACTCTGCCCCAGACAGCAACCCCAGCCTTGTGCTATTACAGCATGGCTGCTGCTGGGGTTTCAATGGAAACTGGCCCTAGGCATGTGGGTAGGGGCTGCTGGGAAATGTAGTCCAGCTGCCGGATCTGCCATTTTGCCCACCCCTGCTCTATCGTGTGGTATTTCTACATTGCTTTCCCCTTCATTTGCCAAAGATGTTGGCCTGTACCTTTTTGCCCCTCATGTCTTTTGCTTTCTTTAGTGGTGCCCCACAACTTGGAAACCTTCCCAATTCAGGTCCATCAGGTCTTTATTTCTCCATTTCAAATCTGTCAGCAAATTGCTAAATCACCTGTTTCTATCGCGAAGCTCACAAATACATGAAAAAGCAAACAGAAAAGGACATTTACAAGTATAAATGGACCACCTCTCGGGGGACTGCCTGCGAACATTTTCCTTCTGTCTAGGATTGAATGAAAGCTCTGTCTGGAACAAAATGGTCCCCTCTCTGTGCACCCTCCCCCACTATACAGAACAGTTGCTGGTAACCTTGTCCATCTTCGAGCTAAAACTACCAGCCTCAGGTCAGAGATGGGGGAGGTGCTACGACCTGCCTAGTGCTGCCACTTCTCGTCAAGGTGACATGAGGAAAGATCTAGCAGCCATAGGCCCCTGCCAAAAGCCCCTGAAAGTCCCATGGCCATGGGTTGCCTACCCTTGGTATAGAGCACCAAATATTCTTTTGGTGCCTGCCTAAATTCAGACAGGAATGTAGTAAGTTTTGCAGCTGTGAATCCTAACGGGAAATCCCTAGACTATTTAAGAACATTTATCTTTCAGTGCACATTTGCATTTTCTTCCACTGTATCTTAAAACATTTTCTTTAATTTTACTAACATTTTCATCTATTAAAATATATTAAAATACAGTTAGTCTTAATTAATGCACACTGTTTCCTATCATTTTTTCAACTTTTTCCCTAATCAGCTGCTTTGGTAAATCAAGCAGTTTAACACAGTTATGTTTTGGCCCAGTGATCATCACACTATTGCTAGTCTCTCAGAGGTTTAAACACTAAACTATTAAATTGAGCCTGTGGCTAGTAAAGCAACCAAAATGCTGGCTTGCTCCATAGATGCTTCTCAGGCAAATCCCAGAACGTCATTCTCCCCTTGTACTCGGCCTTGGTGAGGCCACAGCTGGAGCACTGCGTCCAGTTTTGGGCCCCACAATTCAAAAAGGATGTGGAGAAGCTTGAGAGAGTCCAGAGGAGAGCCACGCGCATGATCAGAGGTCAGGAAAACAGATCTTACGATGACTGGCTGAGAGCCATGGGGCTCTTTAGCCTGGAAAAGCACAGGCTCAGGGGTGATCTGATGGCCACCTATAAGTTTATCAAGGGTGACCACCAGGATCTGGGGGAACGTCTGTCACCAGAGCACCCCAAGGGATGATGAGGTTGAATGGTCAAACTCCTGCAAGACTGTTTCAGGCTGGACATAAGGAAATATTTCTTTACTGTCTGAGCCCTCAAGGTCTGGAACAGTCTGCAATCAGAGGTGGTTCAAGCACCTACATTGAGCACCTTCAAAAGTAAACAGGATGCTTATCTTGCTGGGATCCTATGACCCCAGCTGACTTCCTGCCCTTCGGGTGGGAGGCTGGACTCGATGATCTCCTGAGGTCCCTTCTAGCCCTAATGCCTATGAAATCTATGAAATTAATTCTAGGTATTTGAATGGAATAAAATTGGCAGTCTGGGGATAATTCTTTGCATCCAAACCAAATAAAAATCTCAATTTACTTTGTAATTAGGATTTAGGCATGTAAACAGACATGGTATATATGTTGGTGCTCGTACTACTGAACCAAATTAGTTGAAATGTGAAGCTTGGCAAGTCAGTGTTGGAATGTGGTTTCAGTTGGTACATATCTACCAACACGGGTGATCCCCATAGTTATTGACTCAAGGGGACTCTTAACTTCAAAGCAATCTCTTGTACATTGGATACATTAAAACCTAAAACCTAGAATTAGAATCAGGTAAACAGTGTTTGTAAACAAATGGTTTAAGTATTTAAATCTGCATCAGCACACTTTTAATTTAGGGTTTTTTAAAATAAATGTGTAACAACTGAAACCACTGCATACCAATCTATCGACTCTTATATAAGTCTGATGCAAGACTGTTTGGAAAAAATACATTTAAGTGACAGTAAAAGTAAGAGGAAGGCAAAGAATAAAGACATTAATGAAATCTCCTTTAAATTCATGTTGTTTAATTTTGGTATTTGGTTGTTCTGAATAGAAGGTTGTCTGGTACCATCCATGGGGCAAAAGCCCAAATGGAGAGATGAAAATGTACATGTGCGCTCAAACTCCATACCCCAAGAAAACAATTTTTTTCACTTTCGTTTTTGCATTCCAGCTGGAAGTGCAGCTCAATAAATAGGAACTTACCTATTGGCAAGACAAAGGATTTTTTGTGGGCAGCTCATGACACGCAGAGCCAATTTTGTGCTTTTTTTTTCAGTGAGCCCCACCCACCATCTGCACTGCTGATTGGCCCAGGGGCCTCTGCAGCCATTTCCCTCATCTCTGATTGGCCAAGAGGTCAATCACTCATGTTCATGCTGCAGTATTGCAAATGGCTTCTTAAAAGATGGTGCCAAGACCTTTTCGATTTCCTGATTGGTACCTTCACTGAGTCTTTGTCAACAGCTCAGCCACTCAGTAGTGCTTTCTCAAACCACATGCTCTATGGCTGTCGTGACTGCTATGCTTTTTTTTTTTTGAGGCGACTCCAAACAAAATTGTGGGAAATGCCATTTTTTGCAGTTACCATGAAAACAGTTTGGTTTCCATGAAAACCATGAGACTACAATTAAAGTAGATCCCTACCAATAAACTCTGCTTTCCAAAAGTACATCAGTTTTCAAAATGTTCTTGGAATCTCATCCTTGTCCATAATAATTTGAAGATTATATTCTCCATCTAAATTGAGTTCGGTGGCTTCTAGAGCCATTATATACCAATCAATACACTGATAAGCCAACATACATCTACCATCTGCAACAAAGATGACTGGTTCTTACACAGTAAACTATGAGTCTGTCTTCCTCTAGAACTACTCTAGACCTAGATTTTTAAAAACCTAGCTTGTTAAAAAGCATTCTGCATAAATAAGGTTAATTTACCCTTAATGTAGCCCTTCTCACGGACAGCTTGTAACGTAGGTCGCCGTGTGAGAAATTTCTTCAGCTTTGTTTTGGTCTTCTTCTGTTCTGAAGCATCTATACTGCTAGACAGCTTCATTGCTGAAGAAGAAAAATTAAATTTAAATACAAAAATAATCTCTTCCACACACACATACACAAATAAAATTGAGAAGCGCTGAGTAATTAAACAACAGAAGAAATGCTAGAGCTGGGAAATGCTTCAGGAGAAAAATAGCACATCAAATGGACGACTGAATCAAAGTTTAATTTTAATATATGAAATCACGTGCTATTTGCTGGGCCCTTTCCAAACTCTCAGAAAGCCCCTTCTTATAGATCTTAAAAAAAAAGAGGATTACTCACAACACTGCTTCAGGCACATGTGATTTATCACAACTACACAATTTACCAGTTTACCTTACTTTCAGTCTTCCGTATTAAAAAAAAAAAAAAAAAAAAAAAGAATCAAACCTCCTCAGTGTGAAGTCTCACCTGCCGTGAAAAGTTAAGCTTTTCACATAAGCCCAGAAGCAAAAAATAAAATTACATTTGAACAAAATAACTCACTACTGTGACTAAGAAACACTTGCACTCAGTCCTCACGCTGAAGCAATGATAAAAAGTTATTACTCCTTTCATGTTATAAAAGATTAATTTATATTAGTATTAAATTAATTGCAATTCAATTTCTAATTTAACAGTGGAGGTATTTATAGATGCTGCATTTAGATGAAAATAAAACAAGTAAAACAACCAATTCAAGAACACTTTTCCACTTTAATACAATATAATGGACAAAGCAAACACAATATGTGGTATTTTAAAACTGTATAATAGTTTGGGGAAAAAAAATCTATGTGTGTGTTGTCGTCTCGCATTATCTACACATAACAAAAAGCAAGATTTAATTTTTAGGTAACCTAGAAACATTAGCATCGCCTACAAATTGGCACAGTGACACAGAAGCAATTCAAAGTTAGGATATTAACGTAGGAGGCCTTGGTTCAAAACACTCCCTCTGCATGATTTAAAAGATGGACCTAAACCTGGGCCTCACCACCCAGGAGAATGGCTACCTACTAACAGGTTACATGGTGGTCTGGGGTAAGTCTCTCTTCCCTCGCAGACATTAAAAAAAAAAAAAAAAAGGAATGATTGGGCTATGAGATATTTTACACTATACTTCTGCCACACCACACATACACTGGCAGGCGGCATGTTTGGGATGGGGCATAAAATTCCTTAAATCCCAACTGTGCAACTGGCACAGGACAAAATGGCACTGTCCCCAGCCTGATCCCATCGACTGGAAAGGGAGTGACTTTTTCCCAAAACCTGGGGCTGCCCTGTGCCCAGTCCTGACACTAAGTTGAATTTCAGGATTGGGAACAGAGCAGTGTTAGGTCTTAAAGTGTGCTGTCAGCAGTGTGCATGCAACCAGGTGACTGCTCACTGAAGTAAACAGCTGGGGATTTGGGAATTCCTCTATCCCCAGCTGCCCATGCCACAAACCTGATAGGGGCACACATTTAGCCAGGAAGCTCCCCAGTGCCCATGCTCCAACTCAAAAGCTTCCATGTACAAGTGTATGCAGCTGAACATCTGTGAGGTCTCAGACTCCCAGCTGTCTGTGACACAGGCCCAGGAATGGGGTGTTCAGCCTGGATTTAAATGTCTCCACATAAGGGAGTCCTTTGGCTTCCAGTAAAGGAACATTTAAAACCATACCATGAAGCCCAATCTTGCATGCCACACACTGAAACACAATACATACCCACCACAAACATGTTCTATATTCCACATGGAACATCTTTGTGGCTGACTTGCCATTTTATCAGACCATAAATAGGTTGAAAGTGTGGCATGGTGCAATTTATGGCTCAATTAACATGTTAATCATGGCAGAAATGTAATGTCTGCCAGGATACGGTCACTCCTGTTTCATCTATTCCATATTTTATGAATGTCGATAGTCATTGGGAAGGCACAACTTGAAGGCCTATCTGGTAGTTAAGAATACTCTTCAATGAGGCCAGAAACCAGAATCATTCCAATTAAGATGTAATTATTTATACAAAGTAGAACATCTTTAACAGGAGAGACTACCTTAGAATACCCTAACAGCTTTGTGACTAGGGCATTCAAGAGAGGATACCCAAATTCAAGCTCCTGATCTAAATAAGGGAAGAGGCAATTTGAATCTGGGCCTTCTAGCTCCCTGACTAGCATTTCAAACACCGGGCTGTAGGCTAGCGGCTCTGTTGTCACCATTGGCACTTTTTCTTTATTGTACAAATGGCACCTTGAAAGGAAAAAAAGGTCAAACGAACTATTAAATGAGATGTTTTATACCATGGCAGTCCGATGGGCAGCCTATGGGTGGTTAATGTGTAGCCATTCAACCTGTGGGCCCTGAAACCATGTCTGTCCCACTACCGTGCCAGAGACACAGAGACTTTTTACTGTTTAGAATGCGATTATACAAACATTAAAAGCAAACAGTGAAAGTGTAAAGGTATGTGGCTTTCCCAGGGGCTGAGCGTGAAACACTTGCCAGCAAAAAGCAACCCCGCCCCCCCCCCACAATGTCACTATAGGTTGACACCTCCCTCCCCCATGTCCCTCATGGAATTATATGTGAAGGACCAGCTGTCCATTTTCCACCTTGCAAAGTACCCTCTTGATGGCCCAGCATGATGAAAAATTGATGCTCATTTTGTTACAAGGTGAATTGTCCAAATTCGGAGAAAGGAGAGGAGAGAGGAACCGACTTCTAGACAGAATGACGAATTAAGTTTAACAAGGAATTTTAAAATGTGGAATTAAAGAAAAAAATCTAGTGTAGATATGTAGGTCTTGAAAAGCTTATGCAAATAAATTAATGGAACTTAAAAATCAGACAGTTAAGTTTCAAAATTATGAAAAGCAGTAATAATTAAATATATGGATGTTGCACTGTGCTTTGGCACATAGCTGATAAGATTCTTTGAGTAATATTAACCTCATATTTGCTTTCTTCTCATTTTTTGGCTTTTAAATAATTTATACTTATAGCATAAGAGATCTTCTTTGTTTAAATTAAACCTTCTTCCAACCATAAAAAGCTAGGTGGGATCAACATAATCAATGGAAACTTATTAAGAGTTAGCTGTACTTACAACGAAGTTTCTTAGAATCCTTATTATCCTTCTCTTTGTCTTGCTTTTCCAGCCCTGGGGAATCTGGTACATCATCTTCTAATGCCTCATCAGACTCTACTGCCTATGTTAAAAAAAATTATATATAGGCAAATCAGGTTGACTCTTGCAGATTAGAGGACACAGTAATAACATATTTTAATCACACTCCTGGGAAATCCGATCTGCAATAAAATAATGCTTAAAAAAATACTAAACCACCGATCTTTTGGAACTGTGATGTCATAATCTATTATGTTATTTTCATTTCTGTATCAGTAAGAACAGTATTTAATCATTAACAATTATGGGGATAATTTAGAAGATAAACTTCAGAAAATGTTACTGAACACTCAAAAAATGAATTGAATACAGTCAATGTTGAGGAATGAGCAGGAAAAGAACACACCTGATGAGACTTCAAAAGCCTCAAACAACATATATATGGTATTTTTTCACAGGCTTGTAAACAATACTAGCCATTTCATTATTCCCCCTCAGATTTATTATTATTATTTTTTTAATCAGCGTGAGGACAGGGTTACTTCCTATAAACATAGGATAGTTACCCTACCTTTAAATCTTGAAGTTTGCTGTTTCTGTAACATGACTGTTGGCAGAGCATTATTGGATATATTACCAGAACCATACACTGAAATCAGTGTGATACAATGATCTTGTTGGCTTCTGAAAACCTTG
The DNA here is from genome assembly GCF_052110815.1 of Crocodylus siamensis. NCBI lineage: Eukaryota > Metazoa > Chordata > Crocodylia > Crocodylidae > Crocodylus > Crocodylus siamensis. The sequence goes on from NC_143399.1 coordinate 186,800,943, forward strand.
CCCTGTGCATCAACGTTCATGTTTTCTCAGCACATTAAGTTGCATCTGAGCAATTCTATCAGTGTGGAATATTTTCCACAATCAAAGATTCCAACCATTCAGCACTTTAATTAGAGTAGTTCTGGGAGCTGCTCTAATTAAAGCACCCCCTGCCACACCTCTGGAGCATGTGTAAAAGTGCCCAAATAGACCAAGTCACAGATTGTATTAATTTAGATTCTGATGGAAGTGTCCTACCACAATCTCCCCAATAACCTCTCCCAAATACAAAGATTCCAGGCAGTGTTAGGTGCTATTTGTCAGCATCACCTTTGTATCAGCAGAAAGAAACTGGCCTCATGTCTTCTGAAGGGAAGCTCAGATAATCGATTAAAGCAAGGCAATACTGACTTTTACCAAGCAAGGAGAATCAGATCTAATTTACATGTTACCAAAACACCACTAATTCAAGTGACTAACAGTAACAAACTCAAACAGAAGTCAGGATTCCAAATTCAGGTACACTTAAGATTCATCTCTCTGCCATGCAAGAATTTTTCGGTTATTCAATATATTTCAGATGGGGAATTCAAGGACGGGGAAGATCAAGGAACTTGTCCAGTAAGCCACTCTGAGCAAGGCTGCATCTGACTAGAAAACTGGATCCAGGGCCACAAGTCCCAGTCAGTCACCAAGGTCACTGCACCATCCTTCTTTCCTTGTCAGTGTTGATATTATTTTGTTAATCAGTCACCAGAAAATACAGAACAAGTATCATATGCCCTCTTCTTCCTGCCTCTAGTACTTGTGCAGGGAAGCAAGGAAACAAAACTGTTTGAGAAGTTGGAATCATAAAATAAATACACAAATTAATTTTCTAAATATTATGCATGCCCTTGAAAAGAATGTCTTTATGATTTAAGCACATACCTGATTACTGATGGTTAAAGTAAGAACTTTAAGCCACTCATTAATCGAACTATCATTATCCGATTGTATTAAGAGTTCAGTTCCTTGTCGGGTTTTCAACTTTAAAGAAAAGAAAGAACTTATGTGAATTAAAAACAAACACAAATATTCAAATATGATTCAGTGTTTCAGTACCATACACCAACAGGATGTTAAACAGGAGACAAGGACAAATATTTTAAGAAGAGATAATAGTAATGCAAAGACACTATTTTCCCTCTGATATTTAGCAGTGCAACAACAACTTGTTGCACCCCTTGCCCTTTGGCAGGGCTCCAGCTGAGCTCCAACTCAGGGCAGAGCACATGGTTGCTCTAGCTCCAGCACAGCCAGGTAGCAGCAGCAGTGGTGGCAGCACTGGCCTGGGCTCTGGCCAATGCTGGAAGCTCTGGCCCAGGCTTTGGCTTCAGGTCCCAGCCGGACCTACTGCTGCAACAGGTGCTGTATGACTGGGCTGAGGCTGGAGAAATCACACGTTCCTTGCCCCAGGCTGGAGGCAGGGCATAGATTTAGGGTGACCCTCCAATAATTAGATTCTATACTTGGAAAATTACAACAAATTTATAACATTTTCCAAGTACAGAATCTAATTATTGGAGGGTCACCCTAAATTCAGAGTAATCTTAGATTAATATAAGAAAAGACGTTACAAAATAAGATACTGATATAACAAGGTGACCAATAGTTAAAAGTTATTCAACACACAGAATCATTGTTATTTTACACCAAAATTAGGTCAACTGTTATTTACAAGCCATATTAAAATGAAAAAAGTCTAATGCCTGCTACTGTTTGCTGAATAAAACTTTATATCCCTAGAAAAAACAGATGAGTAAATCTCAAATAGCAAAGCCATTATTGTACAGTTTTCACATACTACATCCATATGTGTACACATTTAAGTACGAAAAAAGTTATCTTGAAATGACTACACCACCAAAAACAACTTCTTTTAAAACAACAAATAAGTAACTAAATTTACCTCAATGACATTCTTTTTGCTGGATTTGTCCTTTGAAGCCCAGTCAATAAATGCCCCTCTAAGATCCACTGTAAATTCTGGCTTAGATTGATTAACCCCAAACTTCTGAAAAAAAGAATGATGATTATTTTCCAGGAGAAGTGACCCATAAAATGTGTGTGCAGTCTTATGTTCCCCTGAGTGTAATCGATCTTTGAATTCTGCAGTCTACACAAGTTAACCCGAGTACAGTACTTTGCCACTACCTAGCTAAAGTGGTGCCCTGAAAAACAAATTATGTCTAAAGAAAGAACATCTTTTTGTTTAAAATATTTACTGGTAGCATTAGTATGTAGCTGGCTAGCTTCAAATACAGACCAGGCTCCTGCAGAGAATTTCTGTTTCACTATAACAATGATAAACTACACGCAGCTGCATTTGATTATATATGATTTGGTCAAAGACAAGTGGTCCAGTAAAAGACAGCACACACAAACATTCTTGCCCCTCACTTTTTTTCCTGGATCACCACAGCTACAATATCACCCCAACTCTACAGGTGAAACCATTTCAGTGGTTAGCCAGTACCTGGGCTTAACACAAAAAACCAAAAACACTACTGGCTTCGCTAGACGTATAGTGACATGCCCTTAACAGAAGATAGTAAAATCACCTTGTGTATTGAAAAGGGACATCAATCCTTTACATTTATTAAAACATCAACTGATAGTTTACATTAAAATTCAAGTTTTACTTAAAATGTTTCCCTGATGCACTTTTTAGCACAAATACTGCAGAACTGAATGCGAGTACGCTGAAGCAGAAAGCAATTTCATTGTCTAAACCTGAACAACAAGCAAATGGTGAAAATGTGATTTAACCCACAAGCATCCAGTCAAACAAGGGGTGGGGGAGAGTGGGGCATCTGTAGCTTTTTTGTTTTTTTCCTGATGGCACAGACAGCAATAAGCTTGCTAAACTTGGAGTGTTACACTTCCCAATTTAGCTTTAAAAGCATAATAAAAGTAAAACACACCCTCATAGACCAGCATAAACTCTTAAAAGTGAACTTGGGCATTGTAACAATTTTAACCCCTTCATGCAACTTCAACTTCCCTTAAAGGCTTCAAAGGTCAATGGTCCTTATATAGACAGAAAACTGAAGTTTGGTTATGAATAATTTTTGGTTCCACGACTCTTAGTAGCCAAAAGGTGAGATGAGAAATAAGGAGGCAGCGGTACAAAAATGCAGGGGCATACTAGGAAAGACTTCTAGCTGCAATAAAGTAATTACCTAAACATGTTTTCTGTTTATTGAAAAGTGAATATAGTGGTCATGTAAAGCATTTATTTGACAACTAGAGATTAAAAACCCCTGATTAGCTACTGAAGAAAGCAACACCTATACAAACTCCAGTCTTGACAGACAGATTTCAAAAGGGCTCAGGAGGCAAGTATGAGAACAGCTCAGGGCCCGTGCCTGTTTCATTTCTTTGCTCTATTGAGATTGTTCCCAAGTACCAGGAAGCCAGTTAGCGCCAATAATTTTGTAACAGACACTGTCCTGTAGGACTGTGGTTCCCAACCTTTTATATACTGTGGACTGCCAAACTTACTCTAAGAATCTGGGGCAGAAGGCTAGACTCCATGATCTTCTGAGGTCCCTTCCAGCCCTAATGTCTATGAAATTTTGGCAGAACAGGTATAGAAACAATCTAATTTACATATTTAAGTGTAATTAACATATTTAAATGTAATTGGGGGGTTGCAAGGATTGGGTTGGGGTACCCTGCAGGGGAGGGAGCTGCACAGGCAGTGGCCATGGAGGGGGACCCAGCTGGTGCTGCCCAGGGAGAAGGGGCTCTACTGCCTCCCTAGGAGCAAACAGCAAAGCTGCCTCCCCACCCTCTACCCTGGGCATTTCCCCACCTGCATCCCCCTGCTCCCAGGCATGGGTGGGGTTGGGGGGGTCCTGCCTGGCTCAGCACAGGCCCCAGTACCTGCTGCATGGGCAGCACCTCGCCAGGTGCGGCGATGGTGGTGGGAGCGGGATGGGGTGCGCAGAGCCGGTGAGAGGGAGGAAGGGGAACAGGAAGGCTACAAGGGAAATAAATTGTGAGGGGCAGAGGGCAAGGGGGCACCTGACCCTCCTAGGCACTATTTTACCTGCTGAAGTAGTGGGAGGGGGAATGAAATCAAGACACTCTGATAATTAGATTCTACACCTGGAAGATTATAACAAATTTATTAATTTTATGTATACAGAATCTAATTATTGGGGGGGGGGGGTCATCTTGTACGAGTGAATAATATTTTTTTTCTTCACAGCAAAAACAAGAAAGAAAAATTACTGAAAGAAACAGAATCTTCAGAAAGATTTAATGTTCCAAATAGACAGCTGTAATTTCATTCTTTGATGTTTCTGTCTGTATGCTGAACACAGCTAGGAAATGACAGCACGATATTTATAGGCTTAGTATATAGAACCTTAGTATTCAGACTATATGCATTAAATGCAGATGTTAACAGAGAAGGTAGATTTTTACACAGATAGACAGTTGAACATTGCAAAGCTCAGATCATGTCTGCTGTATTTCAGCAGGTCACAAATTTCATGGAACACACACACACACACACACACACACACACACACACACACACACACACACACACACACACACACACACACACACACACACACACTAATTAACCCTGCAAAGCAAGACTCAGTTGAAATTCCAAAGCACAGAAAATCCACATTACTACTCTTCTGCAGCACTAAACCTCACAGGTACAGTAAGCATGTTAGTTAGGCTCCATCTACACATTACACTCAAGGCACATAGGATGGGACCTAACCAGTTAATCACACCTTAAATGGTCACCCAGCCAAATGTTCAATCAATTAATGGAGTAATAAAAAGAGGAATAAACTACAAAGCTTATTCCACAAAATGTGGAATAACTTTGTAGTAGCTTACTATCATGGCATTAACTGAACATGTGGCCGGGGCCCCTGTGGGTGTCATGTGCTCCCATGTGCACCCCCCACACCTGGAAGCTCCCAGCTGACAGGACTCTAAGCCATGCCCCCCCCCCCCCCGCTCCCCACACACACACACAGCTGCTGCAATCTCCCAGCTGCAGGGTGCAGAGTGCCCCCACTGCTCAGAGACTGCACCAGCTGCATTCTCATAGCTGCAGGGCTGCATGAAGCCCCCTGTGGCTTGGAGACCACAGTAGCTGCGTAAAGCCCCACCTCAGCTCAAAGACCCAGCCAGGGGAACCTGGGATTGGGCTTACCCTGCACTGGCAATAAGGTGTGATAAGATATATTCCACAATCCATAACCCACATGCCACATCTGCATGGCAGGAGGTGCGTTTGTGCAAATCATGCATTAGATCCCATTGTTCCTTTACCTGCACATGTACAGGAGCCCTTAATTTGCACCAAACAGAAATCTGGGCCTAGTTATTTCTTGCACATTGAACTGACAGGAAAAGTGATTCACTCAATACCTCTTTATAATCTTATTACATGGCTAATAAAATGTGCAAACACACTCTTATATTTGCCTACTGTAAAGCCTAAAAAGGAGATCACAATCAAAACTGATTATAGTAAATGAGCTGTTGGCATCCAGATCAAGTCTTTTGTATTTTAACTAAGGATGCAGACAGAAATTATATTTTTCAAGTGACCTGGCCCCTGACAGCACTCTACAGCCAAGGTCACATATGCATGGCTGCAGAGCACTTTAAAAATGGCCAACTGGATAAAAAATTAACTCTGGTTAAAGCAAGTACCACATTCAGGTGCTCAAAAGCTGAGTGCTTAGGGAACCTGTGCTTTGCACAGGTGGTGGGGTTGGACGGGTGCCCTGCCCTGCGCCTCCTGGACTGTCAGGGGGAAAAAAGCAGGAGCTCCCAGCTGCTGAATGGCCAGAGCTTGGGGGGTGGAGAGGACAGGAAACAGGATCCCCCTCACCTCACAGCCTGTAGGAGCCAGATCGGACTCCTAAGCAAGAGGGCTTCATTGCTGCAGTTCACCCCCCCAGTTCTGGCCATTCAGCCACCTCCTGGGAAGCTGCTGCAGTGCCCCTGCCTGTTGGCTTGGGATGGTGGAGACTATCACAACCCAACAAGTGAACACTGGTTGGGGTGAGGGGAGACAAGGAAGGGAGTCTGACTCATGGTACTTTATGTAAAGTGTCATGGGTTAGAGTAGGGCCCTAACATCTGCCTGCACTCCGAATTTAAAAGTTAACAGCTCTGTTTCCTCTCCTCTGGGGAAAGCTAAAAGGTTCCTTCCACCAATATTCCGTCTTAAAGGAACCAACATTTTTGCTTTATTGGCTTCATCTACAGCAAAGGGGAAAAAAAAGAAAGAAAACTGAAAATAGTTTTTGGAGTTTTGTATTTGAGCTTAATCATTTACATTGAAAATGGTTGAGAACTGAAGATAATTGGTTTCAGAATAATCTGACTACTTGCCCTTAGCCATAGGCTAACAGTACAACCTACAACTATTTAATCCTTTTCTGAAAATATAACATTTTCATACTTATCTTCACTATATAAAAAGAAAGCTATCCTTATAAATTCATATGGCATTTGTAGAAGTTCTCTGAATGCTGTGGAATAAGACATCTCTGATCTTTTTACAGTTCCTCTGAAATGGACATCTAGGGTATCACTTTAGGCATCGCTTAGCCATGTCATCATTATGTATTTCAATTACAGCTAGAATTAACCAATTTCAAGCACACTGGGTCAACCAAATGCACATAAAATAGTTTCTAAACATCCTAAATTAGTAGTTAGAAAGAATTAGGCACATAGCCTAAAATTTGTTAAACCGTATTATATCATGCTCTTCATTAGTCAATACACTAGTGATTCAAATGATAGGTAAATTTTGGATTACAACTTCAGTACTGATCACCAGCACAAGCCTTAACAATGAATTTCAAGCAAAAATAACAAAATACAAAGAAAACAAGTGTTATGTAAAATGGTATGAAAGTTAACTCAACAATTCTGGGCCAAAAAGACATTTCAAATTTACTTCTAAGATTAATGGTGAATAAAACTGTATTATGAGTGACAAGAGGCATGCAACAAGAACACATACACTGATAGCTGAAACAGGGTCAGAGTTTACATAGGTGACAGCAGGCCGACGACTGAGAGCATTTTTCCAAGAAGAAAGCAGCGAAAGCAAGAGCTCAGGAATTGAGCCCCGTTGGCAAAATGACTTGATGAGAAAAAGGAAGAAAGTGATGAAGTCACAAAACAATGCACAAGAGAATAAGCAATTATGTAACCACTAAACAAGTACTAAACAAATTATTTCCTAACAAACAATACCATAAGTAAATTTAAACATGTGTTTTTAGAACGCGTGATCAAAGATAACAAAACTTCATGTATATAAAACACAGTCTTCAAAACCAACTCTCCTTTGATATTTTAATACACAACTTTAATCTGTCCATACAGAGATATTTATTTGGTTCTAATACTACACCCCAATGGTAACATAAAACAAATATTTTTTACTCTATATCTAGCTAAAATGTTTGTTGCATTTATGTTAGATCACAAACCAATTCACAGCAGTTTTTCAGAGAATACTTCAGAACCTGTTTGTTTAGCACAGTATATATACCATGTGTAAGTTTCTACAGTGTTGGTACTATAACTAAACAGTGTTGTGCCAGTGTTCGATAATTCACTAACAAATTAAACAGATTTTTGCTATCAATGTACAGTTGCAATTGGGTCTTTTTTGTCCAATGACTAGATTTGGATGCAGCTCAAAATTAAAGTTTGTGACCTGTGCTCTCTAAACTAGAGCAGGTATTTTTTATTGAATGGAACTACTGTTGTGTTACAGATTTGAGCCAGTTTCCAATCACTTATACTGCTTTGTGTGTAATTTCTGTCCCTAGTTGCTTCTAAGTTATTCATTTGTAATTAGGAAGATCATAAGCATTATGGCTGCTTGCAGACGTTAACAAACAAACAAACAAACAAAAACACATGCTTTCCTGGAAGAAGCAGCGCATTACTTCAGCCTGCCTGAGCAGTGTCTGTAAAGATCAGGTACTTCAGCAGGTTTTTTTGGCACTTTCAGCTAAAGTTGATTCAATCAGCTATTAGCTAAAAGCACCAAAAAAGCTCCACTAAAGCGCCCAATCTTTAAAGATGGCCAGCAAGCTGGGCTGAAGTAATGAGCTGCCTCTTCTGGCATGTGCAGGCCTCAGCGTGGGAATGCACCAAGTATAAAATAAAGTACCATTTTGTTTTGATTTTTTACATCTGCAAACACCCTGTATTTTTAACTACCATAAAGTAAAACCAGATTAGTATGCACCAGTACTACAAGTATGCTTTAAAGGGGAGGAGTCATCTTTATACATAGTGAAGACTAAATATCAAAGTTCACAACATGCAGTCAGGGACATACCATTTTCCTACCTTCTAACTCAACTGTCAGCTAATGCCGAGAAGGCAGAAAGGTTAGGATCTGCTTTCTTCCCAAGTCTAACCATTTTACTGAACCTAGCTGAAGCAAAACCACAAGTGAGAGGCTGTTATAAGAGTGAAAAATCACTCTAATGAGATGGGCACTCACCATAGGGAGGTGGTGTTGGAACCCATATTCAGACATGATATGTTCTTGCGGGAAAAATGAGATAGATGTCTGAACTCACTATTTACAGTCTTGTTTGTTCTTTATAGAAGTAAGAGGGAAATGGATCTTTTCATTAATGGAAAATTTTTAGTACTAGACTAACAAAGAAAAAAACAATTTGGCTCCTGTCCAGCTGATAACCTGTCTTTTACTCTATAGGTGTATTTGTGCTATTTCAAAGAATAATGACCAAAATCAAATAGAATTCCGTTTTTAAAAATTTCTATTAATTTATATTGTTTCATTTTATTTTATGCATCATACATTAGGTCCAATTTTCTTTTTATCTGTTGTGATATTTTATACACATTTCTTTAGTTTTGCATTGAAAAAAACATTAAATAATGTAGGCAGGCAAGGTTCTTTGTGTGAATCTGATATCTTTTATTAGACCAACTTAAATAGTTGGAAGAGAGTTACTGAGCAAGCTTTCGGGTTCAAAAACCCTTCGTCAGGCTAAGGAAGCTTCAGCAGTTGGTGTGTGCTCTTCCTGGATGGAATGAAAGTAAAGAAGCCAGAGGCTGGGCTGGGCTGCATACAAGACAGGTAGTCAGTGAAAATGTAGATTGAGGAGTCAAAGGGTGAGAGACCGGCTGGGGGGGGGGGGGGGGATGAATAGTGGAAAGACACCTAGGGAGTCAGATGTCAGGCAGGTTATAATGCGTCATAAATTCAATGTCTATATTTAGTCCATGATTTTTAGTATCCAGGAGGTTGATGAAGTAGAGCTCATAAGCTCGTCTCTGGGAAGTGTTCTGTAAATTTCCTTTGAGGATCAGGACTGAGAGATTGGAGAGAGAGTGGTTTTCTTGTGAGAAATGTGGCCCCCGAAGGTAATTGGGTATTCCTGTCTTTGATAGATTTCTGGTGTGCATTCATTCTGGTGCGCAGTTGTTGTCTGGTCTCTCCTACGTATTTTCCCTCAGGGCATTTGGTGCATTGGATGAGATATATTACATTTCTGGAGGTGCAGCTGTAAGATCCAGGAATGCTGATGGCTCTGTTGTGGGGTGTAGTAATTGTGGGGGTGGCGGAGATGTGTTGGCAGGTTTTGCATTTCTTGTCATGGCATGGTCTGGGTCCTTTTGGTGTGTTCTGGGCTTGAGGAAGTTAGCTTCTGGTGATGAGGTTAGCGAGGTTCGGTGCTTGTTTGAAGGCTAGGAAGGTGGCTCTGGGAAGATCTTTTTAAGAGTAGGGGCCTCTTTCTAGTGTGGGTTGCAATTGTTTGAGGATTTTCTGTGTCGGTTCGAGGGAGGGGTGATATGTCATAACCAGTGGTGTGCAATTTGTGGGGGGGTTTCATCTGTACTGCAGCAGTTCTTCACGTGGTATCTGGGTGGCTCTTTCAAACGTGAAACCCATCTCTCTAGAGGAGTGTCCTTGTTGGGTGGAACCAACAGACCAACATACATATCCGCACAGAACCAACAATCACCCTAAACACACCAAAAAGGCTGTGATATACAGCCAAGCCCTCAGTTACCAACAAATTTGCACTGAAGAAAACACCCGGGATTGCCACCTCACCCATCTTAAAAAGGCTTTCACCCAACAAGGACACTCCTCCAGAGAGAGAGATTCCATGTTTGAACACATCTCCACCGCCCCCCCCCCCCCCACAATTACTACACCCCACAACAGAGCCATCAGTATTCCTGGATCTTACAGCTGCACCTCCAGAAATATAATACATCTCATCCAGTGCACCAAATGCCCTGAGGGAAAATACGTAGGAGAGACCAGACAACAACTGCGCACCAGAATGAATCTATCAAAGACAGGAATACCCAATTACGTGTAGGGAGGGGCACATTTCTCACAAGAAAACCACTCTCTCTCCAATCTCTCAGTCCTGATCCTCAAAGGAAACTTACAAAACACTTCCCAGAGATGAGCCTACGAACTCCACTTCATCAACCTCCTGGATACTAAAAATCATGGGCTAAATATAGACACTGGATTTATGACACATTATAACCTGCCTGACACCTGACTCCCTAGGTAGCTCTCCACTATTCATCCCCCCTTCTCTCCCCCACCCCCAGCCGGTCTCTCACCCTTTGACTCCTCAATCTACATTTTCACTGACTACCTGTCTTGTATGCAGACCAGCCCAGCCTCTGGCTTCTTTACTTTCATTCCATCCAGGAAGAGCACACACCAACTGCTGAAGCTTCCTTAGCCCGATGAAGGGTTTTTGAACCCGAAAGCTTGCTTAATAATTGTTTTCCAACTATTTCAGTTGGTCTAATAAAAGATATCAGATTCACGCAAAGAACCTTGTCTGCCTATGCCCTTAGACCAGCATGCCTACAACCGACACCCCTGTAACATTAAATAATTTAAGCATTTATGTACAATTTTCTCTTTACAATTAAGTATGCCAATTGCATATACATTTCCTAAGTCTCACAGGCTAAGTACAGACAGTTAAAAAACCCAAGGCTAAAATCGATTCAACGCAGTGGCCTAGGCCAGAAGCCAGGGCACACTAGAGCACACCTCCCTGCTCAGTTGGAGCAGACAGCTTGGACCAATGTAAACCCGCCCCCACCCTGCAAGACGGGATTTACAGGGAAGATGGTAGGGGAACAGATGCTGGGGGACTATGAGATAACTTGAATTTGGAGGGGATCTGGGACAGAAGTTCAATAAACCGATTTAACCTAAATCAGTTAAGACTGATACTATGTCCATCCAGGTTTATCTTAGACTTATTTCAACCATTTTGAAGCAATTTATGTACACTGAACTTCTGTTGTGTTACAGATTCGAACCAGTTTCCAATTACTTATATTGATTTGTGTGTAATTTCTGTCCCTAGCCACAATGCGCACACACACTCACACTCAATTGAATTTGCTCCCTTTATTTTTTTGTGCGTGTTAAATTGGTTTTCTATTTCCCCTTCTTGCGCACTCTCCCTCCAGTGTCTGCTACCAATGCATACTGCAGTACACACCTCAATGTCCACTCTCTACCAGTGTAATCTAATTAAATATTGCCTTACTCATTTTGCTCTTCTGCTTTTCTTCCACCCCCTATTTATTTAGGCTTTCCTTCCTAATACCTCCTGGTCCATCCCAATTGCTTTAGACTTCTCCTACTGGTATTTCTCTGAGGTCCTTACTCATTTCCTGCAACTTTCCACTCTACTTAAGTACTGGAGTTAGCAACAGAAGGACAAGAACTGATGAAATTTCTGATCTCTTGAAAGGCTTCAAAAATACTGTCAATATCAATTTGCTGCTCAGAAATAGCCAAACAGCAGAAAGAAGACAGAACAAAAAAGCTCCAGGGAGCATGAACATGCCAGTCAAATACAATCTCTGTTCATCAAACTGCTCTTTAGACTCAAAATAGGGCTAGATATCGTTTAAAATATGAAGCTTCAGAAAATGTTTTGAAAGACTGCTTCTATGCCCAAAGTCAAATAAATTCATAGTCAGTGTAACTACAACTGTTACTAAGCTTGGAGTATATATAAATTGTCAGTCTCAGGGTATCATCAAACTGTGCCTCTCACATTGACTGTCAACTGGATATGAACATTTTACTCACAACGTACAGACACAAAACAAAGCAGAAGTGTGATAAAGCATGGATTATAATATGACCAAACATTAAAGTTCTGCCTTCTCCCTGGACTTTACCTGGTTTCACATTGATTTACCCATAAGATCCTATTATCTCATCAATTCTATGTAAGCCATTACTGATTATTCATAACTTCCAGTGCAATAGCAGGGAGGTTATTGCATCGTATTAACGACAGCACATTCAACTTGCCTTCAGCTGTGAAAATAATCTCTTCAAGAAACTAAATTGAGACAGACCAAACAGAATCCAATTTAAACAAACCCATTGGTGAGAAAGAGATCAAGGACATATTTGGTCTGGAGCACATTCTATCTTTCAGTTCAGGTCAGACAAACTTAAAGACACTTGAAAAACCTTTTATAAGTTTCTCATTTAGACCTGGTGAGTGATTCATAAGATATCCAGATACAAGGGGGGGAAAAAGACATTTGGATTGCTTCTGATGCTGCATCACAAAATTGTATTTACACTACTCTCCTCCTCCCTTATTATTCTCATTTCTACATCCATAGATCTTGTTATTGTCAACCCTTCAGATGACAGCTGCAATATACTTTGCATAATCAGAAAGACAATTAAATCAAGCAAAGAGATGAATAGGCAAAGCACTTACCCAGCCAGTTCCACTTCCTTGGGTTTTAGTGAACAATAATGACGAACCTTGTAATACTGCCCATGACGAAGTCCAGTTTTTCCTACAATTAAAATGACTAATATTTGTATTTGTTTCCAAATAAAATGAAACTATTTCAAAATCTGCCCTCTGCTGAAAAGCAGACTTGCATGTTAATTAACAGTGTAATGATTGCAATGATCATTAGCAATATCAGTAAGTCTGAATTACTAAAATGTTTACAGAGAGGAATTTGTATTAAATAGTCCCAAGCTGGCCAAAGTTTCCAAATCAAATGGACCTAAATAGCAGTGAAAGCTATCAGTTTCACTAGAAAAAAAACCCACTGTATAATTATGCCCAAACTGCTAAATACTAAATAGATTATATCAAAACACTGCATCATTTTGAGATTAACAAGGCACTGTAGCCCATACCAGAAAAGAATCTAAGTATTCCACATCTGACACAAATTAACTTATATGTGTAATAAAGGGATATTTCTTTTGAGAATTTACATGCAGAAAAGAGAGGTGAGCTATTCCAGCAGCATAACAAATCCATACTTATCCTTCAGCACCCCCCCCACTGTCCCTTTATAGCTAAAAAAATATTTTAGTCTTCTTACAGATGTGGGGAACCCCTCCCCGCCAAAACAGAGATTTATTTTAAGATGGGCATGCCCTGGTGCTGAAAGCAGCACATGCCCAAAAGAGGCATTGCGTTAGCTGGACCCAGCTCACCCAATATCTATATAGATTGGGCACTTCAGTGGGGCTTTTGGCGCTTTTATCAGCTGAATCAGCTATTGGATAAAAGTGCCAAAAAGCCCCGCTGAATCACCCAATTTTTACAGATGCTGTGGAGCCAGGTTGAACTAACATGCTGCCCCTTCCAATAAAGCACATTTTTTTTTCATGTCTGTCAGCACCCCAAAGTCCTTGTCTTCTTTGTGCAAGTATGAGCTAACAGTTAGTAATTTAGCTATTTTCAGGAGGTAAGATGGCCAAACTACTTCTTTCTAAGCAGAAATCCATGAAACTAAAGAAAACACTAGACCTAGGTCATTTCACTTCAAAGATCTGCCAGGAAAAAATGCATACGAGTTTAAAGATATTAACATTCAGAATACTGCTGGAAGAATACTGCATCAATTAACTGGAAAAATGTACTTATATATAGGTTATATACTTTAAAGAGGCTAAAATTCCCAAACTTTTGCCTCAATACATCTGCGTATTTATTATGCATTTAAATTATACACTGTATGGGTGGCACTAAATAAAAAAATCCGAGAAACTCGGAAGAAATAACTCATCTAGTCTAAAAGTTATATACAATAGTTCATATTCTAGGCACACAGCAGATTGACACTCCTTCGGTAGCTTACTGATTTCTAAAACATTTCATCTTTCGTTCTTTTTTTTTAAAAAAACTTTTGTTCAAGTGAGAATTATGAACTAATACCCTTCAAATGCAAATTCTGTAGTTCTAGTGCCACGGGGCGCCTTTAAAATATGTGAACTACCTCCATTTCCCAACACAATTAACTATTTCATAGCTGAGCCAGCTGCTGACTGGCCCTATTTCATAGTTTGTTCCCAGAAAAATACCTGTAAAACAGTGTTGAAAAATAAATTAAGCTTGGTACTGAAAAAAATCTATCAAGGCCCCAAGCCAGGTCCAGATCAAGTCCAGGGAATGGGATGGCTCTGCTGGCAGTGACAGCAGCTCCAGCCTCTGTCAGATGCGTGTGGTGGCAGCAGTAACTCCAGCTCTAGCCAGATGCTCCATACCAGAGATGGAGCAACTGCAGCCAAACACAGATTTTGTGCCAGGGCAGGAACTCTGGCATGAAGCACTGGTGATGACTCCAGCTCCGGGTTTAGCACAGGTCAGTGGGGCAGGCAACTGATTAGCTGGGGCCACAGAGGTAGTGATAGCCAAAGTAGCTGGAGGAGGCCTGGGGCTGTGCCAGCCCTTGCCTGCCTTCCTGCTGCTGATTGCTGAAGACCCTGGGGTTCTACAGCAGCCCTCATCCCCTATTTCCAGTGGTCCCCTGGTAGCCCAACAGGCTGGATACAGCCAAACCTGGGGTAGAGCAATTTGAAAGGCAACAAATTTCTAGTTAAACTATCGACTTTTGCTGACATTAAGTGAATAATGGGTAATCACACCAAAAACTATTTAGGTGAACCTTTGGATTATTAATTGATCTAGCCTCAGGATATTATAGCAGCCAAAGTATAATTGAGTACTTTCAAGTAATACAAAGCTTCAGCAAGGGCTTTAGATACTAGAGTACCACTGTTAAAAGCCTAGTGTCTTCAGCCTATTGAGAAGATCATTAATATTGCAGTGGGGAAAATGCTGCATCTCCAAGTGAAACTCTGAGGCAAATTTACACAAAATTATAACAAATTCCACCTGGAAACAAGATATTAAAAACCTGTTTAGCAATAATTACTAATATGAAAATCATAATATTTATTCAACTATTATTTACACTGATAACTACCCAATTCATATATCAATAAAACAAAGACCAAGAAAATCGAATTGAAGTATAGACTTACCGAACTTTTTTCCCATTTTCTGTAATTTTTGTCACATTTAATAATCCATACTTCTCTTGACCCTGTAGTATCAAATAAAATAACAATCGATAAATAAGAGATTCTTTAAGCCAAAACTTAACCCTGCTCCCTCCCTAGTAATAGGCTTCTTGCATTGGGAAAGTTTTGGCTTATCTCCAACATCCAGAGTTGTAATAAGTCTACTTGAATGTAACAAAAGGGGTAAACACAGAATGACTGTGCAGAATAATCATTACCATTTAATAAATAGGCAGCTTCCCCAAATCAAGACCTTACATATTAGATAATTAACTGGACTTAAATTCTTTGTCAGCCTGGTGAAGCATATTGGAAACTGAGGTATGTATATGAAGACATCTCTGTTGCTGACATATTTACCATCTTTATCCTTAAAACAAACAGGGTTAGTTGAAGAATTAAATAATTAACTGAATTTAGAGTTAAATTTATTTTAACAAATACCTCACATTTGAAAATAAGTTTTCTATTGGGTCTACAAAGTATTATTAAATTTAGCTTTAAAAAAAAAAAAAAAAAAAAAAAGATAAAATATTTCTTTGATAGCCTATATATTATTTTCCTCTCAAAGATTTAACTATTAAAACTACAAACTATTTAGCTATTTTTTATGAATTAGAGCACTTGAAACATCTGAACATGTATAGCAATTTGCAGTTCAAATTACTTGACTCATTAGGCAGAACATGCCATTTAACAAAAGGTATGCCCTTGTAAGTACAAAGTTAAATGTTTTCAGATGTTATGCAAAATTAAGAATATATAAAGGCATATTTATAAAATAAATTAATTTATTTTATTAATTTATTCTAGGGTATTAATTTTATATAGGTACCATTAGAGAATGACAGAATTTCATCTTCATTCTACCCATACTTTCTGCCAGCTCACCTTAATCCAATTCAGGGGTTGGCAACATGGCACATGAGGCCATTTTGCTTGGCATTCCTGGCATCTCCATGGGGCACTGGAGGAGGCAGAGCTGGGGGGTGGGGGGGGGGGAGTGACAGGATCCCATCCCTGTCCTCATCCCACCAGACTGCAAAGGGCAGGGCGAGCTAGCTGTATTAGCGTGGCAGCCACACACAGGATGGTCTCCAACAGGGCAGTTCTGGGCCCCCAGCCATGTCTCCCTGTCACCACAAAGCTTGTCCACACAGTGGCCGAGGGAGTTGCATGCTGGGCCTGAGCTGCAGCTCTGGGGATAGGGAAGGGCAGCCCTCGGCCTGACCGCAAGGCCAAAGGAAAGTACTTGCAGGTGGGGGCAGTGCTGCAGGGGTGACTGCGTTGGGTGGTCCCAGGGGGCTCCGCTCATGCCCACATGCCAGCAGGCCATACATAAACACACTGCCAGCCCCTGCTCCAGCTGCACTGAGCTGGAAGCCAGGTTGCTGCTGCGGGGTAGCACAAACACGGGCCACGGCTCTTTTCCCCTCCGGAGCCCAATGGGTCCGGGAGGGGTCTGCATGGTCTCTGAGCATGCCACCAGCACCTACCCTGCAGCAGGGAAGGGGCCACACCCTTCACCCCAGTGCCCCAGCCCCTTCCCCGCTGCGCTCCCCAAAACATGCCTGCAGCCTCCACTGACAACAAGCAGGGTAGGGCTCTAGACCCTAGCGCAGCTACATTCAAGCTCGTGGCTCTCTCCTGTGAGCAGCCTGGGATCCCTGGTAGCTGCAAGTCTGCAAGCAGCTGCACTGGCCCCGCTTGTTGCTGGGTGGCTACACGTGTCCCAAGCAGGATGGCAGGGAAGGGGCCAGGACTGTGCTGCCATGATCAGGCCCTGTCGTGGCTCCCTGCCATCCACCCCTGGCACACCAACATCTTCAAACCCCAGTTCGCTATGTTTTTTGGCACTTTCCCCAAAAAATGTTGCCAATCCCTGGTCCAACCAATGAGTGGAGCTAAAGAAATGCTCATATGAAACCTTTCTAAATCAATTTCCTTTCAGTAACAGTTCCTAACTTAGACATTAAAATATGAGATGACACAATCGACTAGGGAAAGAATCTAAATTAGCACCATCATAGCAAGATGTCCTCAACATAGGGTCAATGAAAAAATGCCCCAGTCCCTACAGCATTCTAATTTAAATCTTGTCTTTAAAATGGACAGTACATGTGGAATACAAGAGAGGAGAGAGAAAACAAAACCTAAAAAGCTTTAGTGTACACTCTGATAGCACTTCATACTAAATCAGACTTACATCTGTCAAACTTTAAAAATCTGATGTACAATACTAAAATTTTAAAGTAAAATAAAATCCATATTATAATGTCAATCTAACCCTGATACTCAGAAAGAGACTGAAGAACTTCAAGGAATTTATTTCTAAGCATACAGGAAATAAAGTGATAAGAAACAGCCAACAAAGGTTTGTCAAGATGAAATCCAGCTTAACCAACTTGATTTCATTCTATGACAAGGTGACTGGCTTTGTGGATGGACGCAAGGCAGGAGGAAGAGCAGTGAATATCATATACCTTGACTTTACTAATCTACATAAGTTTGTTTTTGCATTTTTTAAGCCTTTGGGGTCTGAAAGTCCAAATATATCGTCAACTGGATCCCCTTTGTTCACATGCTTGCTGATACCCACAAAGAACTCCAGCAGATTGATGAGGCAGGACTTCCCTTTACAAAAAACCATGCTGCCTCTTCCCTAGTAGATCCTATTTCTCCGTGTGACTGCCAGTTTTATTCTGTACTATAAATTCTACCAACTTGCTAGGGATGAAGCGAGACTCAATGAATGGTCTGTTGTTCTCAGGATCACCTGAAGGGTTCTTTTTGAAGGTAGGTATCACATTGGCAAGCCACCAGTCCTTTGGCACAGAGGCCATTTGTAACAATAGTTTTACTATATTAAGTATCACCAAGTTTTATAATTTCACCTTTTGTATTCCTTCAGAACTCTTGGGTGAATGCCATCCAGTCCTGGTGACTTATCAGCATTTCCTTTTGTTTAATATAAACGGTGAGTGTCAAGGGCTATAGGCTATACAGGAGGGACAGGATAGGAAGGAAAGGTGGAGGAGTAGCACTCTACATCAAGGAGGAATATACTTCCTTGTCAATTAGCAAGGGGGTAGAGGGGGGGCACTCTGAGGTGCTCTGGGTTAGAGTAAAAGGCAGTCCAGGGGATAGAGACTTAACGGTGGGAGTCTACTATAGACCTCCCAACCAGGGAGAAGAGCTCGACCAGGAATTCTTAGGTCAGCTCACAGAGACAGTGAGGGCTAAGGATGTGGTCATCATGGGGGACCTGAACTTCCCAGACATCTGCTGGGAAGAGCAGTCAGCCAAGTCTGACCGCTCACGTCGGTTCTTAGCCAGAGTGCAGGACCTCCATCTAACCCAGGAGGTGCACAGCCCCACCAGGGGAGACGCCTTGTTGGACCTGGTGCTGGCCACGGGTGACGACCTGGTGAGGGGGCTGAGGGTGATGGGCCACCTGGGAGACAGTGATCATCGCTTGCTGGAATTCACCATCCAGCGTAAGGTGGCAAAGGGCTGCAGCAAGGCAACAGCCCTAGACTTTAGGAGGGCTGACTTCAACAAGCTAAGGAGGATCGTTGGGGAAGCGCTGAGGACCCAGAGGGGAAGGGAGCCAGATGTCCAAGGTGAGTGGTTGCTCCTTAAGAAGACGATCCTCCATGCCCAAAGGGAGGTAATCCCAACAAGGGTCAAAGGGAGCAGGAGGGCACATAAACCCCCATGGCTCACTAGGAGCATCCGGGAATGTCTCCTTGCTAAAAGGGAGGCATACACCCAATGGAGGGATGGGGTCATCACCAAGAAGGACTATGTTACAGTCACCCGAGGATGTAGGGGGGCAGTCAGGAAGGCCAAGGCAGAGATGGAGATAGGACTAGCTTCCCGGATTAAGGACAATAAGAAGTCCTTCTTCAAATACATAGGGGGTAAAAAGAGGGTCCCGGGTAATGTGGGGCCCCTGCAGGACACGATGGGCAACTTAGTCGTCACGCCAGATGACAAAGCTAACATATTTAACGATTTCTTTGCCTCTGTCTTCCTAAGTAGGGACCAGTTCAGCCACCTCCCTGCTGGGCCCCCCTCGGGCCCCGGGAGAGACACGCCTGGGCCAGGGGTTAGCGAGGAGTTAGTTAGGGTACTTCTGGAGAGGCTGGACGTGTTCAAGTCCGCTGGTCCGGACGATCTTCACCCTAGGGTTCTACAGGAACTGGCCGAGGTCATTGCGGGACCCCTGGCGCGGCTCTATGAGCACTCGTGGTGCTCTGGTGAGGTGCCGGAGGACTGGAAGAGGGCCAATGTGGTCCCTATCTTCAAAAAGGGAAAAAAAGAGGACCCGGGAAATTACAGGCCAGTTAGTCTTACCTCAATCCCGGGTAAGCTCTTTGAAAAAATTATCCTGGCACACATCCAGGAGGGCCTTGCGGGGGAATGCATGCTCAGGGGCAACCAACATGGGTTCATCAGTGGCAGGTCTTGTCAGACCAACCTGGTGGCCTTTTACGATCAGGTCACCAAATCATTAGATGCAGGGGTTGCTGTGGATGTAGTCTTTCTGGACTTCCGGAAGGCTTTCGACACTGTCTCTTACCCTGTCCTCATCAAAAAGCTGGGAGACTGTGGTGTCGATGCCCACACAGTCAAATGGGTCGCCAACTGGTTGGAGGGCCGCACCCAGAGGGTGGTAGTGGATGGGTTCTTCTCGACCTGGAAGGACGTGGGCAGTGGGGTTCCGCAGGGCTCGGTCCTCAGGCCCGCACTGTTCAACATCTTCATCAGTGACTTGGATGAGGGGGTAGAAAGCACCCTGTTCAAGTTTGCTGATGACACTAAGATGTGGGGGGATGTGGGTGCACTAGAAGGGTGCAATAGGCTACAAGCTGACCTTGACAGGTTGCAACGGTGGGCGGATGAGAATAGGATGGGGTTTAACACTGATAAGTGCAAGATGTTGCACATGGGGAGGAAGAACCGGCACCACACTTACAGGTTGGGGAACTCCCCTCTTGCCAGCACGGAGACGGAAAAGGATCTTGGAGTCGTCATTGACTCCACGATGAACATGGGCCGGCAGTGTGGGGAGGCAGTCAAGAAGGCCAACCGCACCCTGTCATGCATCCACAGATGCATCTCGAGCAGGTCCAGGGAGGTGATCCTCCCCCTCTATGCGGCACTGGTCAGGCCGCAGCTGGAGTACTGCGTCCAGTTCTGGGCGCCACACTTCAAGAGGGACGTGGATGATATGGAAAGAGTCCAGAGGAGGGCCACTCGTATGATCAGGGGTCAGCAGGGCAGGCCTTATGAGGAGAGGCTACGGGACCTGAACCTGTTTAGCCTCCACAAGAGAAGGTTAAGGGGGGACCTTGTGGCCTGCTACAAACTGGTCAGGGGGGATCAGCAGGTACTGGGGGAGTCCCTGTTCCCCCATGCGCTGCCAGGAGCGACCAGGAATAACGGTCACAAGCTGGCGGAGGGTAGGTTTAGATATTAGGAGGCGCTACTTCACAGTCAGGGCGGCTAGGGCCTGGAACCGGCTTCCAGGGGAAGTGGTGCAGGCTCCTAGCCTAGGGATTTTTAAAAGGAAGTTAGACGAGCACCTTGCCGGGGTCATCTGACCCCAGTGCTCTTTCCTGCCAAGGCAGGGGGTCGGACTAGATGATCTTCCTAGGTCCCTTCCGACTCTAGCTACTATGAAACTATGAAACTAATATGTTCTAAAACGTCTTCTGTTGCGACTTTAACGTGGTCCAACTCTTCAGAACTATCTACTACAAAGGATTGACCTAGCTTAGGAATTTCCCCAGTATCTACTGTGATAAACACCAATGCAAAAAATTCACTTAGCTTCTCTACTGTGGTCTTGTCATCCCTAAGGGCATCTTTTACATTCTGGACATATAATAGTCCCACTAATTCTCTAGCTGGCTTCCTGCTTCTGATGCATTTTTTAAAGTTTTTATTATTAAATTTAGTATCTTTTGCTAGATCCTCCTTAGGATGTTTTGGCCTGCCTTAGTTCACTTTTATATTTGACCTGCCCTATTTTGTGAGCCTTCCTGTTTTTCTCATTTAGGTATGCCTTCCATTTTTTGAAGGATGCTTTTTGCCTTGGAGGGCCTCCTTAACTCCCCATTAAACCACACAGGGGTTTTAGTGGTCTGCTGGTTCCCTTATTCAATTTGTGATGCAGGCTTTTCCTGAGCCACTGGTATTTTTAAACAGCTTCTAAGCTACCTGCAGGTCTTTTATGTTTTTTGAATGCTCTTTTAAACTTCTTTCTAACTAATTTCCTCATTTTTGTGCAATTATTCTTCCTAAAGTTGCATATTGGCATGGCAGACTTTTTTGGCTTACTCCCTCCTGCTAAAATGTTGAATGTGATTACATTACAGTTGCTGTTACACAGTGGCTCACCAACTGATACCTCTTTAACCAGGTCCTGCATGTTTAGGTCTAGAATTGCTTCTTCCCTTGTGGGTTCCCAGGCGAGTTGTTCTACAAAGCATTTATCACACCCAGAAATTTTCTCTCTGCATCTTGCCCTGATGAGGTGCTTATTCAGTCTATGTGAGGATAGTCGAAGGATCCCATTATTATTGTTTGTTCCATTTTACCAGCTTCCCTAATCTCACTGAACCTTTAATAATCACCTGCACTTTCCTGATTAGGTTATCAGTAGTACAATTCTAGAACTACCCTATTTACTTGATTCTAAGTCCCCATCCCCCCCACCCCCATATTACATGGGAGGAAAAGCCCCTCATCTTAGACTCAAGTACAGGGGTGGAAAGCGGAGGCGGGGGGGGGAGGGGCCGGCAGCTGCTGTGGCTCAGGCTCCTGCTCTGATGCGATCAGGTCTGTAGCACAGTTGTTACTTGCCACCACTCGCCACTCCCACTGCCCTCTCTGTATGCTGCGCCCTCTTCCCCACCATGCAGTTGCTGCTCCCCTACATAGTCCTCTCCCCTTGCTCCATGCTGGCAGGCTCCATACATAAACTGAAAACTAGGACACTGAGAACAGGCCCACCCTACCTCTGGCACAGCAGTGCGCAGTCTGCATGGCTGCTACGGGGGTTGGGTGGGGGCCATGCTCTGTCCCAGACTAGAATGAGGATGTAGCCTGCTGGCATTGAGCCAGGATAGGAGGGGAAGAGGGGAGCAGAGGGGCAGCAGAGGTGGAAGGGGGCCCAAGGCATGAGGAAAGGCAGGGGACAAGCTGTTTGACCTCCTACCTGCCCCTATGCAGCAGTTGGAAGGGATAAATTAAAGACAACCCTCCAATACTTGGATTCTATACATGGAAAATTATAACAAGTTTATAAATTTTCCATGTATAGATTCTAATTATTGGGGAGTTATATTACATTTATCATCATCTGAGATTTGCATAAACATGGTATGTTCTTTTTATTCAAGCACAGAATTTCTATCCACAAGGATTCTATCTCAGATAAAATTTTTGGGGTGTTACTACCTATACTATCTACATTCATGGATGGGTTGAAAGATTATTTATTGAGACATCTGAGAGGAGGACTTGATAAGTCTTCAAATACAAACAAAGAGTGATGATCACCTATTTGATGTCTCAACAGGTGACAGGAAAAGAAGCAAATTCTGAACTGCAACAAGAGAAATTTTAGCTTGCATATTTGGAAGAGCTTTCTAACTGTAAGATGATCACGCACTGGAACATCTAAGGAATCCCCATATTTGGGAGATATTAAGTGCAGGATAGACAAGTACTTGGCTGACTTGGCTGGAATGGTTTACATATATGAAACAAGGGACAGGACTAAACCCGTCTTCCAGACCTTTTGTTTTGTTTTATCATTTTTGATTGTGTGAGGCTGGTAGGATTTATTCATAGATCCTTCGAATAATGCTTATTTTACTCAAAGATGCAACAACAATTTAAGATAAATATGACACAGTCTATGGACAGTCTTGACACAACTTGATTTCTGTTAATCCGCTGAACTACAGTTTTCTGCCTAGCAGTAGCATAACTTCCTTGCACAGAAAAATCCCTCAGGTTTCAAGAAAAGCTCCCCATCTCCACAGTCAGGCAAAAGCAAAAAAGTCTTGGAAGTTTTCAAACAGCAAATATAATATAAATACAAATATAAATATAAATATATTTTTAAAACGCCTTGGTCTTAACTGAAATTTTGGTAGGTGTTGCTGTTTTAAAACTTCCAAGACTGTTGCTTTTGCCTGACTTGAGAGATGGGGAGTTTTTCTTGAAATCTCAGGGATGGTATAAAGATATATAACTATCTAGATATACAGTATATCTATATAAATAGATATATATCTACATATTAAACAGATACATGCACAAACTTATGATTAAATCAAATTTTAAATGAAGTAATTTCAAAGTAGGAAAACAGAATTTTTCATTTACAAAATGTGGAAAACGGGACATTTCAACAATTTTTCCTTTTAGTTGAGACATCTATGGAAAAATGACTTTTTCCAGCACTGTTTTGGTTTGGATGAGAAAATGGTTTACAACCCCCGCCCCGGCAATTAGCCTATTCTTTGTCATGTCATTAGTGTTCTATGACAAATAATAGCTAATATTCATGTAAACTGCAAATAAACCTTCTAAGGCTTTAACATTCAGGTGGAATTCCTCAGAGTATCTTCCTCTGCTTTTTCAATGTTACTACAGCATGCTGACACATGCTATCACTAATTATTCATAGTAAATTATTAGTAACACATAAAAACTCACTATCTGCATCCACCATAGATATGCCTGGACAACACAGATATCAATCTTACCAATAGGAAGAATTCTCCCCAGCAGCAAATAAATAAAACAAAGGTCTGATTAATCAGGGGAAAAGGGGAGTGCTAATGTGAAGTCCCACTGGAAAATAGCAAGGAAAAATGAATTAAGGCTCAAGCAATGCAAAAAGATTTAAAAAGCTTTCTTTGTGGATGTGCAAACCTGAACAAAACAGAGGAAAATACTGAATTTGCTGGAGAACCAGCATTTTTCTGTTGTCTAAGACAAGCAGTGCATTATTTACTAAAGATAATTATAATACCTCAAAAACTGTGCCATATTTAAAACATCTGAAGTAAAATAAGCAGCAGTATTTGCTTGTGCACAAAGACAGAAGATTTACTTGTTGAGAGAAACTTAGGAAATACACTAAGGAAAATCTGCCTATATTCACAGTAATCTAAAAATTCATAAAATAAGCAGCATAGAATAGATTACTGTAAATGAATAGCAGGGTTTTCAATCTATACACTGGTGCATTGTGAAAGATGAGAAAAAATGGTACCTTCATGCTCCCAAAACACATACCAACAGATCATTAAAATCATGCATCAACAATTCCTGATGCTATAATATATGGATTTTTTTTTAAGGAACACCTCAATGTTTTTCACATTCCAGAACTAAAGTTTATATTGTTTCATAAATTATTTAAAATTTCGCCTAAAACCAATATCTATTAATAGACCAGAAAGATGAGAAAATTGATGTTCCATTGGTGAGCATAAAAAATTAGTTATACTTCCCGTGCTTAAAAATACTACAGCAGAAGGGATGTTCCTCACTCACACTAGGGGCCAGATCACCAAAAAAAAAGTATTTGTGACCAGAATGCAGAATTTAGGCACCTTAGTCCAGGTTAAAAAAACAAAAATAATAATAATAATAAAAAAAAATCTATAAAAACCCTAGTTATTTGAACATTGAGAGACCAAATACACTAGTTTTTTTCCAGAAATCTTGAAACACAAAGTTCTGCGACTGTATATATACAACATTGCTTTCAAAATGCCGAGTAGCTCAGTATAATTTAGGATTCACAAACTGGGCATCTTAATACCAAAACCCCTTAAGGCCTAGTCTAATAGGCATCCCTAGACCTTTTTTTAGAGGAGTCCTGGGTTTCAGTCTCAGATCCCAATATTTGCTGGATAACTTTCAAATGTAAAAATATATAAATAATCTGTGGAACAAAGGCCAGGCTCCAGATCTTCCCTCACCCAGAGCAGGAATGTGTGCATGTGTCTGTCTTAATTACTGAAGAGAGGTTCCCCACTGCTTCTTCTTCCTCATTAGTTTTGTATTCCTTTCTAAACAGTAGATCAGCTGCAAGAAGAGTGGAAACTCCACCCATCCAAAACCCAGCCTACAGCCCTAATGGTTACAGCACTCTCCTGGGAGATGGGAGACCTAGGTATGAAACACCCTCAGACAGAGGGCCTGCAACCCAGATCTCTGACTTCTTTAGGCCAGAGATTGGCAAGACTTAAACCCCATGACTTGCTCTCAAACTATTTTGTTCACTAGCTGCCCAGTCATTACAGTATATATTGTGAAATAACTTCAATACTGACGGTGGCTTGGTGCTTTGGTGAAGAAGGAGATGACTCATTTTCAGGGAAGCTTGTCTTGGAAGCAGATGGAGAATCCTAAAAAGTGAAGACAGATAATACAAAAAGTTACTCTTTTGAACAGCAGCACTGCTCATTCTTCAATTACATTTTTTTCTTTCCAGTATAGCATTTCATATTGTGAGTCATGGACTATGCACTGTGGTTTAAAGCAAAGATAACATAATGAGATACTGATATAACTGTTTGTTGAAGGAGGTGCTCCTATAAGGTTTATAGAATGAAATCATACTAAGTTGACGTGGACATGTTTATTAAAGCAGAGTCTTAACAATACCACCATGCTGTACAATGATGCTTTCATTTTCCTAAGAAGAAGAACTTACTGGAGGCTGTCTCAACAGTGTTTTACAAATTCACCTGTATCGTCAAAATAAAATCAGGTTCTGGATATTAATTTTGCCTGGGGTATTCTTGGGTATTTGTCCCAACTATAAATAAGAATTATGCCTGTGCTTAGTTGGTAACCAAAAAGATGAAATGACTTTAATATGTAAATTATTTAACAGATATAGTATTAATTTTTTAACTATTTTTGTTAATTTTCCTGCAATCTAAAGCCGACTGTGTCTTGAGGGCATAACAGAAATCACAGTTTTGGATTTGTGAGCTACGTATTAATTATGCATCAAAAAGAAAAAAAAATACGAAATTTCTGAAGATCAAAGTAAACCAAATGGGGGGAGAAAAACCATTAATGTTTTCTCTAATACTGTCTGTGATGATTCTGCATTGAAAAGCTTTATGTGATATTTCCCCACAGATTTTCAGTGGTGGTATAACATGCAAGAGAGACTTCCTTCTTGTTACTGGTGGAAAATATTTCTTTCCATTTTCTAGCCACTTGTCACAAAGTTTGATAAGAGTCAGATTAGTTTTGTAGACATGCCACTTTACACTTTAATAGTGCAGAGTAAGACAGTTAGCAATATTGTGTGGGCAACCCTAATTTTTAAACAGCTGATTACTACTTCCCATTTTCGTTCATATTGGCCTCAGCTCTCTGCTGTTCTTGCTCCACTGTAAGGTTTATTTTGATCTGGCTGACTACACAATCATTTGTGATCATGCTGGGTATACATGTTATATCAAGACTGCTTTTTAACCCAGAGTTAACAGTAGCAGAATACTTAGACATTGTAAGGAGTGTTAACATTACAGCTGTAAGGTGCAGAATACTGATGTTTTTGGAAAAACAACTTAGGACACAAGCAAAATGAACAAAAGTGTATTCTGACGTAATCTCAGTAAATGTCAAATTACTCTTTTGGGCATTTGAGACTATTTAGAACAACCCCTCAGTTCTTTCTTCAAGGTCTACGACAGTGGAGATTCTCATTTATGTTTTTGTCTCTTGTGAAGATCCAATTTCCAAAGTATCTACTTTTAGCAATGGTTTTTTGAAAAGCAGGGGAGCACACAGATTGAGGATTTTACATTATATTGCAAAATTACCTGCATCAATCCTCTGACTGCTAGCTCTGAATGCTAAGCAAAATTTGATTTCTCACCATTAATATTAATAAACTTGTAACTTACTGGAAGATATGGTCAAAACAAATCTTGATTCTACTATAAATCATACAGAAGATGTAAAAGGGAACAGATGGAAGACCTGTCCCTGCTGTTTTGCTTAAGATGCATTTTGTCAAGTACTAAAGAGACTGCACACATAAACAGAGTAGGAAAACTTTTAAAATGAACTTGAGAGGAAATAAGGACCATTCAACTCTCAGCTGAACTCGGAAAAGAAACTAAAACCGAGTCATTAGCACTTTCCATACCATGAATTTAAGTAAAGCTTATGGGTGCACTGATTCAGATTTTGGAAGCCGATACCGATAGCCGATTATTAAGGAGGCATATCAGCCGATACCGATCCAATTTCCAATACAGCTGCATACAGCTGGTAAATCGGTTGTGGTTGAAGGGGAGGGGGGAGGGAGGGCAGGGGGGGTGCAGATCAATGATCCCTGCGGTGGTGGGGGGAGGGGAGTGGAGCTGGGGTAGGTGCTGTCCAGCCAGGGTGGGGCAAAACTATGGCTCGTCCAGGGGGTGCAGGGAGGGGAACCGGCTTCCACTTGTGTGCACCCAGGGAGGGCACAGGGGTGGGGGAGGGGCAGATCTGCACAGGGTGGGGCAGGGTGGGCTGCAGATGTGGGCTGGGGGTGTGGTGAGCTCTTCCTGGTAGGGGCTAGGTTGCACTGAGCTCAGGGTGGGTGGTAGCACTAGAAGGGGGACTGCAAGGGGGGCTGCAGCCACCCCAAATTTTGCTGTAGACCCTCCACAGCTCTCTCTCAGCACTGCTGCCACCTGCTCCGAGTGCAGAATGGCCCAGCCCCCTCTGCCAGGAAGAGACTAGCACAACCCCTGCCCCAGCCTGCAGCTGCAGCCCGCCCTGTCCAGATCCGAGTGCACGTACCCCTCCCCACCATGTCCTCCCAGGGTGCGCATAGGGAGATACTCTCCCTCCCCACAGCGCCTGGATGAGCCATGGCTCTATCCCGCATCCCACACCACCCCAGCTGGGCAGCACCTACACTAGCTCCACCACCTCCCTCACCATAGGGGCACTGATCTGCCCCGCTATACCTTCTCTGCCCTCTCCCCCTCTACCACAACAGACTTACCAGCTGCATGCAGCTCTCCAAGCTGCTGGGCTGTGCTCCTCGCTGCCTGCGTACTGTGCTGAGGCTGCACGTATGCACGCACAGTCATTTATTGGCCAAATTATTAATCACATCAGGCTGATTTCCAATATAATCAATTTTCTTTATATTGGTGCCGATCCAATATTGAACCGATGTATTGGTGCACCTTTAGTAAAGCTAGCTCCTCCTCAAAATGATCCAAATTGAAGCCTGCTTCAAACTAAAACTAAGGCAATAAAAAAAAAAAAAAAAAATCAAAGAACAATTGTTACAGGAATTAAGCCACTAAATATTTCTATTGGTACTCCCATCTTAAAGGTGATTATTTAACTCGGCAATTAACTATGTATGCCCAATATTAGTGAGACATTGAAGCCAATTTAAACCACTGAAAAAGCAGGCTATAGATTCTTTGTACTAAAATCAGTGTTTTCATATTACTATATATTTACTCAAAATCCAAGAAAGGGCTTCTCCTCCCGCATCTCTCCCCACTCAGACAATGTGGCAGGAAAGAAGCCTTGTCTTCGATTCGAGTAGTGACCCAGGACAGGCAGCGGCTCATTTCCAACTTTGGCCCCCAGCTCAGGGATCAAGCCAGAGACGATCTGCACTTACCCCAGGCTGGGACGGCTCCTTTGGCAGGGGTGGGGTTCACAGCTGGGAGAGAGTGAGGGGGAGACTGCAAGGTGGTGGAGGAGGAAAAAAGGTGAAGACCCACATGTGCAACTCAGGGGGAGTGCAGGGCACACCATGCAGCCTGCCCCCTAGCCCAGTTACCTTCTGCTCTGCCTCTGGTCCCTCCAGCCCCAGCCCACCCTGGCCCAGAGCTGCCACCACTTCTTCCTGCCTGGGCTGGGCTGGGGCTAGAGCCACTACTGCTGCCCAGAAGCCAGAGTAGAGCTGCAGCAGAAGGTATGTGATGGGGGGAAGGGAAAGGGAAGCAGGAAGTGTATAAGTGGCAGGCATGGAGAGGGCAGGGAGTAGAGGGCACAGACATGGAAGGCAAAGAGTTGGGGGGCAGGCTACATTGGGGCAGGCACAGAAGAGACAAGGGGCAGGGATCTTGCCCCTCACCTTCTGCCACTGCTTTCCTCACCACAGCAATAGTAGGGGATGAATTTAAGGCAAGTTTCCACTATAATTAGATTCTTTTCAGAAAAAAAATATAATAATACATTTATAAATTTTCCATGTATAGAATTTAATTATTGGGGAATCATCTTAAATTCACAGCTGTCTTAGATTCAGGTAAATATGGTATATCCCTATTGCCAACAGTTCACTTTCAGATACAAAATATCAGTGTATTTTACATAAGAACTATGAATATATACAAAGGACTTAAAATTAAGATCACTGATTATTCTTCATGTTTACGCCAGAATGCAAGTGGTTCTTAATTAGAAGAAATGTTTTTGTAGACCCAAAGCTTAAAATTTAAAGAGAGTTATCAGCCAGTCAAAAGAAGATTTAAGGAAACAGTTCTGAGTAAAAAAGTATAAATCAGTGAATGTAAGAAAATAGATTTGGATTAAAAATAAAATAACAGATAACAGGTTAAGAAATTACCCATGGTTTTACTGAAAATATATACTGAGTATACGGTATACAACATGAGGGGGGGAAAAAAAAAAATCACCAAATAAATCCTTTAGAAATCAGTGCATTTCAAATGTTTCAAAAACCAGAAAATAGTCATTCATTTTATCATGCTCTTTTGCTCACTCCTACCTTATCATTGGTGTCCAATACAATTGTGCTGTGCCTCCACTTTGTTAAAACTATTGGTTCTTGTAGCCTCCTGTCCAGACTCCTACTCTTAATTATTTCTCTTTGCTGCTGTGGCGAAGCATTATACTGAAGAGGAGAAAAATCACACTATGACCAGGGTGAATTTTATATCAACACAAAATCCACAGAATTCATCAATGTACACTAACAGTACAACATACTGAAACACTGAATTTAGCAAGGAAAAAAGCCCTTTTTCTACTGCCTATATTGTTTTGAAGGACAGGGTGTTTGTTGTCTGCTCTAAAGCAGGGGTCAGCAACCTGTGGGTCAGATCCAGCCTGCAGAGCCAGGGGACTTTCTGTGGCATTTTGGCAGTGAGAAGCAGTACTGGTGGCAGAGCTGCCAGGTGGTGAGGAGGAGAGGGTGACGACTGAGGTGCAGGCCTGGTTGGAAGAGACCTGCACTTGGAGCTAAAGTCTGATAAAGCAGCACCCTTGCCTTCCCCAGCTTTGAAACATGGCTGAACCCCGCCCTAAGGCATCGTACAGAAGCCGGCTTGATAAAACAATACTTGTACTGCCAGGCATGTGTTCAATTTCTAATCCCAGATTTACTGCTTGCCTCTCAGCAAGTAGGAATAATCTGGACTGTAACCTTCCTCTCCACAATGTTAGTAGTATTACAGTCTGCTCAGCTCTTGTATAACAGTGGTATGCCAGGTCATCCTACAGTAGTCCTCTGGATTAATAGCTGCAATAGATTCTGGAGGGCATAATATGCAACTTTACTTAGCCACAAGGTTGATGGGTGAGAGAAGAAATGATACCAAAATGTGGTCTATTCTGAGAGCAAGCCTTATTTCATAGTACTGGAAAGACAATAACTTGTGGGCTCAGGAAGTACTTGTGCCACATTTGGCTATGAAAAAAAAAAAGATATATATATATATATATATATATATATGAGTAAAAAGTTAAGGTGCTGAAGCTGTAAGAGCAAAAAAAAAATGGCAATCACTGTATCAAAACCAATTAATAGTTAATTTCGTCCAATACCCTATGTGTCCAAGGCTTCATAAACAAACAAAAGCAGAAAACCCATAAGCAGGATCCTGCACAAGTCCTAAGTGTTGTAGCACACTCACCATCTCTTAAATAGCAGTGCTAGCTGGTATGCACAAAAATGTGTGGAGTATCATTAAAAAATTATACAACTATTTCAATCAAACATTTGCACTACAATATAAACACCAAAGAGATAAACTTTTAAAGATTTAAAAAAGAAATCTCTCATTTGACATTTCTTTTCAGGGCAATGTTGAAAAAAATAGAATGTGTTCTCAACCCATAGCTTTTGTTGATTTATTACACAAGGGAATGTGACCTACTAAGTGGGGCAATGTGAAAGAGGTTCAACACCTAAAGTTTTACTAAAATGCGAACTGGCTCTCTCTCAAAGTGCTTTGAGATCTAGTGATAGATGACCTCGTGAAGGAACATCTTGAGAAGCTGGATACCTTCAAGTCAGCCGGCCCTGACAATCTGCACCCCAGGGAACTCAAGGAGCTGGCGAGTGTCATAGCCCAGCCCCTGGCACGGATCCTGGAAAACTCCTGGCGCTCTGGTGTAGTGCCCGAAGACTGGAAGAAGGCCAATGTGGTGCCGATCGTCAAGAAAGGGAGGAGAGTGGATCCGGCTAACTACAGGCCCATTAGCCTGACTTCTATCCCGGGGAAGATCTTAGAAAAGTTTATTAAGGAGGCCATCCTTGAGGGACTGGCCCAGGCTAACATTCTAAGGGATAGCCAGCACGGGTTTGTTGTGGGTAGGTCTTGTTTGACCAATCTCATTTCCTTCTACGACCAGGTGACCTATCACCTGGACAAGGGAGAAGAGATTGATGTCATATATCTTGACTTCAAAAAAGCTTTTGATCTGGTATCCCATGATCACCTCTTGGCCAAACTGGCCAGTTGCGGCCTTGGCTCCGCCACGATCCGCTGGCTGGGAAACTGGCTCCATGGTCGGACCCAGAGGGTTGTGATCGATGGCAGTCACTCATCGTGGTGCCCTGTGACCAGTGGAGTCCCTCAAGGCTCTGTTCTGGGACCCATCCTGTTCAACAGCTTCATTAATGATGTGGACATTGGAGTCAGGAGTGGACTGGCCAAGTTCGCCGATGACACCAAACTTTGGGGAAAAGCATCCACGCCAGAAGATAGGCAGGTGATCCAGGCTGACCCGGACAAGCTCAGCAAATGGGCAGACGAGAACCTGATGGTGTTTAATACCAAAAAATGCAAGGTTCTCCACCTTGGGAGGAAAAACCTGCAGCATGCTTATAGGCTCGGCAGTGCTACGTTGGATAGCACTACAGAAGAAAGAGACTTGGGGGTCATCATTGACCACAAGATGAACATGAGCCTGCAATGCGATGCTGTGGCTAGTAAAGCGACCAAAACGCTGGCTTGCATCCACAGATGCTTCTCAAGCAAATCCCAGGACGTCATTCTCCCCTTGTACTCGGCCTTGGTGAGGCCGCAGCTGGAGTACTGCGTCCAGTTTTGGGCTCCACAATTCAAAAAGGATGCGGAGAAGCTTGAGAGAGTCCAGAGGAGAGCCACGCGCATGATCAGAGGTCAGGAAAACAGATCTTACGATGATAGGCTGAGAGACATGGGACTCTTTAGCCTGGAAAAGCGTAGGCTCAGGGGTGATCTGATGGCCACCTCTAAGTTTATCAGGGGTGACCACCAGGATCTGAGGGAACGTTTGTTTACCAGAGCGCCCCAAGGGATGACGAGGTCGAACGGTCACAAACTCCTGCAAGACCGTTTCAGGCTGGATATAAGGAAGAATTTCTTTACTGTCCGAGCCCCCAAGGTCTGGAACAGCCTGCCAGCGGAGGTGGTTCAAGCACCTACATTGAACACCTTCAAGAGTAAATTGGATGCTTATCTTGCTGGGATCCTATGAGCCCAGCTGACTTCCTGCCCTTTGGGCAGGGGGCTGGACTCGATCTCCAGAGGTCCCTTCCAGCCCTGATGTCTATGAAATCTATGAAATGCACTATTTAAGGGCTAGATGATATTATTCTTAATTCTATAAACATTTCATTCTGGTGCCTCAGGTTTTACATGTGTAAAATGGGGAGGATAATCAATACCTTTACTAAAATGTGTTAAGGTGTACTAATACAAAATTAAATTAATGTAACGTGACATACTGAATTACACTGTGACCCAAAGTAAACATTATTGTAACCGCTATAGCAGAAACCATGCTTGTGGTAGCAGTTTTCCATCTTACTCTACAGAGAGTTTGTGCTCCAATAAAAAAAACAATAGTAAGAAACTTCAAAAACAAATAATGGCTCTCTAAAACAGTTGAACTTGCATCACATGAAAGATGTGCAGAGGAGGGCCACCCGCATGATCCGGCGACAACAGGGCAGACCCTACATTGAAAGACTGCGGGACCTAAACCTGTTCAGCCTTCACAAGAGAAGGCTGAGGGGGGACCTGGTGACTGTCTATAAACTCACTAGGGGGGGGACCAGAAGGGTTTGGGGGAGACACTGTTTCTCCTAGCGCCCCCTGGCATGACAAGGAACAATGGACACAAATTACTGGAGAGTAGGTTTAGATTAGACATCCGCAAGAACTACTTCACAGTTAGGGTGGCTCAGAGCTGGAACCAACTTCCTAGGGAAGTGGTGCTGGCTCCTACCCTGGGGATCTTTAAGAAGAGGCTTGATGCCTACCTGGCTGGACTCATTTAAGTCCAGTTTTTTCACCCGCCCAGGCAGGGGGGGTCAGACTTGAAGATCTACAAGGTCCCTTCTGACCCTACTTCTACAATTCTATGTTACATTAGTACTAGAATGATACTGAATTCAGTAGCTGAATAAATTATAATGTGCCATAAACCTGATATCTATGTTTAGTCCTTGGTTCTTAGTGTCCAGTCACGTAATAAACTGTTGTACCCAAGTTCACCTTTTAAAGGTGTTGGGTACATTTCCCTTGAGCACAAGGTCAGAGAGGGAGTGGTTGTTCTGTGAAAATTGTGCTCCTAATGGGGAGGGCTGTACACTTGTGTGCATTCGCGTGTGCGTGCCCATGCTTTATATTTTTTTTTTGTGAGAGTACATTCTGGTGTGCAATTGTTGTTTAATTTCAGTTTCACTCACATAATTGCCATGAAAGCAATTGTTGCATTGGTTCAGGTCTACCCATGGGCCTGCCAAATTCATGGCAGAAGTGGGCTGCAGGGCAGCTCCTTTAATCTTGCAGGTTCCCCTGCCTGTCCCACCCCAAATTGGCAGAGGGGTCCCACTACTTGCTCCCGATTGGCAGGAAGGCAAAAACTGCAGCTTTAAATATGGCATTGTTTTTACCTCCCAGCTTGCTGACAACAACTAGCAGAGCCACCGGGGCCACTCAGCCAATCAGCAACAGTGTGGGGAAGGGGCATGTAGGGGAATCTGCAAGATTAAAGGAGGCACCTCACAACCCACTTCCACTGTGAGTTCGGTAGGCCCCTAGTTATATCACATTTTGGGACAAATACATGTAGGAATCAAGGATTCTGATGGAATTTTTTTATTTGGGGGGGGGGGGGGGAGGCAGAGTGAAGCCTAGGGGTGCATGGGGCCCAGGGCATATCAGCCTGTGTAGGGGAGGGAGGGGATGGTGAACAGCTAGAGTACGAAGCTGGTGGTGTAAAGGGGCCATGTGGAGTGGTGACACCCTTGGGGTCTGTGCGACACTGTCCATGGGACCGCCCAAAGCACGGGGCACAGGGCAGTTGCTCTGATTCCCTACCCCTCCCCACCCAGGGGACAGATCTGGGTGGGGGTATTGATAGTAGTGGCAAGAGAGGTATGGTAACAGATTAGGCATTTATTGCAAAGGCAAGGCTGCATTTCACTTGAGGGCTGTTAGGTAGTAGAGAGTTTGCTTCCGATACACAGGAATCCTGGTTTTCTTTGTTAAGAAATCCAAAATTCTCTAATAAAAACAAAAACAAAAACCACTCACAAAATTCTTTGATAAAAACCTCCAAAATCCGAATTTTATCACAATTAAAATGAAATGCTACTATATATATATATATATATATATATCAGTCAAACACCATTTTATATACATAGTTAAAATTTTAAAGCAATTTGAAAGCCTACCAGTGCCCTCTCTACATTGTTTCCTGCCAATCCTGCTCCCTCCCCTCCCCCCTGTGCCATGGAATCCCCTCATGTCTTTACTCTCCTGTTCTAAGTCTCCATCCCACCTCCCTCACATCAGTTCTCCCCCCCTGGTTTCTTGCTTTAAAGCTTTTTTCCCTTCTCCTTTAAAAGAAAAAAAACTGTGATTTTCCACCGGAAATAGGCAATGGAAAAACCTGATCCTCAATGATGAGTTAGGCAAGATTAGAGGGCTGTTTGAGAACTAGAAACAGAGAGTCTGGGAATATTTCTCTCAATAGCTGATGATCTTTGTTGAGTATAAGCTGCAACTGTTTGGTGATTCTTCTGATCAGTTCCAGTGTGGGGTGGCAGGTAACCACAAATGGGATGTAGGCACAAAGAATTTTCTTTTTGTATTGTAGCAGGTTAGTACAGGATATTCGAGTAGCTCTATCAAATGTATGGTTTATTTCTCTACTGGAGTGTCCTTGTTGTATAGAGGCAGATTTTAGGCTGGTCAAGTGAGCATCAAGTGTTCTCAAAGCAGATGCAGTGGTATCAGAAGGTTGTTTGTAGATAAAAGCTTGTTTGGTGTGCTTGGGATGACTGCTGATCTTGTGAACACAGGTACAGTCTGTGAGTTTTATGTATATACTGGTTTGTAGGGTGCCATCCCTGATATTAGATTAATGGCACATTATAATTTATCTAACTCCTGCACTCATCCCCCACAAGGAAGGTGAGACTGACTCTCCTCACTTTCAGAAGGCCTTGATCTCCTTGTAATCAGCCTGCAGTGGCTCAGGCCAGAAGCCAGGGGGCAGTGGAACATGCCTCTCTGGACCGTAGCCAGCATGGGCTGTGCGTTTGCTTCCTCTTTCTGCTGTCCCCAAGGTCTCTGGGATTTGTAGTCCACAATCACAGTAACACAACTCTCCAGTGTTGTTAATCACTTCCTCTTTCAGGTGGCTCTAGGATTTGTAATCCACAGTTGCATCCATTAGTAAGTTTCAGCAAATTTAGCAACAGGGCAGCTCTATACTCAGGGGAAGGTAGGTTTAGCCCTCCTCCCTGGCCCCAGACTAGTTGGGGTTTGGCAGGGGAAGGAGTCCCTGCCTCCTCCCCCACCCCTTCTCTGCTGGAACAGACAGCACAGCACAGGGCTGAAAAGCATGCTGGGGGACTGTGATTTAACTTGAACCAGGAATGGATCTGGGACAGAAGTTTCATAAACTGGTTTGACCCAAATTAGTTAAGTGTAATACTACATTCAACTAGGTTCATCTTAAACCAATTTCAGCCATTTTGAAATTGGTTTATGTGCACTGAATTTCTGTTCTGTTACAGGTTTAAACCAGTTTGTGATGACTTAAACTGGCTTATATGTAATTTCTTTCCCCAGCCTCAATAAAATTGGGTAGTTGTGTGGATAGACAGAGCTTTATAAATTTTCAATCCTGTAGGAGTTGCACATTAGCATGTCAACCTTAACAAAGTTCAATGCTGAGTTGTGTGTAGCCCTCACAATTTATTTTCATGTTTAGAAATGAAATTAGTCATTTAGTCTTTCTCCCCACCATTGCTGCTGCAGTATGCTTCATCTCAGTTGACTTGCTTGCTATGGAATACCCACTCTGCAGGCACTTAATCCAAATACATACTCTCAGAACTTACAGTATCAAAGACAAATATCATATTTCACAAACCAGACAAGAGTCATTATTCTGACATGCATTTCTGCTCCCTCCTACCTTATACTTAGTGTCCAATACAACTGTGCTGTATCTCCACTTTGTTCAAGCTATTAGCTCTTGTAGCCTCCGGTTCAATATTGCAAGTAAAACCTAGACCACATGTAGTGGAACTATGCTTATAGATCATTCCTAGAGTCTAAACACTGCTTTTTAAAGGAAGCTGTTGGGACGAAACATTAGAAAATTATTTCCTGCTAGAGAGAAGTTAGACTGCCTACTGCAGTTACGTTTACTAACATAATTGCAACTTATATAAGCAGCCTGTATTTGTTTTGATATTTGATTATTTATTCTGAATATATTTTAAATTACTATACAAGTTCAGTCAAGGAGAGGTGTGCCAAATTTGAATGAAAAATTAAAATTTTGAACTAAATGTTAAGAATTATAAATGCGAACAGGACCTAACTGCAAGTAATCTATATTCAAAAGTGCCTTTGATACCATCATAAGCTATCAAGAGTCTCTACTGATCAAACAGACAACTCCATCTCGAAGCAGGAGGGAACTGCAAAGCAGTATGCAAGCCCCACATTTTACAAACTTATCTGCTAGAGAAACAAGGGAGCAATAAATAAAAGTCAGAGAAGCACTGCTGACTGCCTTGTTAAAATTCAGAGGCAAGATGCACTGCTTCTTAGCAGCTTAAATACTTTGCATTGGCAATGCAAACAGTGTTAAGACTGTATATGTTCTATAAAGGACCATTTACCTGTTTTATATATATTCTTGCAATGTAGGTGTCAAATAAACATCTCTACACTTGAGTGCTTAAACACTTCATTTCCTTTTCATGGCAGAACACATGAAAAAAATAGTGGGAATAACTAGGAGAAAATTAGAACAAACTGATAGATCTCTCCGCCAAAGATAAATCTCAGCTTTTAAAACAGCCCAGTACAGGAATCCATTTATTTAAAGACTTTACTGCTGTTGAGGCTCATTTTCCCTATCATACTAATAGAAATAACCATCTTCTTTGAAGTATGGTTTCAAGAAAGATTATTTATTTATGCTTGAGGACAATGCTTCTGTCACAAGCAGTTTATTATACCCCAGGCACTTCCAAGAAGTTTGTTCATTTCTTTCCTAGGAAAGTAAATAACATTTCTCTCCTGTTACTAGCACCCCAGCACAGAATGTACATAGTTTATATTTATTCAGGCTTAGAAAGCAGGACTGTCCAACATGCAGACTGCATCTGTCCCCCAAAGAGTTAGCTAGCAGCTCCCAGGCTCCTGGCCCACTCCATTACTTTCCTGCCATAGTCTTTGGACCCCACCGTCTCTGACTTCTGTTGCCTACCCCCACCCCCTGAGGCAGAGCCACTGACTGAAAGAGTTTACATCTGCAGGGTTGGGGGGGGGGGGAGTGCCACCATGCAACAATCCAGCAAGGGGCAGCACACAATGCTACACAGTTTAGTACAGTGAGAATAAGGGGGAGAGGGGATTCATAGATAGAACGAATATAGCATGGTGCCCCTGGCAGTGGCAAGGGCAGATAGTGGCTGATCTCGGGGGGGGGGAGGGAATGTGCCCTTGTGCCCCTCCTACGCATCGCCTATGGAACAGTCACAAATACAGAATAGGGAATGACTGGTTAGGCATTGCTCAGAAAAACCTGGGGGTTACAGTGGATCATAAACTGAATATATGAGCCAACAATGTGGGTTTTCTTGACAAAAACAAACAAACACACCCACAACACACTGGATTGTATTAACAGAAGTGTCACTTGCAAATCAAGGAAAGTTATTCTTCCATTCTATGCATGTGTAAGACCTCAGCTGGAGTACTGCATCTGGTTTTGGAGCCCACATTTCAAGAAGAATGTGGACAAATTGGAAAGGGTCCAGAGGAGCGTGATAAAAGGATTAAAGGTTTGGGAAGCAAAACTTATGCAGGAAGGCTAAACTAATTAGAGTTATTTAGTCTGGAGAAGAGAAGACTGAAGCGGGGTTTGATAACAGTCTTCAAATACACTAAAGGCAATTACAGAGAAAATGGAGACTTGCTTTTCCAAGGCCACAGGGGACTAGGAGCAATGGTCTCAGGCTGAATCAGGGAAAATTAGGTTGGAGATCAGGAAGAACTTTCTAACTATGAGGGTGAGTAGGCATTGGAACAGGCTACCTAGATGATGTGTAGAATCTCCATTCTCAGAAATTATATCAAAAGTAGGCTGAACAGACATTTGTCTGGGATGGTTTTACTAAGGAATGACCCTGCTCTGAGCAGAGGGCTGAACTAGATGACTTTGAGGGCTCTTCCAGCCCTATTTTCCTATGATTCTATGTTTTTGGACCTGACCACTACTGATCAATCTTTGGAACTGGCACTGAAAAAAGGATAATTTGTTTGGATAAAGTAGGCATAGCCAAGATCATATATATATAGTCTGGATACAAGGTGTATAAATGATATATATGATATAATATTCTGTCCAGATGATATGATCTTGGCTATACTTATATCCAGAATACACGCACACCACCCCTATACTTGATGACCAAAATGAGTTTCAAGTTAAAAGGCACATGGTAAAGCTGGTCTACTTCAGACAAAAATGTACATTGGATAGTGGCTGGATACAATACTGAATATTTGGTGGGGGAACGTACAAAGATTTCTCATGGTAGATTATAATTCTGGAAATTATTTAGCATTATCATCCTCCCTCCAAATTACAAAATATCCTAGGGAAAACTACAGAACTGCTCTACAATAAAGAGAGCAACAATCTCTAGCACACTTTAGTAAAAATCACAAGGGCAGCAGCATTATAGTACCATGTGACCAGGAAGGTTTCTCAACCATCAGCAAATATCACGGGTCACAGTTTAAGAAGTTCACAGCTACACATGTATATGGGAAGTGAATATTTTCCTTCTGAATCTATATTTCTCGCTGTGAAAAGCAGACTTGATAGATCATCAAATGATATGGAAAGGCAAGTTCAGGGTATGTAAAATACTGTTTGAGGAGAAAGATTCACAAGGGGGACCAGCGGGAATTGGGGGAGGCTCTGTTCCCCTGGGCACCACCTGAGGTTACTAGGAATAATGGCCACAAATTGTTAGAGAGAAGGTTCAGGCTGGACATCAGGAGACATTACTTTACAGTTTGGGCTGCCAGGCTCTGGAATGGGCTTCCAAGAGAGGTGGTACTCTCTCCTACCTTGGGTGGGTCTTCAAGAGGACAGATATTTGGCTGGGGTGTTATGAACCCACACTCTTTCCTGCCCACAGTAGGGGGTCATACCTGATGATCTGTTTAGGTCCCTTCCAACTCTAAGCACTATTCCTCCCAAGACTGAAATCAAGTACCATTACACAAAGCATCACAGCACCATCTCAATTTATCCTCCCTTTCACTGTCTGTTTCACTCCAGGAGTGTGCAAGGAGATCGTGCCTAAATTGTATTGGTTTATTAAGCATAAATTTGTGATCTAACTAACTACAAGCACCAAGTAACCCAGCCTTTTTGTTAGCGAAGCTTTGAGCTGGGTAATTGTATACTGGTTCTGAAT
Organism: Crocodylus siamensis; assembly: GCF_052110815.1. Classification (NCBI taxonomy): domain Eukaryota; kingdom Metazoa; phylum Chordata; order Crocodylia; family Crocodylidae; genus Crocodylus; species Crocodylus siamensis. The sequence goes on from NC_143399.1 coordinate 186,841,670, forward strand.
TGAGGTCAGAGAGTCCTACTTGCATTGTTAAATGCATCTGTCCTCTTCAGAAGGACACTTAAATAAAAGCCTTTCCTGCCTTGGTTTCATTTTTATACCCCTATCAGCTGTCTGCATTTGAGTGATTTATATTTCTTTCTAATCTGATAATGAGGTATGGCTCAAGGCTCTGTCCTAGCCCATTTGTGACTGAAACAAATACCCCACCAATAAGCTATTTTGAGCAGTTGTCCTCATTCTTATGCAGATGACATAGGTCTGTCAGTTTCTCAAGAAAGAGCTACAGCATTTATGTTAATGAATCTGTAATCAAATGAAAAGGAACTGAATGCATCTTAGCTGGGGGAATGTAAAAGAAAGAAGAGAACAACTGACACTGGTTCAGCTAAAGACATGGGGTTTACTCTGATTTCCACTAATCTTTCTCCATTTTGATACTTCAACATCATTTTATAAATTGCTAAGACTTACTACATTTACCATTAGCCTTTAAGCAAGGGATGGGCAAAGTCCAGCCCACAGGCTGGAATGGGCCCGTGGTAGACTCCATTTCCCAGCAGCTCCAGCCATCACTGTGGTCGGTTTCCATGGAGACCCCAGGAGCAGCAGAGCCGCCAAGACAGAATGGAGTCTGGCCCCAGCAATGCTGTCAGGGAGCTGCTCCAAGGCTGGGATCTTGCAGGGGTGACAGCATGGTCTGGAACTGGGGCAGAACCATGATCCACTGCCTGCACTCCTCAGTCTCCACAGTGCCACTGCTTCTGGGGTCTCCATGGAAACCAGCAGCAATGATGTGGGCAGAGGCTGCCAGGAAGTGGAGTCCACCATTTTGCCCGTCTCTGCTTTAATCCTTGTAAAAATTCTCATCATCTCTGGCATGCCTATTGCAATGCTCTTTGATATCAGTTTATTCAAATGAAGCAAAATCACAAAATTCATAGAGGTTTTAACAAATGCATTGAAAATCTCTCATGACTCATTTTCTGATAATCTGAGTAATTTTGCTGTTTTTAAGAGTGCCCAGACAGTCTCATTTTCAAACTGACCAATATAAATGATATCCTGACTTTTTATAAAATATAAATTACAGGTTCCAGATCTGTTCTTTCTTTTCACGTTTCGTAAAAAAAGCTCACTTTCCTGCTTAGGTATGCCTATACATCAACGAGGTCTTAGACAGATGCCATACCTGAAGCCATACCTATCCACAAGGAAGAGGTTGTTGCAAAACACAACTGGAGACCGCCTTTGAAACAAAAGCAAAAATCACACTTTCCCCCAAACCTTGCATTCCCAGAATTTCTTAATATTGCGGTATTTAAAACATTCACAAGTTCACTGGAAGCAAGTACTAACTGCAATAGATCCTGCTATTATGCCCACTTGTATTATTCCTACCAAAGCAGAAGATGTCTTTTCTATCCGAAACTGGCGTTTTTGGGGGCAGGGCGTACTAATACCCAAAATTCAAGTAGCTGAAGAAGGAAGGCTGGCCATTTACTCACCCTTACCCTCATTTATAAAGTGGCACACTGATGTATTAGAAATACATTTAACAGTTATTTCCAACCTCAGGCTACAGTACAATAGTTTGTTTGCATGGTATAACATCCCCCTTTAAACCAATTTTATTTTGGATTTCTCAGTAGCTGAATTTTAGAGGACATTAGTGGTGGAACTTTCAATGGCTGCACCCAAACTACAAACCTTATTTCTCAAAATGTATTCACTATACTGTCCATGAACATAAGACTGATGTAAATGCCAATGTAAAAGTAATTCTGTTGGGACAATCAAAGGCAAAAACCCAACCGCATGTTAATTTTCTTTCAAACTTGCTGTAAACAGATAGATCCAGACTCTGAAAATAGGGCCAAGTGCAATATTTGCATGAATGCATACTACTTTTGAGATGAAGAGACATGATAGTTTGATGTGTTGTGCTCTAAAGCACAATGGAAACACTCTTCCATGATCCTTAAATCTGCAGATATGCTTGAATCCTTCACCACTAGCTGCCGCCTCAGCTGTGTCCTCAGAACCTTGTATGACAATAGTGGGAATTTACCACTTTCTTGGCCAATGAAATGCATGAAGATGTAAATGAAGATTTACATTTGGTGTTATGCATGTCAAACCACAATAAAACTACTGGCCATTTTTCATTAATATACAGGCAAGGGACCCCATCAGAATCACATTTATCTTATAAGGGATCTGCAAAATTATAACCTTGACTGACTAGTGTTTCAATTCAAGCTAATAGTTTCTACAAGAAACTGAACTGTGCTCTTATTAAGAAAATTTGCAGTGCAGCTATGAGCAAATACAAGAAAAGAAGAGCGAGCCAGGGAAGCTAAAGTCTCAAATAAAATCTCTCTCCCTACATAGATGCATTCTGCTACATTATACAGATAAAAAATTAACCTGCTATACTTGTCTGCATAGTACATTTCATAAACTAACTGGTTTTTGACTAAATATTTCACTTAATGAATGCAAACAACTCACATGTAAAGACCAGCTAGAAGTTTTCCAGTATTGCTAAGGGTATGATTGCTTTCCTGAAACAACTTCTAACAGTCATAACTATTGTTGCCACATGGGTTACATTCCACTTGTCACAATAGACCCCAAAATACTGAAGGTTGCTGCCTTTTTAAGATTATGAATTTTTCCCAGGATTCACAATCCATTCCATGGTAATTAGTGCTATTTAGGCTTACTTTTTACAGCTCAGGGAGAGTAGACTTCTTGTAGATAATCTTTCTTATGAAAGATTCCCTTATTGGTTTTAAAAGACTGCTGTTAACTACATAATTTCCCTTTGTGTAGCCACAAATACTTACTGTTTCAAAGACCTTTGGACTGCAAGCAAGCTAAACTGCAGTTTTGTTAATCCTATCTCAAGCACTTCTAATTTTCCTTTCAGATTGACAACTATTAACTCTTTTTTAATGCCCTTTATTGCCATGGCAGTGGGTTGTAAAAAGACCTATTATTTTGCTGAGCTGTCACTTTCATCAAAACTTATTTGCATCACTCATTTATTAGTGTTAAGATACTGCCTAGGAATCCCAACAGAGGATTAGGGTCCGTTGGGATAAGTATGGTATAGAAGAAGAAAAAAAAAAGTAATCCCTAATGGGGAACGGAGTCTACATGAACAGTAGGGCTGTGCAAAGCTTCAGTAACCGATCTGATTCAGAGTAGATTCAGCCTGATTCGGTGACCGAATCAGGAGGCCCGTTAATCTTTCCAAATTGAATCAAAAACCTCCGAATTGATTCAGAGAGATTTGGAGATTTGGCCATAGGCTGTAAGGGTGTGCAAAGCAGGCCCTATTTGATTCAGATTCAGCCCAAATTAGGTACAGTAATCATAGACGTAGGGTCAGAAGGGACCTTGTAGATCTTCAAGTCCGACCTCCAGCCTGGGCAGGAGAAAAAACTGGGCTCAAATGATCCCAGCTAGGTAGGCATCAAGCCTCCTCCTAAAGACCCCCAGGCCAGGAGCCAGCACCACTTCCCTTGGAAGCTGGTTCCAGATCCTAGCTGCCCTAACTGATTCGATTAATTGATTCGGATCACTGTGCCTGATTCGATTCTGTCGAATCATAATCTGAATGTTCAATGCCAGTTCAGAGAACCAGCGATCCAGCTTTAAAAGTTTTTTCTATATACCTCGAGGCTTGCGATTGCTGCGATGCTGTGGTGCATGAAGTGTCCCATTTGGGGGGGGGGGAGCCTCCACATGCTCAGCAGCAAACCTCGAAGTGCACTGGAAGTACTTAAGGTCCACTTCTGGGTCTGCCAAGGAGTGCGCAGGGGGGATCCCCATTTCCCCCTGCTTGGTGATCTGCCACAGGGGGATCCTGGGTGTCCCACCCCAGACCCAGGAGGTGCCAGCTGCTGAGGCAGGAAGTGGTGTCCCCCAGTGCGCTTATCCAGAAACGGACCAGAAGTGCTTCTGGTCCACTTCTGGGTCTGCTGCCAAGCACACTGGAGAGTCCCCCACACTTCTGTGTTATACTCAATCTGCCCCAGCATCATAGTGTTCATGAGCTGCCTGGTACCTAGAGGTATGTAGAAAAAACATTTAAAGCCATGTCTATGTCCGAATCACTGAATCTTTCTGAATCTCTCTGAATCAATTTGGAGGGTGCCAATTCTATTTGGAAAGATTAAGGGGTCCTCCGATTCAATTTGGATTCAGAGATTCAGCCACCAAAATCAGGCTGAATTGGACCAACTCAAATCAGGGACCACAGCTTCACACAGACCTAATAGACTGTACAGGCAGGCATTAGGCAGAGCCGATGGGAGCAGCTGTGGAAGCAGTCAAATGAGTCCTGGCTTGAGCTGGCAGCTCCAGGAGAAGCTGCTCCCCTGGTTCCCCCCCACTGGGACAAGGCAAGCAGTGTTGGCAGCCATGGAAGAAGCCACAGGGGCTGGGAGGAATTAACAGGGGCTTCCCCCCAGCTCAATTCCCCAGATTCTGGTTCGATCCCCCAACTCCCCAGTCATTCCCTCTAGGCCCCACAGCTTCTCCAGGGCTGCCAGCTTAAGCCATGGCTTGTCTGGCTGCCCCCCCACCGGGGTGAGGCAAGCAGTACTGGCAGCCCCTGGAGAAGCCACAGGGACTGGGGGGAATGATTGGGCTATAGCCCTGCCTGAATTCATCTTAGCCCCCCCTGTGCTACCACCTGCCCACAGAAGTGCAGCATAGTGGTCCTGGCCCACCCCAGCCTGGCACTGTGCATCTGCAAGGCCACACAGGACACACATTGGCAGCAGCTCCAGCCTAAGCCTAGAGTGAACTCATTCCTTTGAATGCTCCCACTGAACTTGAATAGTACCTGAGCTTGCTCATTTAGAAACTAACTTGAACATCTCTACACTACACTGTGTACAGCAGTAGTGGAGTCCACACTGTTATTCATAGAAGTGAAGTTAAAACACATCGATTTGACTTTGCAGGATCAAGGGCTTCAAGACACTCCCTTAGGTAGTAAATTTTCATGATGCTTTCATTAATCTACCTTTTTTTTTTTTGGTGTGTGGGGGGGGGGGGGGGGGAGACCTTTATTTTTCTAAAATACTTAAGGAAAAAAAAATGAGAGCCTTAAGTTCAGTATTTCAGTTGTACATGTAATTTAATGACTTCTTTTCATTGGCTAAATTATGTCATTAGTTTGCAAGCATTTTAAAAACCTGAACAATTAAAAACGTATGTTCTCTTCTCATATTTTTCCTTTTATTTGTTTTATTACATCACCTTAGCAGTACATGTTGTCTTTTCTAATTTTATAGTTTTTTATATTATATTATATTATGCATAACAGGCAATAGCTACCACAATTAATCCAGGGTCTAAACATACCAAAATGGTAACTGCCCCTGTGCACCAGCTCACCCCATGCTAAATGCAAGGCAGCAAGCTACCTCACACTTACTGGGTAAGAAGCAGCTGCTGCAAAGTAGCTGATGTACAATAAAATTCACACCCTCACTTCCTCACAGCAATCGGCTTTGTGCAAGCAAACAATAAGAGAGAAGATCACAGGTTTGAGTTTCAAACTCAGACTTCAGCTCATATCAGATGATATAGTACAAGGTAAAGGTATTAATAATGGAACAGTTGTCTAATGAGATCTCCAAAACTGAGGTGCTTATCTGGCATTTGAACTCCACGTGTAGGAATGAGGCAGAGGAGGAGAGAAAGGGGTTGATGTTGCAATTATTTTATGACAAAAGGAAATATAACCTTGGTAACTTGGACAATCACATTCAGCATAGCCTTTTAAAGGTGCCAAAGCTCTGTTAGCTCTTAATGGCATATCAAAACTGCTCAGCACCACAAACCAGTGTGTATGTGTGGGGAGAGGGAAGGAGGGAGAGGGGGGAGGAGCCACAGCTGGACCTGTGTCTTGGTGAATGAAGTGTGCAGGGGGAATTCTGATTTTCCATGATAAAAAACAAAAATTAAATATCAAAATGTACAGGTACTTAGAATTTATTTTATTATAGTGATTGAGACACTGGTAGGCTTTCAAATTGCTTTAAAATTGTAAATATATCTATCTGTCCTGGGGAACAGCCGAGGGGAAAAATCTCAGGGAGCCCAGGAGGAACCCGGGGAGCAGGAACGGGGCGGAAAGGAAAAAGGAAGGAAAGGAAACCAAACAGAAAAGTTCTTACCTTCAGGGCGCAGTGAAACTGGAAGTGGCGGCGGGACCGAGCGGCTTGTTAGCCACGTATTTATAAAATTATGGCCAGCTGAGAGCTATGGAGGGAGGAACCAGCTGGGGACTTTAAAACAGCAGAAAGCAGCCCCAAGGGGCAGGGGAAGAGGTGGAAAGCCGGAGAAAGAAGCTCTCACCAAGTCCCCTCGGAGCAAAGGAATGTGGGGGCTTGCAGCTGGCAGCCCCGGCGCAGAGAGCAGGATCCCACAGGAGAAGACAGTCTCCAGCAGCAAGGAAGGAGACGAGAAAGCGAGGTCAAGGTGCAGAGGCCGAGAAGGGTGGAGGAACACCCAGACCTGGGGGAGCCCTCAGGGGATACGAAGAAGCGACAGGCTCCAGATCACCTGACCAGGTGGGATTACAGAGGGTGCAGGTGGTCCCAAAGAAGAGCTCCAGGGGAGACGCATCGAGGGGCCAACCGGAGCACTGCAGGCTGACCCCAGGCCAAGGTTAGGCAGGTTGAGCTGGCAACTGGGCCAACAGAGTGGGAGATAGGTGCAGCCATAGAAGGGGGCAACGGAGCCCTTAGAATCTGGTGCAACTGCCAGTGGTTTAATTTGGGTTTGTTCCATTACCCACTGCTGGAGGGGAGGTGAGGTGTACTGCACTGACAGGGAGTAGATGGATCAGAGCAAGCAGTTGGTAGGTGGGGAAGAGCTAGCTGAATTCCTAAGGCCGACTGGGCTGAGGGTCCCAGGCCCCAACGATCAGAGGGACAAGGCCAACAAACATTAAGATCCATCGAGGTGTGGTGCCAGGGCAAGGTAGAGGGGAGGAGGAGCCTTGCAGAAGACCAACGTCCTGTGGTCCCCGGAACGAGGAACCCCGATAGTCAATCCCCGCCACTGTGGTAAAATCAAGTTGTGGCAGGCGAGATTGGGGAGAAGTGATTCAGGTTGACAACATCAACTCACTGAGACCACAGGGATGGACGGGCGGACAACTTCGAACATTTGGGGGTGCAGAGCACAAAACTGGATGTTTGAAACCAGGCGGGTACAATATCAATGAAACACTGTGTTCAACTGATACATATGTACACACACACACACGCATATATTATAAACACACATCTATACATACAGACATACACACACACTATATGTACACACACCTGCATATCTCTCTCTATAGAGAGATGTATAATAACATTATTTATTATAATATTATTATATAAAAATCAAAATGGTGTTTATAACGGCATTTCATTTTAACTGCAGATTTGGGGGGCGAGGGGTATTATAGAATTTGCTGGGGAGAGGGATTAAAATCACAGAATTTGCCATTTGTAAACAGAAGCAGCCAGGATCCCTGATGGTAAGAAACTGCACTCCATTTTCCAGGGCCAGAAAAAAGAGAGGAAAGAAAAACTGTTGAAGAGCTGCTTTTACAAAGCTTGAAAATGAGGGCCTGCTACTCTGTTTCAGGGCTACTATACATCTCTGACAGAGCTATGTAACAAATAACCATTGCTTACAGCACAGTCAGGCATGGGATATTAGCAATCCTGAAACTTATTAGATCCCTCATTTTCAAGGTCTCCAATAGCCAGTTTTGAATCTGATAATCCCACAGAACTAATAATGTAGTATACTTAGTAAGCACTGTTTACATTTAAAGTTCACAGAAATGCATACTCTGCACTAAAATGTAGTAAACTGTGTCCCCTCTTCCAGCCCCCCCCCAAAAAAAACCCCAACCCTACCACTGTGGACTTCAGTCCACTTCTTTTTAGTTTTTATTTAAAAAGCAGTTCCTGAGAAGTAAAAAAAATCCCTGTCAGTGGGATGCACATGGGGGATAGGAAATATTCTTTAAAGAAAAAAAAAAAATCTTTAAGCTGTAAGTCAGCATACTCATTTGTTCCACTACTGCAAACTAAGGTCACATTATAATGTTTAAGTGTAGTTCATTTGACAGTTGTCAATGCAACTCTAATCATCCAAGATTTTGTGTTAGCTAGATGGATGCTGGCATAGAAAGTTTCTTGAGAAAATCTGCAGATGACAAAGCTGGAAAGGTTTGTGAACATGGAGGATGCAAGCACAATTCAGAGGGGTACTGAAGATTGGAAAGCTGGGCTGGAGCTAAACAGGATGAAGTTTAATGCTAACTAATGCAAGGTGCTACACATTGGGAAGAACAATCAAAAACACAAATACAAAAATGGGGGACACCTGGCTGCATGGCACCTCAGTGTTAAAGAACTTGAAAATCTCAGTAGGATCACAGACTCGATATGAATCTGCAGTGTCATACAGCCACACAAGAGGCAAATGTGGTTTTGGGCTGTGTCAATAGAAGCATTAGGTGCAAGACCTGGGAGGTGATAGTGCCTCTACTTGGCACTGGTTAGGCCTCATCTGGAGTACTGTGTGAAGTTCTGCGCTCCACATTTTAAAAAGGATGTGGAAAAGTTAAAGAGGGTCTAGAGGCAGATGACAAAGATAATCAAAGACTGGGAAAGCATGTCATATGAGGAGAAGCTGAAGGAGCTAGGCATGTTCAGCCTGTGGAAAAGGCACTTAAGAGGGGACATGACAGCAGTCTTCAAATACCTGAAGGGCTGTCATAAAGAAGAGATAAAGCACCTTTTCTCTCACCACAGAGAAGGATGTGGACCAACAACTTGACGTTGCAACAAAAGTAAACTTATACTGGGTATCTGGAAAAGCTTCTGGGATGGCTTTAAGGATGATCCTGCTTCAGGCAGGGTGTGAACTAGACCTCTGGAGGAGCCTTTCAGCCCTACTTTTCTCTGTATCCTTTTAAAAAGAAATCCCACAATACTTTTCTTATCAGTTGTGTTTTTTAGACCTCTGATAGTTTTTGTTGATCTTCTCTGGATTCTTTCAAATTGATCAACATCTTTCTTAAACTGTGGTGCCCCAAAACAGACATGATGCATCAGCTGAGCCTTTACACCAGTGCTAGTAGAGCAGAATTATTTCATATGTCCTTTGTATAATACTTGTATATACATCTCGCTATATAGTTGGCCTTTTTAAGAGTAAGTTTATATCTTTTTCAAGCAACCAAAATGATGAATAAGAACACTCTATTCAACGCAGGTGTTCTTACTGTTTCTGTAGATACCAGTCAAGACAAGCTTGGGTTTGACTTCCTAGACCAGTGGTTCCCAACTTTTTTTTGCTGCAACCCCACTGCTGGGAGCAGAATGCAGCAGCGGTGGCAGCCAGGGGCAGGAGCTCCCACTACACGGCGCGGTTTGTCCTTTGTGTGCAGAACCACCGGCATTACCCCCGCAACCCTCATTTGGGAACTGCTTCCCTAGACGAAACTAAAACATGACCCTTGACTTAAAAAAACTCAAAGTCTAAAGTATAGAATGAGATTACTAGAAGATGCAGATAGATCAGGAAACGCATGCAAGCACAGCAATTATAATCAGCATAAAGTTCAGTTTATTCCATTTATCAGAAATATCCTTAGGATACTAATTAGGTGACTAGTCACCATGAATTTAGGTTGCTCCATGCTTTACTGGAACAGAGACAGAGGCACCATTAGAATCCCATGGAAGGCTCAATATGACCAGATCTGAATGATTATCTATTTCAATGTCTGGTCCTTTAGCAATATTGCAGGAGGATGTTTGAGACCCAGTTAAAATTCTCCAGAAGTAAATCAGGAGTTTAATTAATTTTGAAGAGTAGCATTATTTCAGTTTCAAGCTAGTTTTATAACCAAAAAGTTTCTTGATTCTTCTCGTCTTGGATATTTGTTTGTATTGCTCCTAATATATTAGGACACCACTTCCAATATCAATTAATTCTCTCTCAGCTGGTCTTTCTTTTTCCATCAAATGTTTCTCAGGGATCAAATGTTCATTTAATGCAGGGGTCGGCAAAATGCGGCCCACAGGCCAGATGCAGCCTGCCAAGCCATTCCATCCAGCCCATGGTGCCCCTAAAAAAATTTAGAAAATTAATATTAATCTGCCCTGGGCTGCTTGTCATGTGGCCCTTGATGGCTTGCCAAAACTCAGTAAGCAGTCCTCCGCCCAAAATAATTGCCCGCCCCCAATTTAATGGCATGATGGGATCTGACCCTTGATCCCAACACTCACAAGTCCTGCCATGCCATATTTGCATTACAGGGTAGTCCCAGATCTACTAGACACATGCCACATGTTCAGTTTAAGGTTCAATACAAAACAGCCACAAAAAGATGTCCCATATCAAATGTGGAACATCTCTATGGCTAGATTTTGCTGTTATAGTACTGTAAATTTGGGTACACATGTAGCATGTTACAATTTATGGTACAATTAACACATTAATCATGCCATAATTGTAATGTGTGCCAGAGCCTCAAGAGAAATCCCAGAGGGTTCATTAAAGTATGGTAGATAAAGGAAAATTTAAGCTGCAAGCTCTGAGACTATTTTTACTTTGTACAGATACAGTGTACCTCTAGAATCTAAACACTACAAAGACACCCTCACCAATGACCACTTATCTTTCCCTGCTGGTTTTTAAGCTAGTTTACTCTTGCACTGTCAATGTAAACTGCAGCTGTTGCATTAGAGTTAATAGTATCAACTACGTCTAACTCAGACCCAAAACAAAGTTCAAGTTTACTCCACTGTCAGCTCATTCCCTCTGCATTAAAAAAGTTCCAGAATGAATACACCAGCTTATGCTTTACTTCTCAGATTTAACAAACTGACAGGATTGATGAAGCCTATCTGATCATATTTAAATCGGACTAAGCACCATAAAAGGAAACAGTTGGTTAATAATTTATTCTTATTCTTAAACAATATAATTAAGGATATTGGTAGGTATGAGCTGTCACAAAACTGGATCTCTACTTGATCACAGAATTAAAGAAATATCTCCCTGGTTCACTATAACAGATGAATCCAAAACTCACTAGTAACACAGCTGCCCATATATCTGGCTATGTGAGTTAAAATAAAAAAAATCCAAAACTCTGTTTGATCGCAACTAAGTATATAGGTTCTCTAAAGACCCAATGGTGGATGCTTTCTGTATAACCAAATATTTAAAAATGATAGCTTATTTTATAAATACTTTGAAATCATTCTCTATAAAGACTGACATACTCTATTTGGAAATTGTCCATAACACTTTTTCAGTATTCTTAAATTTTCACTGCTATTGGAAAATAAATTAAACTCTCATGTTGAATCAAAGGAAAACCAAAACAAATTTCGCCTGAAATTCTATTGGTAACATCCCAAAAGTTAAAGAACTATTGATCAGTTATCTGTTTTCTATCCCTCCTCAAAAGGAAACTGAAGCCTATATAATTTAAATCGCTATGTTCAGAAAAATGTGATGGGAAATTAATTTTATATTCTCTTAGCTGAAATTATATTAGTTTAGTGAAGAATGTGTCAAGTTTATATTCCTGCTCCTCTTCTAGAAAATTATTCTTCAGTGTATTAGAAAAAGTAATGTCAGCATACGCACATTTAAGTACAGGTGTTAAAAAACATTTCTGATACTGTTATATCCAATTATTTCTGGTGTCCTATCATTCACTACAATGAATGCCTTCACAGAAAAAAAGTGTTAAAAATAAGTATAAGTAAAGTATAAGCCACCCACTTTGTTGTGAATTCTTAACTACACATCTATTTCTATGCACTTATATTGAAAAATGAGTTTTCAGTACATTTTTGTAATTTTTACTAACCTTTGGCAGTTCCCATTCTGAACGTGATCCATCAGCACTGTAGTAATATGGTCTACCTTGTTCATCTACATGTTTTATCCACTGCAGAAATAAATAGAAAATTTAATAAATAATGACAAGCAGCTAAATACCAGAGCATCAAGCTTCAAGTAAATTTGACTGTTTTACTTTCAAAATAAATTTGACTGTTTTACTTTCAAAATATTTCCATTGTACACAAACAAGGGTATAAAATTCTCTTTTTTTGAAAACCTATACCCTCAAGTCACTTATTGTGAATTTCTCTCCTGTCATCCCTATAGCACAGTGCTCTGTTATGTCACAGCTAGTGAAAATCTGGATTGAGTTGAGTTTGTTAAGTGAGCAAAGTGGATTTAACAAACAAAATAAAATAAAATATATGGTACTCTTTGAAATGTTACGTTTAAAAAGCATTGAGAACTAAATGCAGAAACTTAACACTGTGCCCTTGTTGCCAAGAAGGATAACGGCATAATGTGTGTTACCAGTAGGTCATAGGGAGTGATTATTTCCCTCTATCCAGCACTGGTGAGGCCACATCTGGAGTACTGTGTCCAGTTTTGGGCCCTCCGCTACAGAGAAGATGTGGACAAATTGGAGAGGGTCCAGCATAACAAAAACGATAGGGGGGCTGGGGGACGTGACTTATGGGGGAAGACTGAGGGAACTGGGTTTATTTAGTCAAGAGAAGAATGAGGGGATTTAACAGCGGGCATCAACTATCTGAAGGGGGTGTTCCAGAGAGGATGTAGCTAGACTGCTCTCAGTGGTGACAGATGACAAAACAAGCAGCAATGGTCTCGAGCTGCAGCAAAGGGAGTTTAGGTTAGATATTAGGAAGAATTTTCTCATTAGGATGGTAAAACACTGAACCAGGCTAGATGAAGCTTTGGCTGGGATGGTTTAGTTGGGGATGGTTCTGCTTTGAGCAGGGGATTGGACTAGATGACCTCCTGAGGTCCCTTCCAACCCTTTCTATGATAACCTTATTATCACAAGCTCAATCAAGGTTCCTGTAGAGTTAATAAATGAGTTGTAGAGCATTTCAGATATTATTGCACAACAATACAATAAGGTATTTACGAAAGTATCAATAAGATATGCATCAAACATGGATATTGCTCTTAATCAAATAATGAAAAAATGTAATGGTGTTCTTCTGTAACACTTAGAAGAAGCCCTTTAAACCAGCATTTCTAAACCCATGGGTCACGACTGCAAAGTGGGTCACAAGAATATAGGAAAGGGGTCACAAACAAACTTAAAAAATGGATTCTCCTTTTTTAATAAACATGGGAAACTATGGCTTGTCCCTTGCAGGTCGCCAGAGTTCCCGCCTTCAAGGACCTGCTTGTGGCCCCAATGCCCCACACTCACTCCCCCCCACACACACTTGGGGGCTGTGGCCTGGGGGTGGGGAGCAGCAGGTTGGGAGTGAGGAGCACTTGGTTTGGACTGGGTGCTAATATTTACAAATTGGTTCTGATACAAAAATGCTCGAGAACCACTGCTCTAAACAAATAGTACATGTTTTCTGTTTTTCAAAGAAAGAGACCTAGCAAACTAAACTTTTTTTTATAAACCGGCAAAGAGATGTTCAAAGGTATGTCCGTCAACCCATGAACCCATATTCTGGGCATCAGGTAAGGCATTTTACTATAAAGTCCAATATAAGTTTATAATGTTATACAACATTACTTAGCTAAATCTCAAGCAGCTGGAAGAAATCTGAATAAGAAAACAATCTGTTCACAGTAAAATTCAAAACATTTCTAAAATAAATCTAATGCAGAAGTTACTTCCATGTAAGTTTTTAGAAACTAAAGCAACAAACAGGACAGCACGTTCTACAAAGAGATACAAATCACCTTAAAAACTATCAAGTTTAAAACAAACAAACAAAAAACCAGCTTTCCAATTTAAATACTGCAGTTAAAAAAAAAAAAACCAACACTTTACTGTAGATTAGTATATTACAGAAGCATACCTATTCCATGGACATTAAATACTTGGTTTCTTTCACTGTCCATTTTTAAAAAGTAATCAATCACTCTCAATACCAGCATTAGTGTGAACATAATAGGACAAGATTACAACTTGTTTTACAAAATAGGGGGAAAGCTCTATGCCTATTTTATAGATGTGAAAACTGATAGGTAAAATGTTGTCAAAATGAATTAATGGTAGAAAAAGAACAAACAAAACACATCTCTCTTGATGCTGCTGTGCTCCAATGACTAAAATTTGCTGCCTCAAAGAAAAATTTTACAAGATTAAATAAACAAACTAATAAAATGGCTCATTATGCATGAAGAACTCTTCTGTACTACAAGGCAAAACACTGGCAAGAAGCACTTCCCTATAGCATCACAAAAGGATAAAAAAAATGATGCAACGCATGTTTGTTTAAATTGTATATAATGTCCCAATTTTAAAGCTACCAGTAGGAAAAACATCTTCACAGCACGTAGGTATGGCATGCATCAGGACAAACTTGGTTCAGTTGCCAAAGTTCTGTACTCATTGAAGAATAAAGGAAGCTAGCATTATAGAAAAGCTTTACCACTAAAATAGAAACTTATATTAATAGAGATAATTAACTTTAAAGATTTAGACTACAAAGTGACAAGAAGAAAGGAAAATGTACCTTTTCATTAGTATAGTCATTGGTATATAAGGTTTGACCATGTTCATCCAACTCTTCTGACCAACCCTTTGGAGGAGAACCATACTGACTATCTGACTGGCTGTAACAAGAACTGTGGTCGTTTTCTTCTGATGAAAGATGCTATAAGTAGTCAGAAACATACAAGGGAGTTTTGAGAATAAATATAGTTCAATATCTGAAAGAGATCAAAGTTTACTTGGCTAGAAATTGAAGATTTAAAAATGCAGCGATAATTTAAGGGAGTTTTATAGTTTTATTTAATACTTTAGGTCAGAAAATGAGAAGTGCATTTCTACCATTGAAAACCTTGTTCATTGTCACTAGCTTGTTCAAAGATTCTGAGAGATGAGAACATAAAAACCACTGCTTACTTCCCATTGACATCAGATCTCAGATGACCAAATGTTTTGGCATCCAAATATTGCATTACCAAACCATTTCAAATAAATTTGTTTTCTCAAGTGTTTTAGCCAGTAAGGCATCTACATTTTATTCATATACTTATAACTGACTTTATTGAGCTAACCAAATGATTCAGCTGGCAATAAGTTGTATCGTCTATGAGATCTGAGGATCAGATGCCTTCGTTTTTTAGAAGCCTGTTAGCTGTTTATAGCAAAATTCCTCCCCACTCCCAATTCCTAAACAGCATCATACTAAGGGCTTCCATACACCAAGAATTACTTGGAGCTTCAGCTGCACTTGCTTTATGTCCTAGCACTTCCTCACTGGACAGGTAATGGACGCTAGGGCACTGCCAATTTCCATTAGAGTCCCCCATTTTGAAATATACAGCAGTAAAGTCAAAGGAAGCTATACTCCAAGATCATCTTTTAAAGGCAAGGACGAAGTGGGAGCAAAAAAGACTACATCAATAATTGATGGAAGATTGAGCAAAATCCCTCTAACTTGACCTCTTCTTTCACCTTATCTGCCCCCAGTATTCCTCTTCCTTAAAAAAGCTCTCTGGGAATCAAGTGTACATTCTTCTTCCCACTACCAAGGCTAGTAGAAATTATGCCAAATTATTGCTCCTTGAAGGAGAATGCACATTATACTACTCAAACAACAGTTAAGGCATGGCCATAAAAGACCAGCTAAAGAGAGGAAGGGACATGGTAAACAACACAAGTTTTGATGGTAAGCAGGAAGGGAAGCAGGGGGGCCTGGGGGTGGGGTATCTGCTCATCTTCAAAAAGATGCACACGAGATCCCAAGAAGAACTTTAATCCAATCCAATTAAAAATATTAGTGATAAAAGAACAGCTGAAATTTCTTAGATTTCTCATATCTGTTCAGTCTGCTAGAGAAGAAAAACAGTGGCTTTTGCTAACCAGGCATATCTACAGCCTTTAGTGTAGTTTTAATTTAATCAGTGTCTAATCTTGCATTCCTTTTTGGCATACTTTACAATAGTGATTCTCAGCCAGGGAGCCACAGCACCTTGGGATGCACCTTGAAATCATTTCAAGGGTGCTGCAGGGTACAATAACAATGTTACCACTGTTCAGTGTACAAATATGATTCACTAGATAAACCCAGAGATGTCAAATAAGATTTTATAAGGTTAAGGACATTCTGAGCTATTGTGTTCTTTCTAGGTTCTCTGGAACAGAAAAAATGCTCTATTACTTTTCCAAAGCCAAAAATGAGTTGGTATTTTTCCAAGGGATGCCTTTAATCTAAAAATGTTCATGTCCATGTCCTTGTGACAAGGTATTCAGCAAAATTTGCAAATTCATTGGAATGTGACATGGCCACACTGTGAGCAATTCAGCTATGGCCTTGAACTTGCAACCTTTGGAATAGCGACCATGTGTTGAGGACCACTGCTCTATAATGGCAATGTGATATGAGATGTGAATAGTGGGAGGTTAAGCTGGTCTCCCAAATGAATCCCAAACCTATCAAAAACCTAGACTTGTTTCTAGATGCTAAAAACAAAGCATACCAAATCTGATCATTCTGGAGGGCACAGTCTCAAGAAAAGACTCATTCACTTACCATAAACTTAAAGCTCACTTGTGTACTGAGTTTGACATGCTAGTTTGTAGAGTTTAAAAAAAAGAGTCTTTAGTTCTTCGAGTTCTAGTCTCTGCTTAGTCCTGGATATCAAGAACTATATTGAAATTACTGTGACAGCAGAGGAATACCAGGAATAGGCCAAACATGATTCAGTTTTACAGGATACCTTTAGGATCTATAGAGGTTTTAGATCTATAACTTATGCTTTAATTGTGTCTTAAGTGTGCTGGCATTAAGCCAAATTAGCAGGCTATGGTCATTTTTAATACTCAGTTTTATCGAATAACTGAAGTGCATCTATATTTTGTTTCTGCCCTGCAATTACCTCCACTGCAGAAGTACTGTACAGCAGAAACCAAGCAGAAGATTTGTTAACCTTGATTTGTTAACCATGCCTTAACCTTGATTTGCTTTGTTGTCTACTTTTCTCTTAATTAATCCCACCCAAAAAGTATTTTATAAAAAGCAAATCCTACAAAAAAAACTGTGGTCCTAACAAGGTAACACAATAGCATTCCTTTATTCTATCTCTTACCTAACTTGCCCAGATATCATAATAGCTGAGGGAGATTTTATTGCTAACACACATACCAATTATCCAGCTCTTCTGAAATGCACATGCATTTAAATCGGCCAAATTATCGGCTGCATCAGGCCAATTTCTAATACAGCCAATTTTCTTTATATCAGCACCGATCCCATATTGAATCAATGCATCGATGCATCTCTAAAATCCACAACTAAAATGAAACGTGCGTGCGTGTGTACTGAATACAATGTTTTATTGATATACAATTTTAAAGAAATTTAGAAGCCCACTAGTGCCTTAAATCACTATAATAAAATAAATTCTATATATCCATACATTTTGGCATTTGATTTGGGTTTGTTTTTTTTTTAATCATGGAAAAATCAAAGCTCTCCCTTGCCCTCTTTGCTCACCAAGACAGATCCAGGGCCCTCACTCTGAAGCCACAGTGCACCAGCCCTTCTGCTGCCCCTCACTCCCAACCCATAGCCCTCTGGCCCTGCTGGTGCCCCTCACTCCCCACTCAAGTCCTATGCTTCCCACCCCTCCCCAGCCCTGTGAGAGGGCGCCCCCAGCTGCCAGGGCAATGGGGCCAGGGACCCGTGTCTGCAGCCCCCTGCATCGCTGCAGCAGTGCCCAAGCCCTGGCTGCTGCCTGCAGGAGGTAGCAGCTGCTGTAGCAAAGCACAGAGCCCAGCTCACCCTCCCTCATGGATGGCATAGCTGGAGCAGAGCCTGTTGGGGATAGTGGGTACAAGCTGCCTGCTGCGGGCTTCCTGCTTGCTGTCCTCCCCCTGGGGCCTCAGCAGCCCAGTAGGTGGGACCCAGTGTAGCAGGGCAGAGTGGGGAAACTTGCTGCTTTTGGGAGCTCCATGCTACCAAGGCAAGGTGCCCCCTGCTCACCTGGCAGCAGCAAGGAGCACATTTCTGCACTGTCAACCCTGCTGCTGCCGCCAAACATGCAAGGGGTGCTTTACCAGGGTAGTTCAGGGCTTGCAGCAACAAGGAGCTTCCCTGCCCTGCTCTGCCCTGCCACACCAGGTCCCACCGGCTGGGCCACAGAGGCCCCAGGGGGAGGGCAGCAGGGCAGGCAGCCTGAGTCAGATCTGGGGGGCATCTGCCTGCCCCCTGGGAGTGCATGCAGTGGTGGGGAGCCAGCCCCCCCAAGCCATCCATGGCTCCACACACACACACATTCCAGACCCAGGCCCCAAGCCTCCCACACCACCCAGACTGGGCTGGAATGCTGCCAGCCTTTGCAGAAGTGGAAAAATCTGTGTATTACTCCATTAAAATGAAAATTCTGCATTTTTCTTCAGTTAAATGTGAAAATCCATCATTTTTTTTCCCATTTTTCCACAGGAAACTGAAAACTTGGCATAAAAAAAATAGGCATTTGAGTTTCCTTTACTTTCTCAAAAGCTTGCACATTCATAGGTCTCAGGTATTTTCACCTTTTTCTCCACAATCCATTTCTATGGCCAACATGGTCTCTGAAGATATATCCCTGAGTTTTTGTCCTGTCTTCTCTGCTGCTCTATTTCACACGTATAATTTATTGTTTGTAAAAGTTACTGTTAATGAAATATCCAGAACTGAATATTCTAGTCTACGTTGTAGCCCTTGTGTCATGCTCAGAGGGACTCACTGCCCCAACAATACAAATACTGAATACACTCAAAAATCCATTTTGCTACCATATAGCATTCCTAGTTCAAATCTGATTTGATGCTTAGATCTCTTTATGGTCTAATGCGTTTCTCCTAGTGAACATCTATCTGTTTTTCATTATTCTTCCCCAGTTCTATTAGCTTGCACTCCCAGAAGATTAATTTCATGTAATAAATCCAGACCTCTTTATCTCTTCCTATACTTCTAATCTTTGGCTTTAATTCTTTTAGATTCTATTTTTCCACTGTACTAAACAGGGCCAGAACTTATACAAAACACTGCTGGAATCATACAGATTTCTTCTTTCCGCCATAGCCCTCATCTTGTCCTATGATTTTTGCACACAATTCACTTCTGCTTCAACTGCTTAAACGTATACATAGCTTTAATTCTCTAAATTTTCCTTACCTAATTAAAGAGTTACAAGTCTAATATTAAGCTAATTTATTTTAGAAGCATGTGTGATTGAAGTCATCTTATTTCCAGTTTCTTAACTGATAAAATATAAAATCACCAACCTGATGGAATATAAGCAACCAATCCTCTCTCACTGAATACAAATTAAAGAACTATAGGGAGGCCATTATCCTTTTTAATTAATATTTGCTATGACACTAAGTCCCTTCAGTCATATATGAACATGTGCCAGAGGTAGCATAAATTCAGCGTGTTATAAGTGAAAACTCTTTGTTCTACTATTCTACATAAAACAGGTACACATATAAAGAAAGCAGGCAATCTTCCAAATCACAGAAGATCTAGATGTGCTGTGTTTGCATCCTATATTACAGTTGACTTTTAGGGCTAGTTATTTATAAGAAGCCTGTTATACTGGGAATTCTTCACCAAAATCAAGTTTATATTAGTTTAAGTATGCATCCCCAGTGTCCATTCAGAGACTGAAAACTAGACAGGACTATCTGGGAAAAAAAGTATAAAAGGATCATGAACAAGGTGACAAACTGAACCATCAATGAAATGATGTATCCGTAGCAAAGAATAAAAATATTCCTGACAATGGAACCACATGAGAAGTTTATGGTTCAAAGATACAAGAAAAGACAAAAGAACCATTAAAAGTGCTGACATTAGAAAGCAGGAAGAAAGATGGGGTGGCAAATCATATATACCATAAGCTCATTGTAAGGAAACTGCTTAGGGAGTCAGTTACTTCAAAAGCTGCTATAGTAACTGGGTATGAAATAAAGTCCTATTTGATAGAGGTGAGTGGGAAAGTAATAGCCAAGTGTCAGAAGCAGCAATGACTTTTACAAGAATAGCATCCATTTCACTGCTACTTCCAATAGATTCCGAAACAATTAAACCGAAGAAATTCTTGTAAATGCCACAGTGCTGCTGCTTCAGAATCTAGAAGAACAGCAGATACCCATCCCTGAGAGCAGAGGAAGGACAGTCAACCCCTCTCACTCCAATTTCTCGTAAGGCAGTGGTGGAGCCTTCCATATTAGGACTCAAATACCTTAAAATGTGTTCATTGCTTTGTAACAAGAATGATTTCTAACAATTCAGAAAGAAATATAATCTTACACTTTTAAAACTGGCAATATGAGTGAAGTGGGAGATATCCTGGTAAATATTTACTTCTTCTAGCACTCATATCAACCTTAAGATTCTCATGCATTCAATTACTTAAAGAGGAACCTCCACCCCTTCAACAGGCCCCTCCCAGTCTTATTTGCATTCCGATAGAAATATCCATACACAGAAAGGGCTCAACAGCAGTAAACAGCAGCACAGTTAGGAAAAATACAAGTGTGCGTTGCGGGGGGGAGGGGGGGGGCGGTGAGAGGGGCTCAGAAATACTGTTAAAAAAACACTTTCAAGTAACAGGATCTGAAAACCTGTTTGGAGTAGGTGTTTTGCCTACTGTCCCAGGAAGGGAGAGCAAAAAGATAATAATAAGTACTTACAGGCAGCAGGAGAAACAGAGCAGCAGGGGCAGAAGCAAGAACCCATGCGGCTCGTCAGCTGCTTCTTTATTCAATGAAGGCCAGCTGGTGACGTCAGCCACGAGCGCCGGCTGGCAGGGATAAAAATGAAGGCCGATGGTGCAGAAGGAGAGGAAGGAGACAGCAGCAGGGAAA
This sequence comes from Crocodylus siamensis, assembly GCF_052110815.1. Taxonomy (NCBI): domain Eukaryota; kingdom Metazoa; phylum Chordata; order Crocodylia; family Crocodylidae; genus Crocodylus; species Crocodylus siamensis. The sequence continues at coordinate 186,862,620 of NC_143399.1, forward strand.
AGGAGCTACAGTTGCCACTGAGAGACAAGCTGGTGACGGACCAAAGCAGTGTGGGACAGAGCATTCCGCCAGGAGCAGTAGAGGAAAGGCGAACGAGCAGCAGACACCCCGGACTCAAAGGAAGACCCAGAGACAAACCAGAGGCTCGAAAAGATCCCAGGTGGAAGTACTGGGATGACCAGGGAGAAAGGGGAGCCAGGCCGAAGGGGAGGACCCCAAGAAAAGCACCGGGGGGTTACAATCGGGGCAGGTATCACCGCCATTCTTGGCTGGGTGAATGACAGAGTGGGAGGAAATCACGGAGATGGCGGGTAGCAAGAGAGGTATCCCTGAGCTAGAGTAAGGGGAAGAGAAGCGAGGGAGCAGGGTGTAGCCATGCTAGGAAGTGGTTCACCGTTCAATGTTTTGTTAATGATTTTCTGTTCTGTTGCCCTGTGTGAAGGGGTTGAGGAGTAGAGGGCATAGCGAGTACCCTGAGGAACAGGGCCAAAGGAGAGCCTCAGAGATTTTCTTTGTTTCCCTGGCAGAAGGGGTGGAGATAGGGGGAGCAGAGAGAGCAGGCCCGCACAGGAGAACCATCATAATAGGTGATAAGCAGGGGGACGCGATGCCATGAGAGGGGCCAAGGATGACAGAGGAACAACGCACGAGGGGGCGTGAGGCCGGGGTGTAGGGGTGGCAGAGCCCCATGAATGACCGCCAGGTGAACCGCAGGCCACTAGCAAACCCGACGACCAACCCCGTCCACTGAAGAACCAATAAGTCATGGCAGGCGAGAACAGGGAAGGCGAGTCGAGGAGGAGACACCTACTAGGTCTAAGACGCGAGCCGGGAGAATGCCCCACTTTGCCATCAGGGCGAAGGTTGCTCGAGGACAGATATTTGAAGCCTGGCGGCCACACCTACTAAGCACCTGAAGGTAGCTTTTAAATGTCCAAGAAAATTAAGGACCCACTGTAACAGGCCCCCAGAACTTGCTAATAAGAAGTTATTTTATCCATCTATACCAAGGGTGGGCAATCATTTTGACCAGAGGGCTCCTTACTGAGTTTTGGTGAACTGTTGAGGGTCGGAAGTGTAGCTCCACCCCTTGACAGGTACCTTAACCCCTGGTCACCATCTAGGGACTGGACGTCCCGCCCCTAACTTCTGACCTTTGCCACCACAAGTCCCTCCCCTTGCCCCAAAAAGTACTCCTTTTGCAGGGGGGTAGGGTTGCCATCTTAGAACCAAGGAAAAAAAGAAATCATATATTAAAAAAGTCAAACATCTGCTATAACATATTTTAATTTTATTGCAGAAAAAAAATGTCCCGATTTATCTGTGTTCGTATAGTGCATATAGAGGTGGTTGCATAATAGCTCAGAAATAAAGTCTTACTTTTGTATATTGGGGGGGGGTGAAGTTTGAGAGGGTGTGGCTGTATGTGTGGGTAGGTGGGGTTTGTGGGATGTGAGAGAGGGTGGGTGGGATTCCCCCACATAACCCCCATCCCAACGGCACACAGCCCCCACTACCACCAGCAGCACGTCCTCAGGGTGCTCATGGCCCATGTAGACACAGCTGCCCAGAAGCACGTGGCTCTAGCCAGTTTCAGGAGCTTACGTGGCAGCAAGAAGCAGAGCCAGGCCAGACTGCATCTATTGTGGAAGGCTCCCCACCTCTCATATGCAGCTCCTGGGAGTTGCATGCCATCAGGGGGAAGCTCTGCTTCAAGTGGTATGCAAGTCATGGGAGCTGCACATAAGCCATGGTAAGTCTTGCGCAAAAGAACCAAGTCAACCCAGACTCCGGACTCCACACTCCCACCAACCCCAACCCTATGCTTCCCCAACACCTGCCACCACTTTCCTACCTGCTGCATGGAGCAAGCACCGCAACCAGGACTATGAGGAACTCCCACTGGAGACCAGAGAAACCGAGCAGGTTTCTTTGTGGCTGCAACAGTGGCTGCAGCAGCTCTGCCTAGAAGCTGTGCATGCTGGCCAGGGTTGAGGCCCTTGTGTGCATGAGGATGGAATTGAAGGGTACAGGCTCAGTGGGGTACAATTAATTGGTAGGAGCCCACAGGCTGGATGAAAAAAAAATTGCCTGGTCGGCTGGATCCAGCCTACGGACTGAATTTTTCCCACCTCTGATCTATACATGCATCTCTGTAGACCTAGCCAGCCCTCTGTTGACCATATCAGGTAATAGATTAATTATTTGTGTAATTCAAAAGCAAGCCCTTCCCCAAACACCACCATAGGCACTTCTAAACATTTATTAATGTGCTTTTGCTAATGTGCATTAATTTTAATGCCTTCATTGTGAGGTACTAGAAAAAGGCGCATTAGCCTGTTTCCGTGCACATCAGCAAAAGCACATTTTTGGGGGACAATGCTTTACCGTACATGAGAATAGGCTAATGCCTATTAAAACTCACATGTTAACATGCTTGGTACCCATTTGGCAGTTGGTCTGGAGATTAGTAGTTCCTACAAATTTCAAACTAGGGACAGATTAATTTTTTTTAAGCTGTTAAATAAAAACTACATACACCACCATATGTACTGACAAACGAGATCTGTTTTTACAATGACATACAATTCATGCTGTTTCTCATATTCAGTGCAGTAATTCTCTCTCTCTTATAAAGTCAAGCATGACAAAAGATTCAAAATTTTGAACATAAAAGAATCGCTCTCTCCTAATTTAGAAGACAGACATCTTTTACACACCTTTAACTGTAACAGATGTATACAATAATTCCAATTTCAAAAATAAAATTCATATTCTTACATAAATAGATACAAGCAGGCATTATTTTACTCTGCACTTAGGATAGCATTTCTGGATACCAATTCAGCCACCACGCAAAACTACACACCCTTACGAAAAGTAGTAGGACCCAAGTGTGCAACTATTTTCTTTTTAGATCCATTCTATAAAAATGTCTTTGAATTACATAAAAGATTTAGGTTTGTATATTTATTAAGACACGAAACCTGTCTAACTAGTAACCAAACATCTAAAAACTACTTCTGTTTTGTTGTGTATTAATTCATGCTATACAAAACCCCCAACAAAATTAAATATGGTTTTAATCTCATTTTCTAACTACAATCTAGCAATATACTGTTCTTTATTTCCTTACAAGTCATTGCCAATAAAATTCTTATAAACATTCTAAATATTCGTTTGGCAGAACAATCTTACTATCATGGAGTCTAACTTTTACTTTCTTTCCCAATAACCCTTATATACCTTCCCCTGCTCCCCCCTCAAAATAAGAAAATCACCTTCCCCATAGTTTCTCTACAAATGCACCTTCTGTGTCTAAGGAACTCTAAACAAAACCTTGACACCCGGATTAGTTCAGTTGCCCTATACAAGTAATATTGGTAGAGCACTTTCAGATCCTGTTAGCACTGAATTTTGGTGGTATATAAGGAAAAAGGGAAATCTATGCTAACTAATTAGCATGCCACCACCAACTACATAGACTGAGGATGCCATATTTACAGCAGTGGCATCTTCTGAGAGAATGAAATGTGAGGTGCCGGAAAATCTATACACAACCTGCATGTCAGCATGCATTAGTATAGTTTTAGGAGATTATGACCTACATTGTTTTATTGCAGAACCATTAGAGAAAAAACTTACAACAGTTGGGGGGGGGGGGGGGGGGGGGGGGGGGGGGGGGGGGGGGAGGTAGATGATGCACAAAAGAAAAAGGTGCCAAAATTATTTGGCCAAATATTGGTGGCATTTTTTTTTTTTAAATCTCCAATGGGGTGGGAGGATGAGATTCAACTCAAGAGCAAAAAGAATTAAATAGGTACACTTTTAGACCAGAAATGTACATGTTAACTCAGCTTCCAAGATCCTTCCTCCAGAGGTATTCTCATAAAGAAGAAAGGAAAAGGGAATGTTAGCTTCCTTGTTTCAGAAACAAGAATGGCAATGCTGTCTTCCTCACCCCAGAGAAAATCCTGTTACTTTAATAAGAGATCATTCATACATTTATTTCTTCCAAAAAAGGGAGCCAAGACTAAAGAAAATAGCTTCTACAGGTACCCAAATGGAAGGAGAGGCACAAGGCCCGAGGTTTTAATTCACTTCTGATCTGGGGACAAAGGAGTCCAGCAAAAATAGACTTCATGTAAGTTTTACCATGCACATCTAACTACAGAAGAAAAACAAAAGACAACAACATGCTTCTCTACTTCAAAACAAGTATATCTTTGAGTGTTAAAACTTTACCAGCATAACCAAAGAGCAAAACAGCACACATTTGCAATCTGTTTGCATCAAAAATAGAGAATACCTCATGATCTAGTTGGCTCTGCGGATCCCCTTTATTTATGTTTGTGTCTCTGGTCCAACGTGGAGGTTTCCAGGTTCTTTCCTGTGTTCCTCGATTGTAGTAATAACAGCGTCCTGTAGTGTCTTTATGAGTTTCCCACTCTCCATTAACTTGAATTGGTGGGTTTGCAGGATAAGGTGGGAGTGCAGACTGAGATATTTTCAGTTCTTGTAAATTAGCATAAACTGGTGAATCAGGCCTCCCTTGGCTTGGTGGAGTAGTTGGCTATTGTAAAAGAAATAATTCATTATTATTGAAACTGCAAACAAATTATTATTATGCTCCTTTAAATCACAAATAGGATAATGCACAAATAGGATAATGCAAATTAACAGGAACAACGGTAATAAGCTGATGGAGAATATGTTTAGGTTAGAGATCAGGAGGCAATATTTTAAGGTTAGGGTGGCCAGAATCTGGAACCAACTTCCTAGGAAAGTGGTCCTCGCCCCTACCTTGGGCAAATTCAAAAAGAGGTTAAATGATCACCTGTCTGGGGTCTTGTGAACCCAGCATTCATTCCTGCCTGTGGCAGGGGGTCAGGCTAGATGATTTGTTCAGGTCTCTCCTAACCCTAGCTACTATGAAACTTCTGCCATTTAAAAGGGTATGGTTTTTAAAAGAATTGAATATTTTTTCTGCCGATAAACTTAAAGTTTATTCCCCAGACCTTATCTATTTCAACCTAGTAGATACCTAAAGAGCGGTTTTGTTTCATTAACATTCCTCTAAATAACTAGTTTTATATAACAGATTTGAAAAGGAATTAGGCAGGATTCCAATAACTTGCAGCAAAATTCAGTTGAAGCATCCAGATATGCAAAGTGTAAAGCATTAACTTTTGTTAGATGTTGCTTTCCGAGCGTAAAACATAGGTGGCTCCTCCCCCAAAACTGAATTCATGCAGAGAAACAGAAAAAAATAAAGATGTCTTTGATAGTGCCTGTTTTCTATTATCCTGATAGTGAGATCTAACAATGTGGCCTAAATGCTGCAACTAGAGAATATGGGAACTTCAGTGAATGGTTTTCCTGTAAGTTTTTAAAACTGAAATATCACTGACCTAAAACAGCTATTCTTAAATAATCAGGGCTCATGGTAGGAGGTGGAATCTTTTATTAGACCAACAAGATTTTTGCAAAAACAATTCTTTAAATTGCAAGCTTTTGGGCACAAACACCCTTCATCAGGCATCAGAGAAATCGTAAAAGTTCTCCTGGGTAGAAATTAAAGTTCATATTTCATAGGATTTCACAGAGGAGTCAATTAAGATATTGTCCAACAGTAATTGTATGTCACAACCTCAACACAGGATAGAGGAATTTATTTAGACAGTTGGTGTTTAAAGTTTGGTGAACTTCAAACACCAAACACTTTAAACACTTTGGCCCTTCCCATGGTTCACAAATGAGTAAGGTCAACTTTATTTAACTATATTTGAAATGGAAGTAGAAATGTAACCAACATCTATAGAATGAAATACTGATACTGGCAATGCAAATAATGCAATATTTGCAATTATAATTGCAAAAATAATGCAAATTTTCTGCTAGAACATCATCCCCAATGATTTACCCAAAGGAAAAACTACAAGAAACTGGAGACACTGAAAATAACTTACAAACTACAAAAATGATTAAAAGAAGCCTTTTTATATTAGCAGTTTATTACACAATGTCATGTTTTTAAATTTATAAAGATGTTATAAACACCATATAAAAAACTCTACAGATTACCATAGGTCTTCAAACTGGTAATGTAGACCACATCTAATCATATATACATGAGATTTTGCTTAGACAAGGAGGCGTGATACTTTGGTTTATACCACATAATCAGATAGAAGCCATTAATAGACAACAACCACAACCAAAAGAGGAATTTACATTTTAAAGAAACTAAAGGAGATTACAAGACTAGGTCTTAAAGAAAAGCAGGTCTCCTAATATATGATAAACAAGATTTAACATGCACCTAAATTGAATGGAAAAAGAAAAAGAAAACTTGACTACTAGCTAAAGTAGTGGAGCTGGAGATAAATGCTGCACCAAGTTAAAAAAACCCAACAAGTGAAATGTTGATGTTTCTCCCACATTTTACTGAGACAAATGATAAGGATTGTCTTTTTTATCTGTTCAATAAAGACATCAAAAAAGCCTGATTGAAGGAAAAGATGAAGGTTCTCAAGCTTTATTTCCATCCCCCCCACCAACACACAAGATCACATCCAGCTTTTCATTATCTCTCTCCCTCTCATATCCTACCCCAATCTTAAAATTCAGAAGAATTTTTTTCTGAATTTTGAGACTGGGATAGAATCTCTCTCTCTCTCTCCCATTTTTTTTTAAACCCTGCACTGTGTTCCTTGGTTTACAAAGCCTTTACTACCTTGCTTTTGGGGTTCCACATAAATCTATTTCAGCCTTCATCTCATATCTTGCTTATCAACTAATCAAATTGAACTTCAATAGTGAATCCCAAGCTATTTCCTTTTTCAGTACCTTTTGTCCGGACCATGTTCCAGGTTCACTGCTGTTCAAACTCCTCACCCATTCCAGTACCCCAATCTCTCACACTCTCCTCATTCAAATCTTTCCCCAATCCCAGGTTACATCCATAAATCTTGTTCCAGGAAGAGGGAAAGACAACTCACTTCAGATGGCTTTGAAAATTGCTTGGTATCTGCAAAAAAGGATGACTTGAAACAACCATGAGCCCCTTCCTCAATGCTAGAGAAAGATGTTTCTGGAACTCCTAATGGCCTGGGAAGCTGAACTGACAAACATGAACTTAACTGTAAGACTTGTCCCTGACAAAGCCTTGAAGGAAGATGCATGAATTGCACTGCTGAATGCAGCAAAGCATTTGCATAGAGAGAATGAAATTATATGTTTGACAAGGGAATGTATCTAGGCAAAGAAAAAAGGGGATTGAAGAGAAGTGAATAATAAATCCAAGATACTCCTAGATTTATCATTCCAAGGAAGAAACTGGTACAAACTGATCTCAACTTCAGCAATAAGGAAATGCTTGGGAATAAAGCACTATCACTGGGGGTACATCTACACGTGTATTTAATGCGACTGAACAGACTCCTGGGTGCAACAAAAACTGAGCTGGGAAGGAGCAGTTTAGGCCAGGGCTGCCCCTGCCCTGCTCTGGCCCGCTATAGCAAGCCAAGGGGAGCCAGCCCTGGGCTGGCAGGGTGAATGGGGATCAGTCCCAGGCTCCAGCTGGTGGGAGAAGTGTGGCCCAGGACCCAAGGGGGCAGCCCCAGGCTGGCAGGGGGCACAAGGAGTTCAGGCCCAGGCAGTGGGTAGCCGTGTTGGGCAAAGAAGCTGGTTGGGCCAAAAGTCTCCTGCAGCTGCCAAGTCACGTGGCTACACAACAAGCAGGAGTGAGGCCCCCTGCTGGCAGGGCTGACCAGGCACAATTTACTCCCGTGGCAGCATTTACACGTGCATTACTGCATAGTAAATAACTGCAGTAGGATTAGAGGTACACAGATACATCGGTCCAATATTGGATCAGTACCAATATAAAGACTACCAGCTGTATTGGATAATCGGCCCAATGGGGCTCATAATTTGGCCACTGTGCTGTGCACAGTGGCAATGTAGCATTTGGGCAGCAAGGAGCACAGCCAGCAGTCTGGAGAGCTGCCTTCAGCTCGTAGGTCCAGTGTGGTGGAAGGGGAGGGGGGGGAAGAAAGGGGCATTGGGGGTACAGATCAATGCCCCCCCATGGTGAGGGAGGGGGCAAAGCAGACACTGCCCACGTGGGGCGAGGGTGAGGCCAGAGCTGTGGCTCATGGGGGGGAGGGGGAAGGAAGAGGTGACTCCTGCCACTACTTGCACCCTGGGAGGGCACCAGGGGGAGGGGGAAGGGGAAGGCATGTGCCCCCCCAGATCTGCGTGGGGCGGGCTGCAACTGGGGCTGCATGGGGCTCTTCTTGGTAGGGGCTGGGCTTGGAGCGGGCACCAGTGACACTGGGAGGATGCTGCATCCACCGCAAATTTTGCCACCGCTGCCAGGCGCAGCCCCAGCTCAACGCCCCACCTCCACCCACGCTCCAGGAACAGCTGGGGCTGCAGCAGGAGGCTAGCAGTGGCAGCACTGGGAGCAGAGCAACAATGAAATCTGGAGTGGATGCAGCATCCTCCTAGCGCTGCTGGTGCCTGCTGCAAGCCCAGTCTCTGCAGAGAAGAGCCCCATGCAGATCCAGGGAGGTGGGGGCACACAGACCCCATGCCCTGCCAGGGTGCAAGCAGCAGCAGGAGCCACCTCTCCTCTGCCATAAGCCGTGGATCCAGCCCCCAACCCTGCCTGGGCAGCACCTGCCCCCTCCCTCACCATGGGAGGCATTGATCTGCCTCCCATGCTCCTCCCCTCCCCCCACATTGGACTTACCAGCTGGAGGCAGTTGTATAAGAAATTAGATCGGTATTGGCAAATTTGCCTCCTTAAATATTGGCTGTATCAGTATTGGCCCCAAAAATCTCTATTAGTGCACCCCTAAGTAGGTGCCCCTTGTATTTACATGTACTACCCTGCTGTGGTTAGTTTACTGCAGCCTAATAGGGCCACACATGTAAAAGTGCAGCATATACTGAGGAGCTAATTAGTCTACTCCACAGTAAAGTATCATGCAGACATGCCCTGGGACCCTTAACTGCTGTGGGGGGGGGGGGGGAAAGGGGTGCTGATTTTTAAACTGCACCACTGAAACACTCTGCTAGAAAATAAAAGAAACAACAAAACTGCATACTCTCTCCAAGAAAAACAAATGACAAAACTAGGTTTTTAAAAACTCTAGTTTGTATCTAACAATTCATGTTAAGATTATAAAATCAGAGAAGGGAAAACATGCAGCTTAATGATAAATTTGACCTTCAATTTAAAGGAACAAAAAAGCTCTGGATACTATTAATGGTTTTAAAAACTTAAAAAACCATTGAACTTAAAAAACCATAAATAGTACCCAGAGTCTTTCATTCCTTTAAATTGAAGGTCCTATATATAACATTTACATAAAATACAGATCTTCAGTATTTCTATACTCAATTCTGTACCAAAAGATTTTTGAAAGTTAATCACACACTGCTGATTACAAGACCAAACTTAACTGCAGTAAAATAAAAATAAAACGTAAGGCCCACCACCATAATCTGACTGAACCAGTGAAATGCCCGAGGACTGTAACGTGAACAATTCCCTAACAATATTACATAAAAGGTTAAGTTGTCAAGAACAGATATCTTTGGAAGGTCTGGAATTTCAAAAGTCAATGTTTACTTTTTAAAAGGCAGAGATACATTGTAAGAGAAGAACCAGAAATCAAAAGCCATTTCCTGTAACTAACTGCAGAACAGTATTGTAAAGTTCCCACTAGCTCCTCTTTTCTGACTCCCTTGTCCCCAGAAATCTGCCCAATACTCTTTTGAAGTCCAGACTAAGAACTGAAAAAGCATTCAGGTTCACCAGAAAATTCAGGAATTCTGTAAGGATGTCAGGATCTAGTTATGGAAACAGAAGTCACAGTATTCTTAGACATAGACATTAGGGCTGGAAGGGACCTCGGGAGATCATCGAGTCCAGCCCCCTGCCCAAAGGGCAGGAAGTCAGTTGGGGTCATAGGATCCCAGCAAGATAAGCATCCAATTTACTCTTGAAGGTGTTCAATGTAGGTGCTTGAACCACCTCCGATGGCAGGCTGTTCCAGACCTTGGGGGCTCGGACAGTAAAGAAATTCTTCCTTATGTCCAGCCTGAAACGGTCTTGTAGTAGTTTATGACAGTTCAACCTCGTCATCCCTTGGGGCGCTCTGGTGAACAGACGTTCCCCCAGATCCTGGTGGTCACCCCTGATAAACTTAGAGGTGGCCATCAGATCACCCCTGAGCCTGCGCTTTTCCAGGCTAAAGAGTCCCATGGCTCTCAGCCTGTCATCGTAAGATCTGTTTTCCTGACCTCTGATCATGCGCGTGGCTCTCCTCTGGACTCTCTCAAGCTTCTCCACATCCTTTTTGAATTGCGGAGCCCAAAACTGGACGCAGTACTCCAGCTGCGGCCTCACCAAGGCCGAGTACAAGGGCAGAATGACGTCCCGGGATTTGCTCGAGAAGCATCTGTGGATGCATGCCAGCATTTTGGTCGCTTTACTAGCCACAGCATCGCATTGCAGGCTCATGTTCATCTTGTGGTCAATGATGACCCCCAAGTCTTTTTCTTCTGTAGTGCTAGCCAACGTAGCACTGCCGAGCCTATACGGGTGCTGCAGGTTTTTCCTCCCAAGGTGGAGAACCTTGCATTTTTCGGTGTTAAACACCATGAGGTTCTCGTCTGCCCATTTGCTGAGCTTGTCCAGGTCAGCTTGGATCACCCGCCTATCTTCTGGCGTGGATGCTTTGCCCCAAAGTTTGGTGTCATCGGCGAACTTGGCCAGTCCACTCCTAACTCCAATGTCCTCATCATTGATGAAGAAGATGTTGAACAGTATGGGTCCCAGGACAGAGCCTTGAGGGACCCCACTGGTTACAGGGCACCACAATGAGTGACTGCCATCGATCACAACCCTCTGGGTCCGACCACGAAGCCAATTTCCCAGCCAGCGGATAGTGGTGGAGCCAAGGCCACAACTGGACAGTTTGGCCAAGAGGTGATCATGGGATACCAGATTGAAAGCTTTTTTGAAGTCAAGATATATGATATCAATCTCTTCTCCCTTGTCCAGGTGATAGGTCACCTGGTCGTAGAAGGAAATGAGATTGGTCAAACAAGACCTACCCGCAACAAACCCGTGCTGGCTATACCTTAGGATGTTAGCCTGGGCCAGTCCCTCAAGGATGGCCTCCTTAATAAACTTTTCTAAGATCTTCCCCGGGATAGAAGTCAGGCTAATGGGCCTGTAGTTAGCCGGATCCACTCTCCTCCCTTTCTTGAAGATCGGCAACACATTGGCCTTCTTCCAGTCTTCGGGCACTACACCAGAGCGCCAGGAGTTTTCAAAGATCCGTGCCAGGGGCTGGGCTATGACGCTCGCCAGATCCTTGAGTACCCTGGGGTGCAGATTGTCAGGGCCGGCTGACTTGAAGGTATCCAGCTTCTCAAGGTGTTCCTTCACGAGGTCAGCATTGATGGAGGGTAGGGGATTCCCCTCACCCAGATTTCCCTGTCCCATAGCAGGCATGGGCATCCCGTGTGACTGATGAAAGACTGACGCAAAGTACCTATTTAATAGGTTGGCTTTTTCCTGGGCGTCAGTTGTCAGTTGCCCCATCTGGTTTAGCAGGGGTCCAACATTGCCCTTGCTTTTCCTCTGGCTCCCCACATATCTGAAAAAGGACTTTTTGTTGTCCTTGATGCTTGAAGCTAGTTGGAGTTCAGTTGCAGCCTTGGCTTTCCTGGCTTGGTCCCTGCAGGACCGGACCAGTGCGGAGTAATCCTCCTTGGAGGTGAATCCCATCCTCCATCCTTTGTAGGCTTTCCTTTTTAGCCACGGTAGGTCTGCTAGGTCTCTGGAGAGCCAGGGGGGCTGGTGTGCCTTCTTGCTGCCTTTCCTCCGTGTTGGAATAGATTTAGCTTCTGCACTGAGGATCGCTTCCTTGAGAAGCGACCACTCTTCTTGAACTCCCATCTCCCTGGGGTCATGGTCCCTGAGGGCCTGACCGACTAGCCTCTTGAGCTTGTCAAAGTCGGCTTTTCTGAAGTCAAGGACTTTTGTGTTGCTGACTGACTTGCCAGCTTTATGGCTGTCACCCAACTTCCCATCAATCACTAGGTCGCCGATTAGGTCGTCCCCCGTAGCCAGTATCAGGTCAAGCAGTGCTTTGCCTCTTGTTGGAGCAAGCGACCTCAGTCAGTTCCTGGGCGAACTCCTGGTCAAGCTCGGGACTTTGAGTGGGAGGTCTGTAGTAGACTCCCACCGTTGTGTCCCCTGTGCCGAATTACCCACGAATTTTTAGCCAGAGGGTCTCTAGCTGTCCATGCCGGTCGCCAACATCAGCTTGCAGAGACATGTAGCTGTCCTTCACATAGAGAGCTACACCCCCGCCCCTTTTGTCAACACGATCTCTCCTGTACAGGGTATAGCCCTCTATACCCGTGGTCCAGTCATGGGTGGAGTCCCACCAGGTCTCCCTTATCCCAATGACATCCTATTTCTTTGCACTGAGCAGGAGGACGAGCTCGTCCTGCTTGTTGCCCAGGCTCCTGGCATTAGTGTACAGGCAGGCAAGTGTGCCCTTGGGGGCTCTTGCCTTGCCCATAGATTGTGCCAGGGCTGGGGCAGGGGTGAGCTCCCTTAAGTGCCCCCTTAAGTGCCTTGGTCCGCTGGCTTTGCCAGGGCTGTTCAGCGGGCCAGCAGGGGCAGTAGTCCCCCCATCCCCATCTATGCTTTCATGTTTTAGTATATCTTTGAAAAGCGCTATGTCATTATCCAGAAGTAAAAACAGAGAAATACTGATGCATAAAATATAATTATCATTTAAGTTCTTTAAAATAGCAAACATCTTTATCTACCTGCAGTGCTTCACACAACTGATTGTGGGCACTGGATCTTTGTGCAATACAAACTGTTGAAATATTTATAATGTACTGATGAATGATCCAAGTTTCATAAAGTTTAAACTAATTCCCTAACATATGATATCTTTCTCCTTGACTCTAGCTGCCTTTAAAAAAACCAAACAAAACAAAAAACACCCAAAAAACCTAAACTCATAATACAGACTTTTGAAAAATACAGTACCCACTAGCTGTCACTGTGGAGCTCCAAGGCCCTGAACAGCACTATAATTTCTTTCTTCAATGCAAACCTTGTTTCTTGAGTTTAGGCATTGATCAGAAACAGCTGTTCAGAAAAAAAAAAAAAACCTTCACAGTTTTTAACCAAGCTGTATTTAAACAACGTGACTATATTCCTTTACAACCAGAAAAATAGTAGAAATTCTTCATGATTAGCATTAATTACAAAATAAGAAGAAATAAAATTCTAGCCTATAAATAGTAATTTTGCGAAACCAATCATCTACAGCATCAAGTATACTAAAATAATCCAGTAGCTGAATGTGTTCGGAATAGATTCAACTACCCAAACTTCGGTTTAAAAAAACAAAACAAAACATATTTAATTGCATGCGTGAAACATTCATACCCTTTTTGTATATACACCAAGTCTGGTACCCTTATCACAACAAAAGCAATTCCAAAAACCTGCCTTTAGATCAAAGGAATTTACAGAGTACTGACAGAAATTAGGAATGCACCAATAAAGATTTTGAGAGCCAATACCAATGGCCAATTATTAACAAGCCATATCAGCAAGCAGATAACTATCCGATTGCCAATATATAGCCTGGCAGCTTGGAGAGCAACATCCGGGTTGGGGGGGCAGGGAGGAAAGGGGTGTGAGGGGAACAAATCAAGGCCCCTGTGATGAGAGAGAAGGGGAGCTGGGGCAGGTGCTGCCCAGCCAGGGCAAGGGGTAGGACAGAGGACAGTCATGACCAGCTGATGCAGAGGGCACAGGGAGGAGGGCAGCAGCTCCCGCCACTGCATATACCCGAGGGAGGCATGTGCCCCACCAGATCTGTGGGGAGGGCAAGGGCAAGGGCAGGCCGCTGCTGCAGTCTGGGGGGGTTGGACCAGGCCGGGGCCTGCAGGGGGCTACAGCAAGTTCTGGGGTGGCAACAGCCCACCCTGTAGCTCCCTTCCCAACACTGCCACCACCTGTCTCAAGTGCAGCTCTGGCTGAACCCATTGCTGGAAAGAGCTCACCACCACCCCCAGCAGCAGCCCACCCTCACCCCATGCACAAATCCAGGGGGGCACGCACCTGCCTCATGCCTCCCCCGGGGGTGTGTGCAGCAGCAGAAGCCATCCCCACCTCCCTGTGCTCCTTGGAGCAGCTGCTTACAGCTGCATCTCGCACCCCACCCCACCCCACCTGGACAGAGCCTGCCTCACTCCCAGCATCCCTCCTCCCTCACTGTGGGGGCCTCAATATGCTCCCCACCCCTTCCCCCTGCAAAAGACTTACCAGCCAGACACTGCTCTCCAAGATGCTGGACTGGCTGCACGCAAGCTGTGGCTGTGCGTGGCATTAATTGGAGACATTAAATAGGCCACATCAGCCAAAAAAAGCTGATTGCTGGTAACGTCAATTTTCCTTTTATCAGTGCCAACACAATACAAACCAAAGTACTGGTACACCTCTAATAGAAATAAAAGTTATAAAAAAAAAAGTCCCCAACATATTGCTTTCTTGATGTTTATTATCATAGTAACTTATAGCATCAGTATCTTCTAGTGTTTAAGAATTTAGGCAACCATTTTATAAACCTTCCAAAATTAATTTTAATATATATTAGGTAATTTTCATGCAATAACCTCCCAGTGCAAAAAATGAAACGCATATTCAGAAAACCCTTGCTAAAGAGGAAAAAAAACCCCAGAATTTATTCAGGAAAACCTGTGTCAGTACCAAATTTTTGTTAAGTGGTACTAAAAAGGGTCTGATACAGACAAACATTTTACAGAAACACTATTACAGAATTCATACACTTCAAAATGAGGCCTAAATATACAGCTCTTCAGAATTTGATTTGCATAGTAGAGGCGCCCGCCACTAAAAATATATTGCTAATCATAAGGGGCGCACCAATAGGGATTTTTGAGGCCAGTACCACTAGCTGATATTTAAGAAGGCATATTGGCCGATATTGATCCAGGATCAGATACACTGCTTCCAGCAGGTAAGTCTGGTATGGTAGGAGAAGGCGCAGAGGAAGGCGGAAGAGAAGGGCTGTGGGAGGGCAGATCAAGGCCCTGTCATGAGGGAGGGAGGCAGGGGCTGGGGCAGGGGTAAGCATTGCCCAGTTGCAGAGGGCAGGTCAGGAATGAACCTACAGCCTGTCTGTGGGATGGAACAGGGCTTGTCCAGGAGGCACAGAGGGGAGTGGGAGGCAGAGGTGGCTCCTGCCACCACATGCGGCGGGTCTGTCAGCTCCCACTGCTGCTACTGTCACTCATCTGGGAGGGCACAGGGGAGTGTATGCCCCCGGATCTGCACCAGGGAAGGCGGGCTGGGGCCTGGGCTGAGGGGTGATATCGCTGGGAGCAGGGAATCTATGAGGAGGCTGCAGTCCCCCCTGTAGCCTGCTTCCAGAGGTGCCAGCTCCCGGCCCAGCCCAGGCTCTGCTGGGAATTAGCCTGGCCCCAGTCAGTCCCACACAGATCTGGGGCCTGTTCCCAGCAAAGCCTGGGACAGGCGGGGCTCAGGATAGCACTACTGGGAGGGGCTACAGGTGGAGCTGTAGCCACCTCATAGCCCCCTGCTCCCAGCAGTGCAACCACTCACCCCGGTCCCTGCCCAGCCTAGGCTCTGCTGGGAATACCACTGGCCCCAGTCCACCTCACCCCACAAAGATCCAGTGTCCTCCCGGACAAGTGACTGGAAAGCAAACTCCCCTCGTGCGCCCCCCTGGATGAGCTGAGGCTTCGTCCCCCACCCACTCGCCCTGACTGGGCAGCACTTGCCCTGATTCCAACACTTGCCCCTGTGCCAGGCAAGTGTTTTATGCTTAAATACATAGTTATTGGTTGACAGTCCCAACTAGCAAAGAGTCCTTGAGGCATGAGTGCAAGTCAATACAGGAACACTAGTGAAAAGCAGTGATTGGCTATGACTTTGTTTAATTATTGCTGTGCTTGGTTGGTATGCAGGTTCTTACACATGTGCTTTAGATCAGTGGTTCTCAGCCTTTTTTGTACCAGGACCCATTTATAAACATCAATGGCCAGTCCTGACCCAGTGCCACTCACTCTGGACCCATTGCCCCCAGGCCCCCTGTGTGTGGGGCAGGAAGGGGAGGGCATGGGAGGCCCCAAGCAGCCCCTTGTAGGCTGGAACTCCACCAGCCTGTGAGGAAAAACCACAGTTTCCCATGTTTTTCTCCTTTAAAGAAGAATCCATTTTTTTAAGTTTGTTTGAGACCCTCTCTTAGAAGCTGGGGACTTGCCTACTTCCCAGGTCAGTGATAGGCTGCTGGGGGACCCCCCCCCAAAATCGGTGATCAGCCACTGGTGCCTCCCCAGAGCCAGGAGGCACCAATTACCCATGAGCAGAAGTACATCCAACACTACATTAGCAGGTATCATCTGATATTACCACATGCCATCCAGAAATTAAGCGATTATTAAGAATGCTACATTAAACAAATTGAACAGATATTGTCGATTGAAGAAAATGTATTTTAAGATTAAATCGTTAAAATTCCCCTTAGATTAAGTTGAAAGCTAAACATTTATTTACTATCACTATTTTTTTTTTATTTATTTCAGGGAAAAAAGACATGGTAATCTTTGAAAGACAGGCATATTTCCATTCTTTCATGTCTAATACTATGCACACTTACTAAAAAGGTGTTTATAAAATAAAATGTCAATAGAAAATTTGTTTCAGAAACAAAATTAAGGTTTTGTGCCTAAGGCACATGACTGGGATTCCAAATATCCAAGCTCTGACAGGCTTAAGGCAGGGTAAATTTGCACCTTATAGACTAGTTGAATCTCAGGCTTCTTGAGTCAGACTGCAGACAGATGTACAAGTCAAGTTCTGTCAGGTTAAAAACTGCAAGCTAAAAATAATTCAGATCTGGCAAAACAGCTACAAGTTTAGTGTAAGATGAACTGGTCTTAAATTCGTTATGCTCCCAAACACCTACCTTTCTATGCACTCTGCTTGTTTGTACATACCTGCCACTGTGCTATTTGCTTCAAGTCTGTAATCCAAGCTTCCCTTCTGTTCATATGCCCCAACAGCTATGCTTCAAACAAGTTAAATGAATCCTTTTGTGCTCTTCCTCTCTAAATCAAGACATCCCAAGCATATCATAAATTCATGAATGTTGATGAGACATTCAGATAATATAGTGATAAATACCAAATACAGGTTCTTACTACCACTTAAATATTGTGCAATAAACTAAACTGACTGGGTCCCTTTAAGCTTTTAAATGCTTAGGGTAAATAGAGAATTATCAACACTTCCAGTGCATCTGTTTTAGGTTGCCAAGTTTCATACTCAAGAAAATAATGCATCTGTTAGCACTGCAAATATTTCTCAACTAAAGAGAGGGCGAGCTTCATTTTGTTCCCCCGTCTAATATTCATGTGGAGCTAGAAATAGTGTTTGAAAGCCATTCTAGCAAAACTATCCCCTTACAATGTCTAGCCTGCCAATGAAAAAGGCAATTTTGCTAGAAC
This sequence comes from Crocodylus siamensis, assembly GCF_052110815.1. Lineage (NCBI taxonomy): Eukaryota > Metazoa > Chordata > Crocodylia > Crocodylidae > Crocodylus > Crocodylus siamensis. Next base: position 186,880,233 of record NC_143399.1, read on the forward strand.
AGCTCTTTAAGGGAGAAAGTGGTCGGAAAACCCTGATTTTGCATATTCAGAACACACAGTATCATGACTATCACAACTAGGAGCACTGTTTAACGTGGACCTATATTTTTTCCATAACTGCATAAATAATTAAATCCATATCATACATCCAAGTGCTGTAATAATGCTGTTAAATAAATGGGATCTTTGTAAAATATGCACAAAAACAAGAGTTTACCCAAGCTATATTTCACCACCTAAATAATATACACTCCTCTCTCTGGCTCCTCCTTCCCACAGTTCTCTAAGAAAAAATGATTGATAAGAAATCTGTTTCTGTTCAGAGCTCAATGTGGGAGGTGTGGGAGAGGACCAGGCCTGGGGGTGGGGAGAAGCCAGTCTGCCATGGTGGTGGGGGGGGAGGGAAGGTAGCAGCAGGCCTGGGCTAACATGGCAGTGGAGGGGGACGGAAGGTGGGGACTTGGGGCCAACACGGGAGTGGAGGGGGCCCGGACCTGACATGTGGAGAAGGCCCACTCCTCCCCTGCCCCTGTCGCATCAGGCCACACCCGCTGCTTTCCCCTACCACTGCCATGGCAGGCTGGCTTTTTCCTGGCCCCCCTGCCATATCGGGCCTGGGCCGACTCCTCCCCTCCCCCCACCGCCACTGCCATATTGGCCATGAGTCCACTTTCCCCCCCTGCTGTCACGGCATAGCTGCTCCTCCTCCCCATGTCAGGCCCACTCCTCTCCCCACCACTACATGAAAGGGAGGAGGGGCAGGTCGAGGCCAGCACAAGTGGCCCCGCTCCCCTCCCTACGCCACCACCGCTACCTCCAAGGAGCAAGGTGGGGCACAAGGCCAGCTCTGGTGGCCTCGCCCCCCCCCCCACTCCATCATCACTGCCACTCCAAGGAGCAGGGTGGAGGGGGCAAGGCCAGCCCCACCATTCCATTGCCACTGCCTCCAGGGAGCAGGGCAAGGGGGAAGAGGCCAGCTGCACAGAGGACCCCCTCTATCCCATGTCCCTGCCATCATAGTAGCACTCCACTGCGCTGCCACCTCCTGTCCCAACGCTGTTTTCCCACTCCGATTGGTTGTTTCAGTCAGTCAATTAAAGTGTGAATAAAGCATTATAGGCAGACAGACAGATTATGGCTTTTATAATATTAAAATAATCTTCAATGTGTGGTCCTTAACTTCACACTAATGAAATTCTGCTCTGAAAACAATTATTAATTTCCTTATAAACTTTTCTATGACATCATTACAAAATTGGAAAGCTTCTCAGAAATTAACCCTTGAGATGAGGGAGTAGCAGTATCCCCATTTTACAGATGAGTTGATTGAGAATGAGTAAACTGGGGGGGTGTAAGTTTGAAGCATTGCTACAATGACTCCATAAACTCTTCTGAACCAAGTCTGTAATAATACACTTGAATGACCAAAAGCCTTGCGAAGAACAATAATTTATATGAAAATTATAAGTTTTACACATGGTACTGCTATACCAGAAATACTTTGCAGTGCGCTGTGCAACATGGACATAGATATCATTCCTTTTACAATGAAGGCAGACAACGAACCTATCAAGAAGTCAAACCTGACACAGCTAATTAACATTGCTTTTAGCAGCCATTCATTTAACGACATACCTTATGAACTCAAATGTTTAACTAATTTGTTTGCTTGCTGTGAAACAGTAAAAAAAAAAATTTAAAAAATCATGTTTCCATGATTGGCTGACTTGCCTTTTTTAAGTCATGGCAGCTGACGTTCACAATCCACAAAGGGACTCTGCCTTTAATTTAATTTACAGTGCCTTACAAGATCATGTCCATCTTCCTGCACAAATGACATGTTCCCCAACTGTCCAGTGGGGTGCACGCTCAACTACAATGACTAAATAAGGGAGGGATAAAAGAGGAACACTTAAGGGAAGAACTGGGACTCTGCATGTCAAATGTCAAAGGAAGAGTCTGATTTGAGAATCCTAAATGGAGAGATAGGATATGGGAGTGTATTAAATAAGTTCTGTAAAAAAATCCTCATGCCACAAAAGAACAGTTCTCTTTGTGCACATCAGCAGTAACATCACTGATATCACAGAGAATTGGAGAAAAAAGTAGGGCTGCAAGGGACCTCCAGAAGTCCCCTAGTCCAACCTCCTGCCTAGCAAGATCATCCCTATCCAAATCATCACCTGTATCCCTAAACTCTACATAAGATTACCATCAACCCTGACAACAGAGACCTAACACCCTAAACTGCCATAGGTAAAGCAGGGAAAATATGGCAGCCAATGTCTTGCTTTTATAAAATGTTGTCAATAGATGCTCAAAAGATTCCAGGTAGAGGACCATGTCCGCCCCACCCCCCACTGCAGAGGAAAGCAAACCCCACCACAGTCCATACCAGTCTGACCATACATTAAAAATCCTTCCTAATCCAAATATGGTGATTGGCATGACCCCAAGTAGATGGGTAAGACCCCCAAGCTAGGAACCTCCAGCTTTGGTCCCAGCAGGAGCACACCCCAGTCAAAGTTGATTGCAGCCAACACTCACTGCCTCTGAAGGAGGCTTAAAAACACCCCAAAAGGAGGGAGAGGAGGAAGAGGCACGCAACGCATCCAGGAAAGCCCAGAAGCATGGGAAATACCCATGGTAGAACAAAGGCTAGCTACACCTAGACCATCCCTAACCAGGGACTGCCCACCTCTTCTTGAGCACCACCAGTGATGGAGAGTCCACAGCTTCCTTAGGCAGTTGATTCCACTGCCTCGCTATTCTAACAGTGATAGCCCTCACCAAGTTTTAGCATAGGTACAGCAAGAACCCTGTGTCCAGGTCTGGGCATAACACAAAGAAATGTGTAGAAAAGCTGAAGAGAACCCAGAAGAATAAGGGCAAAAAAGTTCAGAAAAAGAGAAAAGGTATGTGAAGAAAGGTGGATGGGAAATGGGTTGTTTTGTCCTAGGAAAGAGAAAACAAAAGAGAAGGAATAGGTCTTGATATGTAAAGTGTTTTTACTAGAGAAGGTATAGTCAACCTACGGTACACACGCCACAAATGGAACGGGCAGCCTGTGTGTATGGCATGCAGTAGATCAGGAAGGGGGCAGGCACCACAGCAGCAGCTAGGGCAAGTAGCAGAAAGCGCAACAGACCAGTCAGGGAAAGGGGATCTAAGCAACACTCAGGGAGGGTACAGGGCTCAATTTGTGGTGCATGTGCCAGAAGGTTGGCTCCCATCATACTAGAGGAAAGTAGTCAATGGCCCCTTGCATCAACTGGGGATAAATGAAAAATAAATCATCTTAATACGCAATAAAGTAAATGGGTGTGTGCGGGGGGGAGAAATTGACTACAAAATGTAGTGAATCATTAGTACAGACAACCCAGAGATGTTGACATTTATTCATTGTAGGTTTTCAAGCAAGGACAGGCTTATCCCCATGGCTACTTTTGAGACAGTTGTCCTTTTCCAGGAGGAGTTGAAGATCATTAATGATGTGCTCAGGGTGTTCAAGCAACAGGCTAACTCCTATTCTCAGTGAGGCACCAGACCTTGCTCCAGACTAGGATGCAAACTCTGTCCCCTCATTAACACAGAGCACATAATCACTGCAGCAAACAACACAGGTTATAAACATCCATTCACCTGCACCTATACCAACATCATATATGCCACCATCTACTTACAGGGTCCCTCTACTATCTACATTGGACAGATGAGGCAAGCCCTACATGTAAGAATGAACGAACGCCAATCTGACTTCAGCTCCAAGCCTGTGGCAGAACACTAACCTCCCTGACCTGAGAGACTGTTTTCAAACAACACTTTTAAAACAAACTCGAATGTGAAATTGCAGAACAAGAACACAATCTAATCCATAGATGATTTAAGGATGGTCCAAACAGTGACTGCAGATTCTTATCCCATTACCTGAATTAGCTTCTGAGACCCCTGTGTCCCAAGAGGGTGGGGCGGGAAGAGGTGGGGTTTGTTTGTTTGCCTCTTCCAGCACTGCCCCCTGCTGCCATCTCTCCCTCCCCTATTTTTTCCTATTCAAATCATTCCATTTGATAGTTTGCTCTGTGCATATCCTTTCACAGCTTTTGATAAAGTGACTTCAGACTCATGAAAGCTTATACAGCTCTGATTTAGTGCATTAAGGTGAATCTCTACTCTGCCTTCATTATGCAATACCATAACTCAACTGGCACAGTCAGCTTAGATTTCAACATGAATGAATATATTCTAAAAGAGGAAAGAGCACAAGTCAATTCTCAACCTTTTTAAAACTCAAGCCATCCCTCAGAAAACATCAGCTCTTAGTTATCATTGCTTTTGACTACAGAAAGATTAGAGAGCAAATCTTCTGTTCCAAATAACTCAAAAAGACTACTATGGGTCAGAATGCTTTTAACATGGTAAATTCCTATTAGATATCTCTGGGCGTACCTTTTCAATCATGTTTGCACACTTAATAGCCCTAACACTTCGTAGCACTCTGCAGCACCCAGGAGTAGGATCTCAAGGCACCTCAGGGTGCCATGACACCATGGTTGGAGAATTACTGGTGTAGGCATGCATACATTCTCGTAGGAAGATGGGGCACCTCTGAAGCAGTTCTAACTGAAAAAAAAAAAACCTGCAGAATTCTAAACAACAGACCAAGATCATCTGTTTGTATTAGCTGGAACTATATTACACAGTTGGTAATATGACTGGTGAAAGAAAACAAGAGCTTGTTGTAATTACATGCATTAGTGAAATAGACTTCCATTTGCTTGGGGGCGACAATGCATTCTTTGACTTCTGGGAAAACAACAAAAGTGATTTTTCCCTCAGACTCAAGGACTCAGAGCTCTGCAAATTGGTATCTTATCTGAACCAGAGGTGTAACTGGGCGGTGAAGTACCCTGGGTGGCAACTGCACATTGGGAAGTGTCAGTGGCTACACTGCTGCTAGTGGGATCACTGATCATGGCAATAAATCAACAGCACAGCTGCTGCTCTTTTGGCACACCCCACTCCCACCCTTACACCCTAGGGTCAGTGCCTTATGCTACTAAGCTTAACACACAAGATTTTACATCTCCCACCCCTGAAATACAGGAATAAAAACAAAGTCTTTCTTCAGAAAGGAGACAAAGCTTGAACTTCCTTCTGAGCCAGTTACAGGTAGGCTGCCATACAAGTAGCAGATGCAAAAGCTGTATTTCAGTACCAAAAAGAGCAAAAGTTATCCCTAGCTATGTTTGACTGTTGAGCTTGTCAATTTCTGAAGAATAAAGACTGTTTAATTATAAGTACTGTAATAAAATTGCATTAAAGGCTATTTGTGAAACTAAGATAAACTCACTTTTACCTAAACTACAGTAGACTTTAAAATGAAAAAAGTGATTTAGTTATTCCCATTGTACCTGACCCAATTTAAGAAAGGCAAGTTGCTCTGTTCTTAATTTCTGCAAGACTCCAGGGCCATTAAAATTTTAAAATAGGTTCCAACCCAAAGGAGTTACAAAACATTCAGAAACCTAAAAGTAAGGACTTAAGTGATTGGTAGGTATCTTCTAAAAAGTTTTCCTTCAATATAGGGCAAATTGTAATTCATGTGAGAAGGAGTTTGCACTTGACCTAGTCACATTTCATTGGGATCTAGTTAATGATATTAAGCTTCTCAGCTTTTAGAAGAATCTAATCAAAAGTTTTAAGCAAAAATATGTCCCCATTCACTCAGTCTTTTAGCCTGGTTTTTGCTGCTTTCAGCAAAAGGTATTTACAAAAAATAAGTATTTTTCACTGAGATGGGACCCAAACAAACCAGACAGAAAAAGCTTACAGCAAAAGCACAACACAATCCAACTGTGAAGAAAGTTAATCCGTCAGGAGTGAGAGGTTAATAGTGGACAAGTCCATTTTTAACATATAATATAGTGATTCTTAAAATCAGGGTGCCATAGCTCTCTTTCACAAGATAAACCCAAAATTGCAAATAGGAATCCATAGTGTCCAAAATATTTGACCTATTGTGGTCTGAGTTGTAACAGAAAAGCCATTCTATAATTTTTTTTCAAACAAGCAAAAGCTCCAAGATCCTTGACGCTAACAAGGGGTACCTTGAGCTTGAACAGGTTGAGGACACTAATTTACTGATGTTCTAGAACAACAGAAATTGTAACCATGCAAGAAAATCTCTCTCTCTCTCTCATATATATACACATATATAGAACTCAGAATGACCATCCATCCATCACTTGAGTTCTATATATATATATTAGAATTCAAGTGAACTGTAGCATCATGTTAAGGAATGCCGTTAGACAACTATAAGGACAGATGCTTAGAACATCTTTCCATGATATAAACACCACTCTTGGTAGCAATAGGAAATAACTGCAAAGGCTGAACGATGGCAGGTGACAGTGTCTATGCCCCAAATACCCTTATATTCAAAACAGAATGGCTTCATCCAAACCTGTGACAATTTCCCATTTGTCAGCAGCTTTCAGAGCTGCACTATTAACAGGAAGCCTCAAGTTACTTGCCTTCCTTGAAACAAGTTACAACATTTCATTGTTTCATCAGTTACTTGGTAATAAGACATTTTAACTATTTGCAAACAAAACTGAGAAGCCCTCACCTCCCTTGTATTTAAACTACAACACCTCAAATACTGCAGTACAACTAAGTCAACTACATACTTTCCAAGAACAAAAAAAAGTTCACTGCATATTTCTCCATGCAAACCAAATTTAACAATAAAGTCAAAACAGGTGACATGAAAAAAGGGCTGCTTCCAGTAGCACCAATGCTAGATGCCCACTTCAGTTTGGGCAATGCCAAAATCATTGCCCAAACTTTGGCAGGACTAGTTAAGGACTAGCTAAGTTAAACAAAAAGCTTGGAACCAAGGGTAAATCATGTTGTCTAGTTTAGTGATTTATTAAAAAGCAAGTCAGCACACTATAACAATGAATAGGCTTCCCAGCAACTGTGATTGATCCCCACAGAAGAACAGATATGGCATGGTCTAAATCAATAGCAGATGTCTTTCTAAAATGTTGAATTTTGCTCAAACAAAAAAGTCAAGCTTAACAATGAAGTTCTATGTACAGCCTGTGTTAGACACAAGGTTAGATTTTATCACCATAATGGTTAGAGGTGCACTGATACATGGATCCAATATCAGATTGGCACCAACATAAAGAAAATTGTCTGTATCGGAAATCAGCCTGACATGGGGGAGTGGAAGGAAGGCGACTAGGCAGGGGACACCATGTGCATGTGCCCCCCAACTCAGTCACTAACCTGCTCCTTGATCTTGCACAAGTCCCTAGACATCTACCTTCAAAATATGGCTATTTCTTCTCACTGTGAAATCTTTGCTGATCATCAAATAACTGACTACACAGAAGACCTTTACCTTTCAATTACAGTCTAGTTTAGTAGTTAAAGAGGAAAACTGTTTAACTTAAAAGTTTCATAGTACAGTTGTTTATTATTAAGATAAAGGCAAGGTAGATTTGCACTTTACAGACTATGTTATTTACACAAACCATAAGCTTTTGAGAATTAAAAAACTCACTTATCAGATACTATGAAAGAAGATAAACATGTCAGCCACATTTCAGATATTTTAGTAGCCCAACTAAAGCTAGTTTGTGTATGTGAAGCTCATAATATTTATAGACTGAGCCAAAAACTAACTCATCTGTCTAACAAATAAAACAAATCCTCTCAACTGTTATATTCTAATACAGTAGTTCTCAACCTTGGGGCTGGACCTGATAATCTTGTGAGGTCCCTTCCAGCCCCTTACAATCTATGAATCTGTAAGACTCAAGACAACTCCAATTAAGACTCAAGACATCCCTTGGAAAATCTCAGCAATTCTCCTGTCACAAAAAACTTGGGTGGATTCAGTTGGCTGACACTACACATGCCCATTTAAAATCTCTGGGTTTATCTTGCAAATCATGTGCATGTATGTCTGCACACATAACAGCAACCATACTGCACAGCAATCTTAAAAAGATCTTGTGGCACCCTGGTTGAGAATTATCATTCTAGTGCAGGGCTTTCAGGCTGGAGACTGAACTAATCAAATTTGGGTCAGACAGGACAAGACATGGAGCAAGCACTAGGAGGAACAGCGGCAGTGCGGAGCATCGGCTCAGCATCCAGCTGCTTGCTCCCCATCCCCACCAACACCACCACTGATGGCGGTGGCAGCTTCTTCATATCTAGGATTGGAGTGGGGCCCCACATGGGCTGATTTGCCCCATGCACCCTGCTCCGGTCATCTCTGGTTGCAAGCTAACTGTAATCATCTGAACAATAACTATACCGATTAACCTGCAAAATCATTTCCTCTGGCTCTAACATTACTTCTCAAAAATTTTTCTTATTTTGTGAAGGGAACATTGAACAATAAAATTCAGTGATACCCAAGGGAATTCAAATTACACAGATTATGGATAATTTTCAGTTGTGTGTGGCTCAAAAGGACAAATATTAACAATTTATGTATTAATTAGAGTTGCACCAATATATCAATCGCATATTGGATCGGCACTAATAAAAAGGAAAATTAACATTAAATCGGCCATCAGCTTTTTTTGGCCAATGTAGCAGATAAATGTCACTGACAAATGCCGCGTGCATGCACAAAACCACAGCATGCAGTCCAGAATCCAACCTGGGAACTTGGAGAGTAGCTTTCTGTGGGTACATATGTGGGGTGTAAAGGAGTTACAGAGAATTTTGGGATGTCAACAGCCCTCCCCAGCACCGCCCTTGCTCGGGGCACTTCGCTGTGGTGCCTTTCCCTCACTGCTGGTGGGGCTCTGGGGGGCTACAGCCACCCCAAAATTCCCTGTAGGCCCCTCCCAGCAGCACCACTGCCTGCCCTGCACAGCAGAACCCACCCTGTCCCCACCCACTCCGAGCACAGCCCCAACCCAGCCCCCTTGCTGGGAAGAGGCTGGCACAGCCCCTGGCCCCAAGCCCACAGCAGGAAGCCCATCCCCACCCCAAGCACAAATCCAGAGGGTACATGCCCATGTCTCCCCTAGGGGTGCATGCAGCAATGGGGAGATGCTCCCTCCCTCCCCTGGACGAGCCCCCCATGGCTCCTTCCCACTTTCAGCCTGACTGGGCAGTGCCTGCCCCTGCCCCACTCCCTCCCTCACTCTGGGGGCCTCAATCCAATTTTCTCCTACCAATATACTGTTTCTCATTCAGCTGCAATCATTTTCACAAACATTTAAAGGAATAAAACAAATTTACATGATCTGAAGCGATCATTCTCCTTATCAACCTTACACACCAACTCTAAAATGACTGGGATTACTGAGAACATGCAGATTTCTATTCTGGAACTATCACCTTGTTTATGAACCTGCTCCTGAATAGTCAAATTGCTAGTCCCACCCTCCTCACCAGAAAAAAGAAAAAGTCTAGTAAAGATGGTCTCCAAATGAAAGCTCAGCAAGCTGCATATGTAAAAATCTCAGAACTGTTTTAAGATGTTGGCCTCCCTAACATTTTTACTGAACTGATTTCACATCTAGAACATACATTCACTTTTCCATAAATAAAGTCCCCTGTATTCCAAAATAAGATCTCTGACCTTTCAGTTATGCCCATGGCACCAGACAAGCTTTACAGATAACAGAAGACCCTGTGGTTAATTATTGTGCACCTGGATCTGGAGAGGAAAGTAGTATGACCTAGCTATATATATGGAAGAAATAAAGAGTTAGCATGAAAAGTATTTTATTTTTGCCAGAGTTTAGTTAAGGGGTTAATAAAGGCCTCTGCAAGATTCTACAAGCATGTCGGCATTAAACCCACAAAACATAACCAGAAGTGCCAAACTACCTTTCTTACTTCTGTTACAAAAACGAACCAATAAAAAAAACCCACAGCCTTTTCTAGAATCATGGTCCTAGGGGTTTTACAATCAAAATACGAAGTATTACCTCTCCTGTATCCCATGCTTTAGGGCAACAGAAAAGTGGGACAGAGATGCTTGGTACTATTCCTCTTTGCAATTTTACTCCTTTCTGTCAGAGGGGAGGAGATATACTCACCATCCTATCAACTGCACACTTGAATGTATAAATTATTTACTAGCATTTGTAAGAAACTTAAGCAACTTTATATTAAATAAATTTTAAAATATTTAAAATATTTACAACTTCAGCCATGCATCAAAAGACAACAGACAAATAAACTTGTTAATTTGACTGCAAAATTGTACAGTCTTCAGCAACTTATTTCATGAAAGAGATATCAATTACACAGAAAATCCTGACAGTGACACTAAAAGTAAACAACTTTTCAGCAATCACCAATGGGAATAACAATTTAACTACTTTTATGTTTGCTATGTGAAGGAGGTTATAAAAGGATGTCAAACTTTATTAAGTGTACTGTTTTGTTACTTAAAATTATTAAAACATTCCATACTCCTTTGCCCTCGATGGTCAGTAAAACAAATAAACCTATTAGCAGCACATTAGAGCTGAGATGGCAAAAAATAGTAATAGTTTAATGCTGAATAAGCAACGTGAAGCAATCAGGTGCATTCATTATAACAAGCATCCCCCTACACACAGTACTGAATTATAACTGTGTTCAGCATTCAGAGGATCAGCTAGAAAGAAAACTTTTGGAGAACATTCTCACTAACTTCTGGTAAGCATATAATAAAATGTAAGAGCACTATCTTCCATGCTTAGAAAGAAATGCTTACACAGGTATGCAAGCATTAGATGCTTCATGTGCTTACAGTAAGCACAAAGAGCTTGGAAGCAGAGTGTCTTTTGTGCTACAGAAAACAAGTAGATTAAAATGGAAACCAAATTCTCTGTTCAACTTTCAGGTAGTTCTACAAAAACAGATTGCTGAACCACCTAATATGACCAACATGAAAAGCCAAGGAGAGTTCCTCTGGGATTTCAGCATGCTACTAACTGCAACAAGGAGGCATCTCAATCTACTTTGTGGTAGTCTCAACATAAGTATCTATATTTGGGTGAAAGCTTTTAGTTTAAAAAAAGTCTAGTATGTCCAGTCTACCTTAAATCTTACAAGAGTAAGCAGCCAAATAGTCTACATTTATCTGAGAATTTTTGGTGCCTCTTCGAACAGTAAGAATTAAAATAAAGGGATCTTCTAAACTTATTCCTCTTTCATAAGAAGTTGTGGTTGAAAAAGCAGTCACTTTTAACATTTCCAGTAAGGCAATATCTTCACCAGGTTGACAAATACTGAAAGTAGAAGTAGAAAGCACTTCTATCAGTTTACTCTCTTTCAGAATGGAAAAATATTTGTCAATGGTTAGCAATTTACCATCAATAGGAACATTTGTTTTTAAGTTAATCGGAAAAAGAGCAATGCAAATTTCCAAAAAAATGCCCTACCAGTGGCACTGATCACAATTCTGTTTCTGCAGACTGATTTCTGATATGCCAGGTTGAATTTCCTATAAGAATAAGCAGGCAAATTATTAGCTATGGACATTTTATAGGTTGGAGACTCTCTAGTTTAAGTCTTTGAGGTTGCAAAACTTTCATGAAACCAACTGGCTGCCAAAACTTTAAAAACTGCTGTCACTGGTTAAGTGAAGCTTACTTTGCTTGGTGACAAAGCGTTAGAACTACTGCTGTTGTCATGTGTCCAGTACAGAAGACATTAATATAACATTACTGAAAAAGACTTAAATATCTGAGCATACTTTAGATCAAGATAATCCCAAATTCTTTGCTTTTAAAAAAGCTGCAACTTAGTATAAAGTGTCATTAACAACATCCTCCCTTTTAACAAAAAAAACCAAACTAACAGATTTTAACAGTTGTGCGGTGGGGGTTTTGCTTTTTTATTTAAAAAAAAACAAAAAAACAAAGCCTGTAATGTCAACAAGCATCACAGTAAAAGATAATTGTAAGGATATAGTAGACTGAACCTTCACCTGGACTCAAAAACATACACTTACAGCTAACAATCAGAAAATCTGTCATGGAAAAGAAACTGCATGGTTTTTCCATTTTCTGCCAAATTTTATCCATACTGTGGGTACACCAATAAAGATTTTTTGGGCCAATACTGATGGCCGATTATTAATGAGCCATATCAGCTGATACCAACCCGATTACTGATATGCAAGCCTGGCAACATGGAGAGCAGGATCTGGCTGGTAAGTCTGTTGTGGGGGAAGGGGAGTGGGGGGGGTGCAGATCAAGGTGAGGGAGGGAGTGGGGCAGGCGCAGAGGCAGGCACTGCCAAGCCAGTGCAGGACAGGGCATGGGACCAAGCCACGAGTAGTTTGTCCAGGGGGCACGAGGAGGGGTGGAGGGACAGCTTCTGGTGCTGCACTCACCTAGGTTGCAGCTGCGTGCTCAGGGACGGGGGCAATGTCAGGCTTTTTCTAGCAGGGGGGCTGGGCCAGAGCTGCCATTGGCGTAGGCAGCAGCAAATTTTGGGGTGACTAGCCAATCTCCCCCCACCACCTCAGCACTGCTGCCACCCCAAAAAAAGCCGACTGCCAATAATCACTTTACTCCTTTTATCAGTGCCAATACGATACGGACCAATGTACCAGTATACTTCTAATCCTGTACTACAAACACACCTTTGTACTGATATATCCATTTTATTATTTGTTAAAATGGCTCAAAGTTGAGTACCATTCTGACATGTTTATTAAAAAATAAAGGAAGGCACGTGTGTCAGTCAATAGGAAAAATACTGATCTTTTTACATTATTACCTTTACTTCTATTATAGTCCTTAATGAAAAATAATTTAGGCACTTAAATAGATCTAAAACAGATCTTTGCAGGCTGCACAGAAAGTGATTTTAACAAGCCTGAACAGCATAAACTTTAATCAGCGTCATCTCACTTCGCTGGTACATGGTGTCTGTGCCCCTCAGTATTGTGAGGTGATATATACTTGGGGGGAAAGGGGGAAAATAACTATTAAATATTAAATTTACAAGTTACTATATTACATAGTAATCAGCGCATGCAACTAAGATAGAAAGCATCTGTTCTTAATGGAGGTGGAATAAAAATATATTCAGAACACAAAAATAATTAGTCCTGAAAACAGTGACTAGGAAGTGTCAAAACAATATGAACCTGAACTATTATTTGGCAGCATTCTAAAAATGTCTTAATTTCTAGTAACATCATTTTTCTACTCCTTTTACCACAAGTGCACTTAAGCTTATGTTTTCACATTCCATGGGAAGGAAGACAGAAAGATCTGCTACTCTTGTTTATATTAGCTATAATTCGTTGGTAATATCCAAATTATTGAGGTTATTAGAACAGACAAATAATTTATACAATTAGTTTAGTGTCTTCTTCCCCCCTATGGTCTTTATCTGACCCAGAGAAGACTCTTGTAATTGATTTCTGCTGGACAGTGTCTAGGACAAGGGTGGGCAAAATGCAGCCCGCAGGACAGATACGGCCTGCCAGGCCATTCTATCCAGCCCACAGAGCCCCTAAAAAATTTAGAAAATTAATATTTATCTGCCCCTGCCTGCCTGTCATGTGGCCCTTGACAGCTTGTCAAAACTCAGTAAGCGCCCTCCACCCAAAATAATTGCCCGCCCCGGTCTAGGACAAAAACTTCATTTATTACAGAAAATAATTACATAATAACAGTAGCCCTGTGGATCTCCCAACACTTATACCAGACCTAACTAATGCATCTTTCTTCAGTCAATCATCATGTTACAAATAGTAACACTATAAAACATATTCATCTTTAAAGGCTTATAAATTTACATTTTCATTTAGCTTTGGATTTCCCACAGCAAACCTGAACCTCAAGTCTGACTCGTCACCATTTCTCTATTTCCATACACACCCAGTTTGTATTCTGAAGCTTTTTTTTTTTTTTTTTTTTTAAGCACATGGTATTGTCCTAGCACTCAAGGCAAAAGAAAATCAAAGAGGTAAAGAACAAAGAAACCTTTCAGAAATAAAGGCAAGTAATACGGTGAAGTAATGTCCATTAGAAAAGAATAAGAGATTAATGGATGAAGCACTGCATAGGCAACATGTAGGGGAGGCATGGGGGAGCATGTGCCCCCTCTGCCCTGAGACTGGCTGTCACCAAAGCTGCTGCCCGCTCCCACCCTGCCACTGGTGGTGGTGGAGGTGGTTGCCACTTGGCTGGTGGTGGCTGCAGGCAGTCCCCCCTCACTACTTGTCATGCCCCCCCACCAACACCACTGTTGGCGGTTGTGGGTGGTTCCTGCTCGCCACCATGGTGCCCCCCTCAGCAGTGGGAGGCACCAGTCATTCATGACGCACTGTATTTTAATATAAAAAGCATTCTTTAAAACATGACTAATAGTGAAAAGTCCAAGCAATTAGCAGGCAGGAAGATGCTACAACTATTGATAGATATAGATTCCCAGGATGAAATGATGGCCTAAAAGGATGTCATAGGAAAACTCCCGCTGTCTTCAGCAATGCCAGGATTTCAGAGACAGACAAGGTTGTTTGAGTAAAGGATTTCACAGATATATTATTAAAACCAAAGATACCATTATGACCAATCTTTTAATTCTTTCACCAAACCCAAGGGCACACCAGTTGAGCTGTTGTGTATTTTTAGAAAGGCATACTGCCTTGATTTAACATGTCAACTGCTGAAGAATCTGGCAAAAGTAAACAGTTTCAATCATCTTCAAGGATAAAAAACAACTGCTCCTTATTTTTAGTTTAGTTTTAGTTTCAGCTTCTCACCAGTGAATCACTTTACAGTTTTGTTAAATTAAAGCCGTCTATGATTATAAAAGTTCTCCCTGCTCAGGTACTTATGGACTGACAGCGTCATTTCTTAACCTTCTCTTGAAACAACTAAAAATAGACTGATCTTCTGTAATCTGTCACTAAGTCAGGTTTTATAAACTAGGGCAACATTGTAGTCCTTTCTAAAGCCTTTTCAGCCCATGTCCAATTTGTCAACATTCATTCAGGAATATGAACACCAAAACTGGAAATAGCATTCTAACAATAGTTTGGCTAAATGGGTTTAGAACACAACATTTCTATTTGTACAAAACAGCAGCTGTGTTTTGGTTTCATGATTCAACAGAGAATTTTTCCTACTACATACAAACAGATCTCTGGGATAGGCACCGCAGTTACTTATAAGCGACTGCTAAAAGCTCTTGGTACTATTTGAGAAATCTTCATAGACTAGTGTGACATTTTCTCAGAACAAGACAGACTGCTTGTCTTTGCCAATGAAGTGCTCTTTAGTTTAAGTTCTTGATTTTAAGTCTTGTCAATATTGACTTGATAACCCCAGACTTAACTCTAACAGTAAAAAAAACCCCCAAAAAACCTCAACAAACTTGTGCAGATGTACAACTGTATTTTAACATAAATAGCATCTACACACGGATGTAATCCGAGTGAAGGCTAACAATTCAGTGTATGCAAAGCTTTAGAAGCCACTTATATTGATGCCATTCTGTGAAGTGACACTTAACTACTGAAGCTCAAGATGAGAGTTCTAAGAGTGCACGTCAGGGAAAAAATTATCTCCATGGAGGGTCTTTGATGCTGGAATATTTTGTCTTGGCGCCCAAGTTTGTTGATCTTCTCAAAGCATGCCAATAAGTTCTTACCCAGGATTTTTCTAAGGGATATTTGAATAAGATCTAGTAAAGAAATAGAAACAACCAAGAGGAGCCATTTCATTTGCACAAAATATTGGTTTAGACAATATAAAGAGCCAAGAGTGTAATCAAAGTATATGACATGAACTGGTTCTCTTTTCAAAGTCCAGATAAGAACAGAGAATCATTTACAGACAACAAACAGCTACTAACTTGCTAATACTGGCCTAAGGAAACCAGAAGAACTAAGAAAGGGAACCCCCGAAAAAGCCCACTGGAATGAGAGGGAATCTTAACAGTGCTTGTAATTCTTGGTACCTTTCTTTCACTGTCAGTTAAATAAGCGTACTTGACCACCCTCTTAGCCCAGGCACCAGCAACCTGGATCCCAGAGGCCAGAACTCCAAAATCCAATCTGGGTCATATTACACTAAAGGCACACCGATCCCCAGGTGTTCAACTGGGTCCACATTTTGCTAATGGCAGGTCTGTTGCCTCTGAACTGTCTAGTTGGCCACTCCTGTCTGCCTAGAGGGATGCTTTCTTTCCCTTACTACCACCATTTCTCACTCTCACTGGAGCAGCCAGAGGGGAATGGTAGCCTGGGTCACAACCTTCAGCTCACATTAGTAAAAGGCTGCTTGGCCCTCTTAACCTTATAACAGCTGTACATAGCAAAGGTGGCAGTGTGTATACCAGGCTGGGTGCACTCTTTACTCTTCAAGTCATTTTGGTTTTGTCTAGCTAGTCAAGAAATAATGTTTAATTTAATCAGGTTGTGGTCTGATCTGCATGTCAGGAGTAAAGTCAAAACCCACTAGTAACACCCATAACTCATTCCCCACCTCTTACCCTCCAAGTCAAGCTATTACTAGCTAGTACTTTAATTTGTATCTTACTTCACTATTTGTTAAAATATCTATGAGTAAAGTATCTAGATTAAGGCATCTCAATTGACATTTACATTCCATTGGCACACTGCTTTTTAACTGGCACGATAGTATATACAAAGTTATGCCTGTCCATGCCCCAACAGCTATTTTGAGCAAACAATCCGTAGCAAACTGAGGTTTGTTGTACTCTGTTTCAAAGAGATTCCAAATGCACTATTTATTGCAGATAAATTTCCCCCATTTTACTTGTATGCTAACATGAATAGTAGTAAACTATACTATCATATATGGGAACTCTTTGCTCTCACTTTCTGAATACTATAGAAGTAATCAGTTGCTGAGCTATTCAATAGCTATAACATTGCACTGGTGTCAAAATATAAAGAACACCTATCTTATAGTATTATAAGTATTTAAATTTTGCTCCAAGAGTTATTGAGGCAGTCTTTTAAGCACCATAGTAAAGGTTCAGTAGAGCATTTTGTTTTGAGCTGATTTTTCACAGCACTATTAACCAGGGGCATCCAATCTGCAACATGAAAATGCAGCATGCAGCATTTTAGGGATGGGACAGGCAGCACAGTGACAGACAGGACAGGGAGCATAAAGCAGAACATCAGATAGGCAGGAAGCACAGGGCAAGCAGAATAAAGCAGAACAGCAGGTTGGTCAAGAACAGAAAGCAGGGAGCAGAAAGCCAAGCCGCAAATGAGGTAAGCAATAAGAGTGGCACTCAAGGAGTGTGCAGGGCTAAATTTTAGGCATGCCTGCCAAGAAGGTTGGTTCCCTACTCCTACAAACCACATGCATATTTGTGTTGGCCTGAAAACTGTTATGGTTGATGAAGACTTGAAGTAGAATCAATTTTGCAAATATGGGGTCACTGTCAACAGATTCCAAAAATTAAAATCCCCAGTCAGGAAGTCTATCCATACACTCCCACAATTGTATCTCAAATTATTCCCCTCTCATTACTATCAGTTTCACAAAACATTAAAGTCACTACAACAGTTAAAGTGGAGTTAGGGCTGGTTAGCAACTGATGGTATAGTTCCAGCACATGCATGTTGTTTGCACAAAAAATAAAATGTCCTCAGATACAAAGTATAAAACTTACATTTTTGTTGAATGTTTTTAAAAGCGGGGAAGTGGGGTAAAGGGAGGAACGGAGGCAGAGGGAATGCAAACACCTTAAAATGGAAAGATAATTCAACTCTTCCAATAAACAGTGACTTTAAACCATTGCATCCATACTCAAAATTTGCACTGGCATTCCAAACATTCCATCTCACCCCCTCAATACTTCTCCTACTCTCAAACCTTTATGATTTTGGCAGCCAACCTGCACATTTCTAAAAGGGAGAATATTGTGCTAATCAAGCTTAAGTCCCCTTTGGCAAACTTTATTAGTGAATTATGTTACTGTATGCAATACTGAATTAAAAAAGAGAGGATACAGAGTTGTTACAGTTTACAGCTGCACAAGAATACATACCAGTACCCCGCTCACATGAAAATCAAAAGATTTTGTAAAGTCACAAGCAAACGTTTGATTTTATTTGCATCTTGCCTATACCCATTGAGCTTGTTAGGTTTCATAGTTTCTAGGGTTGGAAGGGACCTGAGCAGATCATCTAGTCCAACCCCCTGCCATGGCAGGAAACAGTACTGGGGTCAGACGACCCCAGCAAGATGTTCATCTAACCTCCTCTTAAAACACCCCCACGGTAGGAGCCTGCACCACTTCTCTTGGAAGTTGGTTCCAGACCCTAGCCGCCCTGACTGTGAAGTAGCGCCTCCTGATATCTAACCTAAACCTACCCTCTGCCAGCTTGTGACCGTTATTCCTGGTCACTCCTGGCAGTGCTCGGGGGAACAGGGACTCCCCCAATGCCTGCTGATCCCCCCTGACTAGTTTATAACAGGCCGCTAGATTCCCCCCTCAGCCTTCTCTTTTGGAGGCTGAACAGGTTCAGGTCCCGTAGCCTCTCCTCATAGGGCCTGCCCTGTTGTCCCCTGATCATATGAGTGGCCCTCCTCTTGACCCTCTCCATGCTGTCGACATCCTTCTTGAAGTGTGGCGCCCAGAACTGGACGCAGTACTCCAACTGCGCCCTGACTAGTGCCACATAGAGGGGGAGGATCACCTCTTTGGACCTGCTCGAGATGCATCTGTGGATGCATGACAAGGTGCGGTTGGCCTTCCTGACTGCCTCCCCACACTGCCGGCCCATGTTCATCTTGGAGTCAATGACGACCCCAAGATCCTTTTCCGCCTCCGTGCTGACAGGAGGGGAGTTCCCTAACCTGTAGGTATGGTGCCGGTTGTTCCTCCCGAGGTGCATCACCTTGCACTTGGCTGTGTTGAAACCCATCCTATTCTCGTCCGCCCATCCTTGTAACCTGTCTAGGTCTGATTGTAGCCTGTTGCATCCTTCCAGTGTGCCCATGTCCCCCCACATCTTAGTGTCATCAGCAAATTTGAACAGGGTGCTTTTTACCCCCTCGTCCAAATCACTGATGAAGATGTTGAACAGTGCGGGCCCGAGGACCGAGCCCTGCGGAACCCCACTGCCCACGTCCTTCCAGGTTGAGAAGGACCCATCCACTACCACCCTCTGGGTGCGGCCCTCCAGCCAGTTGGCGACCCGTTTGACTGTGTGGGTATCTATGCCACAGCCCCCCAGTTTCTTAATGAGAACGGGGTGAGAGAGTGTCAAAAGCCTTCCGGAAGTCCAGGAAGACTATGTCCACTGCTACCCCTGCATCCAATGATCTGGTGATCTGATCATAGAAGGCCACCAGGTTGGTCTGACAGGACCTGCCACTGATGAACCCATGTTTGTTGCCCCTAAGCATGCAGTCCCCTGCTGGCCCCTCCTGGATGTGTGCCAGCATAATTTTCCTCAAACAGCTTGCCTAGGATCGAGGTAAGACTAACCGGCCAAAGATAAGCCACTCGTATGATTAAAGAGGAAGGCACAGCAAAAAAGGACACCACTTCTGCACTCTCCTAGAGTTTATCTGCAATCCTCCACTCCAGATCAGAAAAACAATGCCCTTTGAAGTACGCTGCAAACAGCTGAAGTACTGTCTGTGGCTCTGCATACTCCCAGGTACTTTGTAAACTCTCGTCTATGTGGGGGGGCAAGGAACATATGCCTGCAAAGTTTCCAGGTTCTGCTGCAAAACATAATAAATTATGAAATGGAAGTGTAAAAACTAATAAAGTGCATGAAGATTACTACAACAAGTTGAATATTTTGTAGAAAGTCACTTATCCCACAATCTGATTTAAAAAAAAGTAGATGATATAAATGCGCCAAGCACCTCAAAACCAACAAAACACACAACTGACTTGCTTATCCACTTAATATAGTTAAAGGCCACGTGTGCTTGTTTTATACAGAAGTACATACAGAGGAGTTAAGTTACAGAGGACTGCCACAAGGTTATTTTTACCTTCATGTTAACATCAATCTGAAACTATGCACATATTTGTGTCTTCTAACTTCTATTTCTCTTTACTTGTAAGCAGTTTGATAGCACACAACAGTTTTACTGTAGAAAATATGACATTAACACACATTTCTGTACTTTTTCTTCCCCTTTATTTTCCTGACATTAGCAAGAATCTTCTTCATTTTTAGAAGCGCAAATTGTCTTTTGCCAATTCAGTGTCCTTAGGACAAGGGCATACAATTTTCTTGTTTTCATTTTACCTTCATTAGTTGCAGCACTAAACAGATTTTACATAAAGGCTTTAAAACAAAACAAGTCCCAAACTATCAAATCCTCTCTTTCATCTAAGCTAGACATTTAGCCACTGATTTATCAACAATTAAAAAATTATGTCAAATACAGAATTACCTTAGAACACAGTATATTCAGGGATTTGTTTGAAATAGTGCATAGAGGATACAAACAAGACAGGGCTCTCAGTTTATCCAGACCCATGGGGAGCCCTATAGGCCAGATGACACATCACTACAGACCAGACATTGAGCACCCCTGGACTAAACAAATCAAAGTTGAAAAAGCTTTCATGAGCCACAGCTTATGAACCTCCCATTTAGTCAGCCTATAAAAAGTTTAGTTCTATCTTGCCTTCTGCCTGACTTCAGACTAACTACCTCTCTCTGCATATAATAGATAAGAGAAACAATGAAACAGTTTAGAGGGGGGGTAGGAAGGAGGTACACGAAGATAAAGTGATGAACTGTACAGAAGCTGTAGAGGCTTTAATGAGGGTCACAATTTACCAGCCTTAAATCCCCACTAAAATGAAGCAGGTTTAAAGTCAAAACAGTGAAGTCTGTGAATACTGCATATTTAGGCTGCTCATTCAAAAAAAAAAAAAAAAAAAAGGAATGTTTCCCAGCCAGCCACATACTGAGTCTACATCTTCCCAATAAAGTGGAAAGTAGGAGTGTGCAAAGGGGGCCTTAATCGATTCGGGTTCGGCCCGAATCAGGAACAGCAATTCGATTAGTTGATTCGAATCACGGTCCCTGATCCAATTCGGCTGACAAAATCTGAAGGTTTGATGCCAATTCAGAGAATCAGCAATTCAGGCATAGACACAGCTTTAAAGTTTTTTCTACATACCTTGAAGTCTGTGATCACTGTGATGCGTGGAGAGTCCCACAGAAGTGGGGGGGGGGGGGGGGGGGAGGGGGGTCCATGGGCTCAGCAGCAAACTTGGAAGTACGCCAGAAGTACTTCTGGTCCGCTTCCAGGTTTGCCAAGGAGCGTGTAGGTGGACCCTCCCCCCC
The DNA here is from genome assembly GCF_052110815.1 of Crocodylus siamensis. Taxonomy (NCBI): domain Eukaryota; kingdom Metazoa; phylum Chordata; order Crocodylia; family Crocodylidae; genus Crocodylus; species Crocodylus siamensis. The sequence goes on from NC_143399.1 coordinate 186,901,546, forward strand.
CAGCCTGGCGATTAGCCAAGGGGGGACCCCAGGTGCCCCCCCAACCCAGGAGGCACCAGCTGCTGAGCTGGGGGGTGGTGTGTGTGTGGGGGGGGTCCCCCAGTGCGCTCCCTGGAGGATCTAGAAGTGGACTGGAAGCGCTTCTGGTGTGCTTCTGGGTCTGCTGCCGAGCACGCTGGAGAGCCCCCCACACTTCTGTGGGACACTCCATCTGCCCCAGCACCACAGCATTCACAAGCTGACTGGTACCTAGAGGTATGTAGAAAAAACATTTAAAGCTGTGTCTATGTTTGAGTTGCCAAATCTTTCTGAATCAATTCAGAGGGTTCCGATTCAATTCAGAAAAATTAAAGGGTCCTCTGATTCATTGTGGATTCGTTAATTCGGTCACCGAATCGAACTGGGGATTGAAGTTTCGCACAGAGCTAGTAGGAAGTGACACACACTTTGGCCTGCTTTGTTACTCTGGAGTTTCTTTTTTCTTCAAAGTTTGACAAAGGTATTTCAAATGCAAGAATCTTTGCAATGCATCTCAGTTTTCAAAAAGCGTGAGGCTGAATCAATTCAATCTTCACAGGTTAGTCAAAGCTGCGCAGACTGAACTGATAAGCAAGTGAACAGGCATTCACTTTTGATTCCAGAAATGCAGCCACATGCCTTGAGCACAGGGGTGGACAAAATGTAGCCAGGGGGCCGAATGCGGCCCGCCAGGCCATTCCATCCAGTCCACGGGGCCCTTAAAAAAAATTTAGAAAATAAATCTTTATCTGCCCCTGGCTGCCTATCATGCAGCCCTCAATGGCTTGCCAAAACTCAATAAGCAGCCCTCCACCCAAAATAATTGCCCACCCCTGCTATAGTTCAGGCCAGAAGCCCCGGAGCCCCAGAGCATGCCTTCCTGCTCAGCTGGAACAGACAGCTTGGGCCAAGGCTAGCCCACCCACTTTGTAAAGGAAGGTTTGTTGGGGAGGTGCAAAGTATCCTGGGAAGCTGAGGGGCTGTGAGTTAACTTGAATCTGGAGAGTAATCTGGGACAGAAGTTCAATAAACCAATTTAACCTAAATCAGTTAAGCCTGATACCAGGTTCATCTTAAACCACTTTTGGCCACTTTGAAGTGGTTTATGTGCACTGATTTCTGTTGTGTTACAGATCTGAACCAGTTCCACTTCACTTATTGGTTTGTGTTTAAGTTTTGTCCTTAGCCTTAAAAGAAGCCCAAAATGCAATTTAGGCCCTTAAGCCAAAGAGCAAACCACTAAAATCCTGCCCAACTCCACAGGGCCTTCAGCAAGGTTACCTGTGCCAGTACCACGGCTAAGGCTTAAAAAGTTCTGCTGCTGTGCATCCCAGAAACACAACTGTCACAGGGCAGGGTGCAGGGGCGGCCGTGATCCCTCTGGTGCCCCTACCATGCCAAGTAGGGCGACTCAGCACCCTCTGTCTCGTCCGCCACGTCTTTGATGATATCTGGTTCTCTATGGGAGGCTGCCTAATGGTCCCTTTGGACACAGTGCCCAAGTATATCCCGTCCTCTATTCTGGGTGTACCGACCTGGTGCACCCCAGCCTTCTGGGCCGCGCATGCCTCCAACCTCCCCTTTAGCATACCCCAAGCCTCGCAGCTGTACCAGACGTTCTTGTGTCGTATACTCGCCCCTCCCGGGCTTCTGTTCACCCTCACGCCCTTTTCTGGGCTTTTAGTCGCGCACTCGGTCCTTCCCAACCTCTAAACGCGTGCCCGGCTCTGTCGAGCTCCCATCGGTCAGGCCCCTATCCGCACATCTGTCCCTCTCCAGGCTTATTCTCGCGCGCCTGCCCCTCTCCGGGACTTCCACCACACGCCCACCCTTCTCCAGGGCTTCTTCGTGTCAGTAGGGTGCCAGTCGCTCACCCTGGAGCCTCTTATTTTAACCTGCCCTCCAGGCTTGTCCTCGCGTGCCAGCCCCTCTCCAGGACTTTTACCGCACACTCCCCCGGCATCCTGTTCCTGCGTCTGCCCTCTCTGGGGCCTATACCGCGCTGCCTGCGCTCCTTGCCCTCTCTGGGGCCTATACCGCGCTGCCTGCGCTCCTTGCCCTCTCTGGGGCCTATACCGCGCTGCCTGCGCTCCTTGCCCTCTCTGGGGCCTATACCGCGCTGCCTGCGCTCCTTGCCCTCTCTGGGGCCTATACCGCGCTGCCTGCGCTCCTTGCCCGCACTCGGGCTTCCCGTGGTTGGGGCACAGGCAGCCTTAGCCTTACCTGGTCCCGGACCCCCTTCCTGGGTCATACGCCCTACTGGGCAAAATACCACCCTCATGGGCTGGGGTCTCAACACCCCACACACCGTGCCTCTCCAGGGCTCACCCGCTGTGCCAGCTATGGCGCCAGTCGCTGTGCCGCCCCAGCACCACTGGGCACGAGGAACCCCCGGATTATTGGGGAGCTCCCGTGAGGCCTCCTCACACCCCTACAGCCTCACCCGGTCTGCCGGTATTCACATAAACAGCCCTACTGCAAAGCAAAACTACTAGCCAACCGGCTCTAACTCAAAATAAGCCTACCGGCTATAACATAAGGGTCCAGGCCCAAACTGGCCCTCTTGCAGAGGCATCTCCGTCAGGATTCTCTCTGCCCGCACCATGCTGCAGCCCCTTAGGTGCTCAGGCTGCACCGCTCGTGTCTGCTCTGCTGGGCTCTTCTGCAGAGCTCCTACACCTCAGGCTGCCAGAAGGGAACTGGCTCTGGCCTCAGCCTGGTCACTTATAAAGGCCAGGCCCTGCCCCCTTCTAGCCAGCTGACCAACATTAGTTGCCCCAGCAACCCTCACCTGTGCTGCCCTGTTGATTGGCAGCTGTCCTTATTACTATTACTGGTAGCGAGCACCCTAGTGCTCTGCTACAACAACAATTTTGCATGAGTGCTTATCTCTTTATCCAAGACCATTTGATCTGTGAATTAAACCTCCTCAAGGAACTCAATCCACTAGATATGCTCAAAGAGCATGCAGCAAGCCTTGCTAAATGCCACCAAACTCATGATCCTTTGTGGACTTGAGCTTTTACAGGGCAGCTTCAGAGTAGTGGAGCAGCACAATTACATAATTGTTAAGGGGCCCCTTTCTGTGTTTTTAAGGTCTAGTATACTATACGTCCAGTGAAGTGGGAGCCCAAAATTGAACCTTTGCATGAGGCCCCTTAAAAGGTAAACCCTATGTCTCGGACCTCAGGGCTGGATGCAGATAAGCAGAAGTTAACATTCAGAGCAATAATTGCATGTGTTTGGAAATTTTTAAAAGCCTGCAGATCTGCTAACTTGCTCCATTTCAATAAGAATAGTCTAGTCAGCAAACTCATTTAAACAGCCTTGCATTTTTAGTACTGTTCCTTTTTTTTTTTTTTCATTTTATAAGCTCACTTCTGAAGTGAGCCATCACAAGTTTCAGCAAAAAGAATAAATAGTGACCACGTGTTTAAAAATGTAAAATACATGCTGTGACAGAAAAATCAAATTTCAAATAATGCCTAGGCAATCCATCAACCAGAAGAGAAACATTTTTGCAACACTAATTATATTTACAGAATGTTAAAGTTCACTCCCCAGACATTTAATGTGAAGCTTTACTGAGTAGCCTAATTTTGTAGCAGTATTAAAAAAAATCCCAAAACACTCCACACATTTTTACTGTTTCATTGCAACAAGCATATTAACAAAATTAAGCATCATCTTCTACCCTAAAAGATCTACAACACTTTGCATCATTCTAAGTTTGCGTGTTTTAAAACAGTCAAAATGATAAGCTGTAACTTCCCTGTGTTGTGTATTTTAATTAACTGGACCATATACAAAGCAAAGGTCCTAGATCAAGTTACTCCAAAAGACAACGACTGAAATCTCTTCATCAGTCCTCAGTAAAATTAGTCCAGATCGTTTCAAGGAGAAGTTATATGCTACAGTAAGCTAGAAAGCACCACAGCCAAAAACTTAGCTGTCAAGTTTGTTCATGTCTCAGTAGGTTTCTTGGAATCAGACCACATAATTTCACATTTTACATGCCCTCATGTCACGCAATAGAAGTAACCCTGAAGGTTGAAATTTTATGTGTAGGGTTTCCTTTAAAAAAAGTTTTTCTATTGGAAAGGCAGAGTGGGGTTCCTTAAAGTGGAGAAACTGCCTAGGACAATTCCTACACTAATGAATGTGAACTGAATTAATGACTCCTAGAATTTGTTCTGTAGTAGTGCGTAAAGAAAACTACCATCTAACACAGGGGCGGGCATAATGCGGCCCGCAGGCCAGATGCGGCCCACCAGGCCATTCTATCCAACCCACAGGGCCCCTGAAAGATTTAGAAAATTTATATTTGTCTGCCCCTGGCTGCCTGTCATGTGGCCCTCAATGGCTTGCCAAAACTCAGTAAGTGGCCCTCCATCCAAAATAATTGCCTGCCCCTGATCTAACAACAGCTAAGCAGATCATGATTAGCTCTACTATGGAAAGAAAGAACATACTGTATTTACCTGAATACAAGATGACTGAATTTAAGCTAACCCCCAAATAATTAGATTCTCCACATGGAAAATGTATACATTTATCATCATTTTTCATGTTTGGAATCTAATTATTAGACAATCATCTTAAACAACCACACACACACACACACCCCTATCACTTCAGGTAGTAGGGGGAACTGTGATGCGGGAAGCAGTAGTGCGAAGAACAGACAGTTGGGGAGGCAGTAATGGGGCAGGCAGTAGGGGGGCACATAGTAGGTCAGGCAGTGAGAGGCAGACAGCTCACCCCTGCTGCCTGTCTCCCCCACTGAACCTCCACTACGCCTGCCCCCTCCCTCCATCCCCTGCAGCCTCAGGTTGCCCTGATCCCCTCTCCACCTGCCCCCCCCTTCACCCTCTACACTACCCCTAGCCCCTGCCCCCTCATGCTCAACTGTAAGGCTGGGGGTTGTATTCCACCCACATTAAATGGAAGTGGGGGAACCACATCTTTTAATCAAGTAAATACAGTATCCCCACAGCAAATATGGACCCTGGGGTGAGATCATTTTAAGTATGGCACAACTACATATGATTCACAAGAAAAACTGAGAGATCTCAAATAGAAATCCACAGTGTCAAGAAAACATTCTGACCTATTGTCCAAGTTCCTTGCAACACAAGAATTGCTTTATTGTTTTTCCATAATCGAAAAACAAGTGAAAGCTAAGAGCTGGCATTTACAGATGGATACCTTGAGTCTAGGCAAAAGGTTGACAACCACTGCACTAAAGCAATTTATTACTTTTGTTACTCCATCCTCCCTCCCTCCACTGCTCCATCTGCCTGTTATTTTGTCCTTTCGACTGCAAACTCTAAAACAGAGATGGATTCCATTAATGTGAACCATCACACTGGGAAACACTTTACAAAATGGACATATTACATAACCTAACAGGCAACCGTCATGGTGCTTTTTTCATAGTTCTTTCTTTTCCCCATGGTAAGTGAGTGTGTGGTGGGAGGGGTGCGGGAAATGAGAGACAGAGGGAGAGAGAGAGAGAGAGTTTACTTATAACTTTTATTAGAAAGAAGTAAAATAAATAAATAAATAAAATTAACAGACAACCAATTAAAAGCACAGAACCCCATATGGGGCTGATCATGAAAACAAGCCACCAAAGAACCATTTAAATAAAGCAAAAACAAATAAACACTGGCACCTCCCCCATTCCCACAGAATCAAGACTACACTTGAAGAACTAGCTGGCCGTCCTCCCGAGTGCCCCCTCAGTGGTCCAGTACAATGCAAACCGGCCCACATTTTGCTTTAGAACAAAGCACCCAAACTCAGAGGCAGAGGACATCATCAGAGCCAGATCTGCCAGTCTGGTGTCAGCAGCTCTTCATTGTCACCATCTTAGCCTGGTCCAGGAAGAAACTGGACAGACACATTACCTCCATCTCAGGCACCTGGTACAGGACTGCAGCTGTCTATCATTACACTGAAGTCCAGCACACCAAAGTGGAGCCCAAGGGTGGAGAAGAGCAGCCACAGCTGAAGACAGTCAAGAAAAGGATGGTAGAGGGTATCCTCCACCACCTCCTCAAAAAAAGGGGCAGCCCACCAACACTGCCAGGTCCAAGATGGCATTTGCCAGGTCCAGCGGCCAGAGCCTCATGCAACAGGTGGTGCTTACCACTCCTCTTTAATGATGGACAACTTATACAGGGTGAGCCAGGACATGAGAGAGGGAAACAGTTGCATACAGATACTAGGCAAGGCTGACAAAAAAGGTAAAGTTTAGAGCGGTATTTCCCCTTATATAAATCTCTTCCCCTCATACTTGGACTGGCTTCCAAAAAACAGTCTTTCACAGATAAACACAGACAAGAGACAATTCCACTGCATCTAGGGACCTACTTATATCATGGTTTCACAGATTTTGCAGAAACCACAAAAAAAAAAAAAAATAAATAAAAAGTTAATAAAATGCTGACTCCCCAGTGGGAGGCAGTGGTTCCTGCTGCTGGGAGGGGAAGGTACTTGCTGGCAGGAAGCCACAAAGGGCAGCATACAAGATGGTAGCTGCCCCTTCATCCCTCCTCTTCCCCCTGGGGTCCCTCCACCAATCAGTGCTGAAAAGCAAGGCAAAATAGGGCAGCCAGCAAATGATGACATCCACCCACTCATAGCTCCTCCTCTCAGGGCCCCTCTGCCAATCAGTGTCAAGGGGTGAGGCCACCGTGAAATGCCTTAAAAATTGGCTGTGCACACCATAAGCAGGCCGCGAAATACCCAGTCTCGCTGTGATTTAAGGAGGTCCCAAACTACAGCAAAAAAGTACAGTGGTCATCCCATTCACAGAGATTGTGTAGCAAAAACAAAAGGACTGCAACACTAAAAAAAACAGGGGTAAGAACCCCCAGCAAGCGTCTCAGAGTGTGGCATTCAAACGCATTTTCCTTGGCACTTGCGCCTCAGGGAAAGGGTAGAGGATGCGCTGCCACAAGGATCAGGCCCTTCGTGGCTTTCCCACTGTCTACTCCTGACACAGCAACATCTCTGCCAAAAAAGGCTGCCAGCTCCTGTTCTAAACTATAACTATTACATACTGATGTTAGTTTTATGATATTTCTACAACTACTGAAAATTAAAAGCTAACATCTATAATGAAAACCCATTTGACAAGATGTTTTACTGAGAGAAAACAAATTACGGTTCATGTACCAGAGATGCATGAACATTTTTTTCAGTGAACACAAACCCATGCAACTACTCTAGAGACCAAACACTATCTGAAAAACGTCTTTTAAATTGTATTCTATTCATCTATCCATTCCTATTATTTAAGGCAGCTTCACACTGCTGAAAAACAGAAATTGAACCTGCTATCAGGATTCTGAAAATAAATAACCTAGCTACTTAATATGTATGTACTGCAGCGTTAAACACTGTCTAGACAGTATGGCTTTTCCTAGCCACTACATATAAACAAATTATTTTCCTGCAAAGAAATGTGACATTAGCATGGAGTCATTTTTACACAAGTGTCTTCAAACAGGATTTTTATCAGTTTTCAAGCAGGTTCACATTTGTTTGAGATCATAGGTTCTGAAACTACAGTTTCTTTTCTAGTTGCTAAATTTCACTTTCAATTTCATTTTAGAAGACCGCTAAAATGTTACTTTCCTAGATCAATTTTCTATTTCAGCATTTTCTTTACTTGTGACATGGATTCTGCATTTTCACAAACAGCCCAAATAGTGCAAAGCACCACCTGAAACAGAAGACAGAGGAGACTGTATATACAGAATTATGATGACCTAGACTCAAAGTTGGACAAGCTATTTTCTAAATTTAGTTCTCAAGTACCCAACTTAATCCTGTAACATGACAATACTCCCTAAGTAATGCAGCTCTGCCTTCTTATACATCACCTTGAGTAATACTAGTAATATTTGCAACTTTCCATTTGTCAATGTAGGGTCAGTCATTCACACCAATAATTATGAAAGTTTATAATCTTAAGCATTTTAGATTAGCGTAATTAGCATAACTTTATACTGAAAAAAGTTAAATGCAGGAAAAAGATCCAGGGTTCCATTAAAACTGTGGGACTACAAAGCTGATCTTCGTTTTTCTCAACTTTGAACTATAACAGAAATGACAAAGAAATACAAATGTAAAACAAGACAGCATGCACTAAAGCAGATTTCTGTTTTACTTACAATATACACACCTACCCATTCACCCATCTCTCGACTGCTCCAATAATTAAGTTAAAATAAAAAACTTTCCTGTCACCAGTTTGATTTTTCAATGATTCCTAGAGTAAAGGTAAAATATGTGAGGCATCAACAGCAAAGCTTTTTTTCAGAAAATTCAGAGATATATTCATAATATTTTAAACACCAAAAAAAAAAAAAAAATCTCACTACAAAAAGGGCAGATAAAGTCAAGGTAATGGTAATAGGATATAAAACCTCTTGCTAAGTGTCAAAATGTAAAGAACTGTAGCTGACTGACACTGAAAGACAGCTTTCTTTTTTTTTAGTTAAGACAAATACCCACATTAACAATTTAGAGCACAATTAGCACCTTTTTCAACTCAACAAAAGCCCAGGAAACTGAACTTCCTATCTTATCTGTAGGTGAGCCTCCTCCAATCAGGTAAAAGATGACTCAATCTAGAAAAGTTGTAACAATATTCACAAAAGGTTCTGTAGAATGATCAAGTCACTCACAGAAAAAAGTCAAGGCAAAGAAGATATTACTAGTTAGGATTTGGTCCAAAATTTAATTTCAGAATTATAGCTATACTAAACAATATACTCCATCTTATTGCAGTAAATACCATTTAATTGTTTCTCCCAATTATTCTGGCACCAATTTTAAGTTACTTTTAAAATATTAAAACATAGCACAAGATCAGGTCCAAAGAAACAAATGTAGTCCAAGGATGCAAATGCCCTATCTGACTGAACTCATCTCTGAATTGGAATCTCTTCACCTGTACCCATCAAAATATTTATTGCCAGGCCAAGCAGAAGAGAAACAAGTTTAAGCAACATAGTTCCTTACAATAAAAGCAAATTCAATCTGGAGCCTAGACAATTTGGCAGAACCCTTTTATTTAGGGGCTTAATTTGGCCTGCAGAAAGACCTAAATAGCAAATCCCTAAAATGTTGAACTACCAATTAAATAAAATATATTTACCATATTACAGTAGTGTCAGAGTGATGTTGTAGCCATAATGGTCCAGAAATTACATGAGGCAACATTTCTTAAGGTCACGTCTTTTATTGGACCAATGTAGTTAGAATAAAATTAGGCAAGCTTGGGATAATGTTAGACTAGCTTGTCTAACTTTATCCCAACTATACAGTTGGTTCAATAAAAGCGATCACCCTAAGACATCCTTCCTCCAAAAATATAATTTGGCATTCTGGGATCCCATACAGAAGTTTCTCAGGACATGCATGTGTGCATATGCACTCACCCACCCTCTTCCTAAATAAACTTACCATTTTTTTTGTTAAGCAAAACCAAAGTTACCGCATTTTCCAGAGAAACTGCAGGTGTAAAAGAGGGCACTCCAACTGTCAGATCTTTACTACTCAGAATTAATCAAAGCAAGACAATCATCCTTACAATAATCCCCTTTAGTGCTTCACAGTTAATGCAACAGTCAATTACTAAAGAGGATGAAGGACAGAACAATCTTTGTAAATAGGTCACTGTATGTTTCTGATCCTTAAAAACAAACCAATGCTGTAAGTACCTTTTCAACTAACAGGAAAAGGTAACATCAAATCAGAAAGTGTTTTGATCTGTCACATACTTGGGAGGAGGGAAAGATTTCCTTCTGCCTCTTAGCTCAACGGTATACTATCACCAGATACAAAATTGTGAGAGGTGTAACGTATGCCACAGAAGATTATATAAACATTTTACACAGGTTTAAAGTTAATCTATATTAAACAACCCTATACAGGTTTAAAGATCTTTGTATGAAATATGACATAAAATAGTATGAGTTGATAATCTAAGAAGTAATTCTAAATATTTAACAAAACAAATCAAGGCAGAGCATAATTTCCCTCAAAAAAGCAAATATGCTGAACAGAGGTATGCTGCAATAGATCAAAACCCAAATGGAGCACCCTAGTCCTCAATAAACGAGCATAATTGGTTTCTGTATAATGTAACTGCAAAGCAAACTGAAGTCAAACCTGCTCAGGATTTCATGAAAGAGATTTAACAAGGTTGCATTATTTATTCAATGTTTTAATAATTAAAATGTGTCATTTCATTGATACACAAATTTTACCTTTTTTTAGTACTATAGATTATCTTTTAAGATGTCAATAGAGATCATCTGCAGTAACCTGAAAAGATAATATACAGCTATTATTAGGAAAAACTTCAGCAGATTTCACTTAGTTTTAGACATCTGGATTACTATAAGAATAAACAAGACTAAAAAAAACAAAAACAACAGTTTGCTACTTGTGGTCTAAGCAGTTTAAATCAACTCTTAGGTCACACACAAAGAAATGTCTGAAGAGCCAATGACTATATTCCATTGATGTAAAAAAGAACACAGTATCAATTAAATTATACTTTAATGGAGGTAAACTTATAACAAAGCTAAATTTTTATTATTATAGAAATGCCAGACCAGTACCTAGGCTTAATCCCCAAAAAGACATATAATATGCATGAGTTTCACATCTTTAAATTTCTTTTTGTAACTATTTTAAAATATTCTAAACATTTAAAACATGTCTAACAAAGTCTATTGCATAGTTGCACAAAAATGTTCCTTATGCAACTGGGAAAAAAAAAAGTTTACTTAATGCTTTCAGGGCCATATCCTTCACTTTGTTACATTTATGCAACTGCACTGACACTGCATCTCCTCACTCTGAAGCAGTTCACTGACTTTCTGACATCCAGGGCATCAACTCAACTCCACTTTCTGTCATGCCAAGGCTCTACATAACACTTTCTATCTACACTTATGTGGTGCATCCCATTAATAATGCTAGCATCATTCCTCCCTTATGCATTATCAGTTTTTTCCAGTGACCGTCACACATTCTTCCCTACTGCTTCTGAACCAGTTATTTTGTATATTAACCATTCTTTTTCCAAATTCTTCATTAAAGGCATAAATTTATCTTGAGAGCTACAATTTAAAAAAACAAAAACAAACTAGAAGTGGGTAGATTGAGGGACAGCTGGAGTAGTTGTTATTTTAAAAGCAATATGGCATTGATTTTGCACATTGCCTCACTCCCACTTTTGCTCTATCAGATTACAAGCTCTTTTGTGACAACTGCAATTTCACTATGTGCTTGACAAAGTTCTTTGCGTAAATCTGATATCTTTTATTAGACCAACTTAAATAGCTGGAAAACAGTTATTAAGGGAGCTTTTGGGTTCAAAAACCCTTCATCAGGCTAAGGAAGTTTCAGCAGTTGGTGGGTGCTCTTCCTCGATGGAATGAAAGTGCTTGAAACACTTGATTGCCGAAATAACGGACACAAAATATCACAACTGAGAATCACAGCCTTTTCTTCAAAAGGACTGTGGTAGCTCCCTTATCTCCTAAAGAGTTAGTTTTTCATATGCCATTCTTGTTACATACTATACTGCTCTCTATCAACATTTTTTCATTTAAAGGACCTCGTCCTAAGCTTGAATGGTCCATCCTCACCACACTTTGTCCTACTTTATGTTTCTTCAGCATGGCAATTGCATTCTTCAGTCTCCACCACCATCAGAACCAGAAAGTGCCCATACAACAATGAGCACAAGTCCTAGAGACCTGCTGAGAAATACAGCCCTGACTGCTGCAATTCCTCAAACTTGTTCTAAGCTACCTCAACTACTGGCCTGTGGATAGTCCTCAGCTATAGCATTCCATTAACAAAAATCAGGATGACCCTAGTGCTCATGACCTAGAATACCTAAGAACATTTTTGATAAAAGTCCCCCCCACATTAAGAATGCTTCCCTGAAGCCCACGAAAAAACACAAAAACTCCATTCTTAAGCTGCTGGCATAGAAAGAAGTGGAAAAAGAGTGTGCCTTCATACTCGGCATAATATATTCTACGATTCCCTCCCAAGACAAACAAAAAACAGAAACCCTTCAAGCCAAATGACAAATGACAAAAATATTTGTAAAATGTACTGCAGAATGTACTACAACACTTTTCCATACATCAGAATAGTTTAAGGAGCCTATTCCACCTCAGCCACTACCAACACATCTTTCTGTACATGTATGCACATATACACAAACACTTCCCTAAAGCTTTTTAAAAGTATACCAAGGTTTTCTGCAAGAACTATGAAAAAAAAGTTTCAAGATCATGCCTGAAACCTTCAGCTTTTCACTTGTGGAATTTCTCAGCAATATTACCTTTCATTTTTTTTTCTAGAAGTCCCCAAACCTTCAGATACTTAATCAGAAACAATGTTTAAAGGCATAAGTCTATTAAATCAGCAAGGGCTCTGATTTAATGAATCTCAAGAAGTGGATATAACGGTTTTACAAACGACTGAACCAATCTAAAATCCACTTCAACTAGAGTTTATTATTGTAGTACAGACTGCATAAAACTGAACGTGACAATGAAAAAAAAGCCATTTGGGCTGCTTTGTGATATGAAAAATTATGTGTCTGTGTATGCAATCTTGGAACTTGATGTTCTGACTACAGACTAAGAGCAACATAAACAGCTTTCTAAGCCATTAATTTCTGCACAGCTGATTCCTGCTAAACAGTGTTCCCTATTGAGAGAATTATAAAAAGCATGGGACCGTTCCAGTGGAGAAGGCTGGCACTCATATCTAAACCAAGCCAACACAGTGATAGTGACATCAGTGCTACCACTACTTTAATCCCTATGGTTACTAAATGTCAAATATTTTAAATTGCAATGAGGTTGTGGTTCATCATGATGAGATGAAGTTACTCAATTATTTAAAAAAAAAAAAGCAAAGAAAAACAAAAAGACTAACTCCAAACCATGCAGAGTAGGGGGCAGCAATAGTTGCCAGCAGAGCTGGGAGTGGGTGGCTCAGGTGGAAGGCAACCAGGCATTAGCAGCCAGGTACTGCCACTGCTTCTCTACACTATGTTGCAGATGAGTGGTGGGAAGAAAGCCCCCCTCTGCTGGAAGCCTGCACTGTCTGACTGCAGCACAGCGCAGGCAGACTTCCCCCTCCACCAGAGCCCTAGGTGGCCGACTGCAGCCTGGTACAGGAAGAGCCCCCCCTGTATTGCCAAATGCTGCCAAAGCCACAGCTCCACAGGCCAGATCCAAAGGTTCCACAGGCTGGTTCTTGCCTGTGGGCCATAGGTTGTCAAACCATGATACCGAGCTCACCCATACAATGCTAAAGGGGCATTTATTTACCAAACATAAATCAAATAGTACCAAATGTACCATAAAACCAATTCAATTATAGTATAAGCTTATAAAAAGAAGCAGAACAGAAAACAGTTTTAAGCAACACACTTTTGAAAGTTTCTCTTACATTAATTTTGGACCACCATACCAAACAGCTGATGGATCACTTAATATCCGCCTAATCAAACAAATATTTCAAAACTTATTAGTTTGTTGTAGTACATCTAGGTCTTCCAAGAAAAAAAAAAAAAAAGAATCTTGTACTGACCATTGTCAGACACAGATAAACCAAGATAAATGAATGATGCAAATCCAAATAAATCAACGATTTCAAACATATCTGAGAGATCCAAGTGATCAAACTTACTTGTTTTCATTAACCAAACAAGCTTTGCAACAACTGCCTTAACTGTGGAAGATACTTGAAACATCTCCCCTTTTATGCTTCTACCATATAGCTCAATGACAATGACTCAAAAATTAATTAAGAATTAAAATCATTCACTGTCAGTGATGTTTGTATATCACTATAACCGTTACAGAAAGTATCAAAAGCAATTTTATACATACCAGTGTGAATCTGCTTAAACAACTCAAAAATATAAACTGTAGATTAATATTATCCATGTTTTGTCTATGGGAGAAATCAGTGACTGACAGTGGCAAGTGACCATCACATGCATCTGGACCAAAGTTCAGCAAGTCCACAAACTAAAATTCATAGCACTTGCCTCCCCTCCTCTGGAAGAATTGCTAAGAATTGCTTATACTGAATAACACCAAATCAATTCCACACGGTATATTAAAAAGCAGTTTTAAGGGAAACTCCCCTAGACTGCTCAATACCAGGATCTTGTACATGAGAAGGATGAAAGGACAGTGTAAAGTACCTGTTATTACTAAAATATGGCAACTTTGTACAACCTAATAAAATACAGGAAAAAAAATTCTCCCTATAATATTCCAATCGTAGCTTTATAGGAAGCAAATTAGAGACAGTAGGAAACTGCTAAGACTTAACTGAAAAGGGAAATAACAACGGTGATAATGTCTACAGAGCTATTTAGCTTACCTGAACTTGTTCTGTGGAGCTGCTACTGAGTTCATCTCCAGATTCTGAATCTTGATGGATTTTTTCTGAGCTTTCTCCTGCTGAATCACAAGACTGTTCAAGGGAAAAGCTGGTCTTTTCTATTTCCATGAACTCAGGACAAGGGAAATGGCCCACAGAGAGGGTCCTGTATTGGCTGGAAACCTTGGGTGACTGTAACTCATTATTTAGTTTTCCATTATTTTGGGCAAGGTCCAGATTCAAGCAAACAGTTTGACCTGGGCTACTATTTGGTCCCAGATTCTGATTGGCATCCCAAACTAGACCAGACACTTGAACTGGAGCAGTTTTTCCAAAACTGGAAAGTTCTGGTGACTTGTTCACATTTTCTGTTGACCTCTGTAACCCTGCATGCATCAGTTTCAAAGAACTATTTGGCAGTCCACCTGCTGGTTTAACAGGTGGCATCAGTGCTTTTCGTGTTACTTCTTTCACATACTGGGCTGGCACATAGAAGGGCTTGGAATGTTCCTCCTTTTTGACTTGCCACCAATCATCATTAGTTTTTTTCACCAACATGTATTTCTCACCTTGTTTTATCACAATCTTTTTATCCTTTGCCTCATATTCATAGTCATACTCCACTTCAATGTATAACGGTACTGGAAGGATCTTCCCACCTTTGTCAGCCATCTCTAAGTGAAAGCACTGTTCAACTTTCCAAACAATAGGTAAGCCGCATTATGCTTACTTCTTTGGTATTTGTTTCTTTTTCTGTTTGTATCAGATGAGCTGGAAGAAACAAAAAACAAAAGCTGTCTTCAGTCCACAGCCTATGAATAAGAAATGTTTTCAATACACTTCATAATTACTGGTACATATTGCATAAATCAGGTATTGGCAAAGTTCAGAAGTGGGAGGCTGCTTTAATAAAGCTTAACTCTGAGCATGGGCCACTTCCAGCCTGGCTCATGCCACCAGTTGCCCCACAAGGCAGCTGCTTTTCTCTGCTGCCTGGCTGTCTTGGGGGCAAAGCCCCACCCCTGCCAAAACACTGCCACAGTCCCACCAGCTCTATGGACTAGACCTGGCCCCACAAGGCCACAGGTTGCCAACCCTTGGCACAAATTATCAAAGTCTCTCAAGGCAAATGATAGAGTCTTGATACAATTGATATGATATGAAAATCAGTAACACTCCTAGATACTCTCAGCTATACAACAAAACATTATGTTGTATAACTTGGTCACAGCTTCTGTCCTGTAACACTGAAGAATGGCTTGATATCTGCAAGTTACCTATTAAGCCTATTGTTTCTATTACTTAGCAAAGTAGATCAGGAAATTTTTTTTCAGCTGAAGTCAATTTCTTACTCACAGATGAGATTTAATTTCTTCATAAAACTGTGCTACTCCTCTCACTTATATTTAAAATCTTAAAAAAAGGAAGGAAAAAAAAAGAGAGAGAGAAAAGCGGGTATACTACTTACTACTCCAGCTTTTCCCCTGCTCCCAAGACCTCTCAGGCCCCTTCAAAGTGCTCATAAATGTATCTTCTAGTGCCACTAGAGCAGGGATACTCAACCCCTGGTCTACAGGCTGGATCCAGCCCACAGTGCCATGTCATCTGGCCAGCAGGGCTCCCAACAGGTCCATAAATTTGGCAAAAGGGGAGCAGTAGCACCACTTTCCTACCTCTTCATTTCCAGACCCATGGGAAGCCCTGGCCTCTGTATTGGTGTGGACAAAGGCAGTTCTGGGTCCCAATCCCAGAACACTGGGGGCAGGAAGGGGCAATGCCAGGCCCCTAGGGCCCAACATGGGTGCACGGGGAGCATGAAGGGCAATGCTAAGACTTAATTCTGGCACATGGGGAAGGGACAAGGCAGTGCTGGGCCCCAGAACCCAATCTGGCCTACAAACTGGCCACCTTGCCACTCATCTGGCCCACAGGGCCAACAGATTGAGCATGATTGCCCTGTACCTTCTCCCATTATCCAAAGAATCAAATATGGGATGGGCCATCAATCCTTCCTAGGATGGAGGATTTATCTGCTGTAACCATCACAACTAGTGGCTAAACAGATTGGTAGTAATATAAGATACAATGCAAATGCAAGAGACTCTTGCATCCAGATACAAAGTTCCATAGGCAGACACAGGCTTTTAATACTGTAGCAGTTGGCATGCCTGCAGATTTTAAGTGAGCTGTAACCCATATCCACACCATTAACAGGGACTGACACTCAGATTTTTTAATTTTTTTTTAAGTTGAGATATTTTATATTATCTATTTACTTTTTGAGTTTTGGCACGATCAAAACTAGTCTGGAAAAGGAGTAAATATTAGCATCCGTTATTTATTTTATTTTTTTTAAACACTTTTCTTATCTCATTGGAAAATACGAGAAAACCTAGACAGAGGCAGAAGAAAAAGACTGTAACAAAGCACAATACCACCAGAAAAAATGAGATGACTGGAGATGAAAAGTGAACAAAGAGTGGACATGGGGCTTTTCCCCATTTTCTTTTTAAAATAATTCAATACATGTATTCTACCAAAATTTTGAAATAGGCTTTAACATTTGCCTATACTGTTTGAAATACACTCCAAATCTTGAGCTTTTTTTCCACCCTGTTTAGCAATCCAAGCTGCCATGGTAAAATCCTATGTAATGCATTTCAGAACTAGAAAAAACAAATCTCTCTGATTCTGACCACTCCATAAATTTTAACTTAATCATATGAAAATTAGATATCCAGAATACAATGGATGGGGGTGTATATTTCTTTAAAGGTATTTTAAAAGTAGCTGGTATGTTATTTTTTTAAAAGAATTATTTTAAAAAGAAATATGCCATTTATAGTTCACCAAACACTACCTCAGGAGGACAAATACTTGAAAAAGCTACAAGTTTTAAGTGCCAAATTTACAGTCAAGTCTGCATGGGCATATGCAACACAGTAGCATTTTTGACTCTGCACACACCTCTCACAAAGTCCATCATACAAACCTGGCTACAGCAGTAGAGTCTAATTTTGGAAACACACAATAGATCTTACTGAAGGAAGCCTAGTCTTTCAAAATACCGCGAAAGACTATTGCCCACTGAACATAATGGAAGTGGAAGGAGTTAAGAATGTAACTGTACTGAGCTCATGTATATTTACACAAGTAACCATTTCCACAATCCATTTTCTGTCATAAGGGTGACTGTATTCCCCCGCTCCCTAATCAAAATTTATAAGTGGTCATTTTGATTGGGGGGGGATACAGTTACTAAGTTGCAAGTTAAGGCTTATAAGCTGATTGGCCAATCAAGCTTATGCAAAATAGCAACTTCAAGGAGGCCAAAACTAGAATAAAAGTACTGTTTAACATTGGGCATTAATGCCCTGATCATAAAATCCCCATTACTACCTGTAGTAAAGTTCTATTCCCTTGATTTATAAACTGATTAGCTTCTTTTGTCATGCCATCAAAATAGATATCATACGAATGTTAGGTCTAACAAGCAAGGTAACACCAATCACCTCTTACTTTACAAGCTACAATGTTCTCATCTCCAATCGATGCTGACCTCCTGAAAGAACACCTTGAGAGGCTGGAATACCTTCAAGTCAGCCGGCCCTGACAATCTACACCCCAGGGTACTCAAGGAGCTGGCGAGCATCATAGCCCAGCCCCTGGCACGGATCTTCGAGAACTCCTGGCGCTCTGGTGTAGTGCCAGAAGACTGAAGAAGGCCAATGTGGTGCCTGTCTTCGAGAAAGGGAGGAAAGTGGATCCGGCAAACTACAGGCCCATCAGCCTGACCTCTATCCCAGGGAAGGTCTTAGAAAAGTTTATTAAACTTGCCATCCTTAATGGTCTGGCTGACACCAACATCCTGATGGACAGCCAGCACGGGTTTCTTGTGGGTAGGTCTTGGTTGACCAATCTCATTTCCTTTTACAACCAGGTGACCTATCACCTGGACAAGGGAGAAGAGATTGATGTTATACATCTTGACTTCAAAAAAGCCTTCAATCTGGTATCCCATGATCACCTCTTGGCCAAACTGGCCAACTGTGGCCTTGGG
Organism: Crocodylus siamensis; assembly: GCF_052110815.1. Taxonomy (NCBI): domain Eukaryota; kingdom Metazoa; phylum Chordata; order Crocodylia; family Crocodylidae; genus Crocodylus; species Crocodylus siamensis. Next base: position 186,920,081 of record NC_143399.1, read on the forward strand.
TCCACCACGATCAGCTGGCTGGGAAATTGGCTCCGTGGTTGGACACAGAGGGCGGGAATAGATGGAAGTCAATCGTCATGGTGCCCTGTGACCAGTGGGGTCCCCCAAGGCTCTGTCCTTGGACCCATATTGCTCAACATCTTCATTAATGATGTGGACATTGGAGTCAGAAGCGGACTGGCCAAGTTCGCCGATGACACCAAACTTTGGGGCAAAGCATCCATACCTGCAGACAGGAGGGTGATCCAGGCTGACCTGGACAGGCTCAGCAAATGGGCAGACGAGAACCTGATGGTGTTTAACACCGAATAATGCAAGGTTCTCCACCTTGGGAGGAAAAACCTGCAGCATGCTTATAGGCTCGGCAGTGCTACGCTGGCTAGCACTACGGAAGAAAGAGATTTGGGGGTCATCATTGACCACAACATGACCATGAGCCTGCCATGTGATGCTGCAGCTAGTAAAGTGACCAAAACACTGGCTTGCATCCATAGATGCTTCTCAAGCAAATCCCTGGACATCATTCTCCCCTTGTACTCAGCCTTGGCGAGGCCACAGCTGGAGTACTCCATCCAGTTTTGGGCTCCACTATTCAAAAAGGATGTGGAGAAGCTTGAGAGAGTCCAGAGAAGAGCCACACGCATGATCAGAGGTCAGGAAAACAGACCTTACAATGACAGGCTAAGAGCCATGGGGCTCTTCAGCCTGGAAAAGCGCAGGCTCAGGGGTGATCTGATGGCCACCTATAAGTTTATCAGGGGTGACCACCAGGATCTGGGGGAATGTTTGTTCACCAGAGCGCCCCAAGGGATGACGAGGTCAAACGGTTATAAATTCCAGCAAGACCGGTTCAGACTGGACATAAGGAAGAATTTCTTTACTGTCCGAACCCCCAAGGTCTGGAACAGCCTGCCATCGGAGGTGGTTCAAGCACCTACATTCGATGGAAATTTGGATGCTTATCTTGCTGGGATCCTATGACCGCAGCTGACTTCCTGCCCCTGGGCCAGGACTCCATGATCTTCCAAGGTACCTTCCAGCTCTAGTGTCTATGAAATCTATAAACTGTGTCCAATGTATTTTTAAGAAAGGGGGAGGGGGCAGATGGAAATCATTTACATCTTTGTTCTTCTACTTCCCAGCCCATACTTCCCTTACCAATTTTTGATATTTGGACCATGATATGTTTAATGAATATCTTACCTCAAGTGCCAGCTGCCAACATTCTTACATTTATCCCAGTATCAATATTTCTACTAGGAATATTCTTTCCTTTTTTAAATTTTTTTTAATCTGACCGGTCTGGCATCTAACCTGTTTCTAAAGTTACTTAAACAGCTAAATTTCTTATCAAAATTTAGGGAGAGGGCAAGATTTAGAAGCCACTGGATACAAAGTAAACCTGTATTTTTTCATTAAGGCTACTAGGCATTTATCTGAAAGTCTGATTTTTACAACCAAATTTTACAGAAGAGCCTATAAAGAAAACAGAAAACTATAAATTGTTCTACCAAAGAAAAAACATTTAATGTCATTTTAATGTTATTTCACAATTGAGAAGTTCAATAGACCTTGCAGTTCCTGCTTTAAAGAGATGTAAATGAGTGAAGGAAGAGAGAATAAATACTGGGAATCAGTTATGAAGAGTTACCATGCTGATATAAGCTTCCTAACTGTGCTTCCCATTTCTTAAAGAAAAGGGGAACAGCAGCTCTCCTTCACCATCATAAGCATCTATGTTAAATATCCCTGCTGCAGTCCGAGTAACACTGACTCTTCCATCCAAACAGACAAGGATTGCATCAATTAATGAGTCCCATGACAGACTGGGCCACTAATGTAGTTTTATAAACAAATCATATCAGGATCAAACAAGATGCTTTAAGAGACAATAGGGACTCTCAGAGTTTATCCTTTCCCAGCCACAGTACAAGGCAATATGTTCAACATCAAGTAATTTCATAGCCAATGCGCCTTAATCACACCTTTCCAAAATGCAACAAATTTTTACTTCACTGTGAGTGCTTATGCTATGGCCTTGAATTTGCAATCTCTAGGCTATAAACCGTGTCCTTTAGCATATGTGCCACCAGGTTAGAAGACAAGAGAGATGACTGGAGGCAGAAATGCTGGGTTTTATTCCTGTTTCTGACACTGGTCCAAGTGATACATCAGAATTATTCTAGCAACCTTGCTGTGTCACAATTTCACCTAGCCTGTCAAATTTAAAGCAAAAATACCTACTGAAGTAAGTACTTCAAGAATCTCACATGAAAAAAATTACATGGAATGATTACCTCAGTTAAGTAACTGCAGGCTTTAAAATCTGAAGACCTCACGAAGAGCTCATTAATAAAGAACGGATCCAGTCATGATCATAAAAAGACAAGAGAAAAACTCACCACTAACAATCCGAGCCCAGTTCGGATGTAAGGTTTTAACAGATGCCAACCTCTCAGATGTGGTTAATTTTATTTTAGTTCCTCTCTGGCTTTCCAGCTTTACCTGACCAAAGGAACAACTAGACAATCTGCAAGGCCTACATACTAGCATAAAAAGGAAATACAGACAGAGCCATCTTGAGGGGGAGTGGGGCTGAATCAGGGCAACTGCCCTGGGCCCATTGCTTTGAGAGGCCCTGAGAAGCTGGGCTGACTTCATGTCCAGGCCCTGCACAGGCTGATTTCTCCTGGGCCCTGTTACGGTTGTCTCTGAATACAGGTAAATGTGCATCACACACAAAGTAATACAGAACATTTAAAGCTCACATGCAGAATTTTTAGGTTACCCACTGTCAAGTGAAACATTTCTTTTAAGAGACCATAACTTAATATTAAGTTTTACAAGGAAGCACTGCTGAGTAGGTATTATACCTTAGAAGAAGTAAAGAAAGCCCTCTCCTACTTCTTTTCCAGCAGCCTCGGGTCCAAAGTCTAAAACCACTCTTGAAAAGATTTCAGCAGGTTTAATGAAACAATACCTTTGTTTTGACACTTCCCTCATTCTCAGACTCTCAGTAGGCCAGAAGAGGCTCATTCATAAACAAACAATCTACAGCCTTGTCTCAGCTTGTACTTGTTTAGGTTGTACTGGTTTAGGTTGCTTTAAAAAGATGATTCTTTGTATTCAGGCACTTTACACTGTTTAAGATTAACTTATTTCAGTGTAGTTTAATCACATGCAACCAAGTTAACCTAAACCAAAATAAGGCACTCAAACCTAAATAAGAGCAACTACATATAGAAGTACATGAGTTTAATGAAATTGATTTTATAAGGTTTTTTTTTTTTTAATTTTACAAGAGAAGAAAGAAAAGAAACACAGATTTGCTCAGGTCTCTCCAAATTTCAAATTAATAAAATTAGCACTGGGGGTCGGCCCCATTACCACATCCCCCAGCTTCTGAACACACAGAACTGCCAGCAAGCGAGCAAGTGACAGTGACGTGAGGAGCGATCATAGCTGTCGACTCCGTCCGTCCCTGCGGAAGAGATTGCAATCTAGCGACTGAATTCCTTTCCTCTAAATCACTCACAGAACCATAAAACCTCTTTCCAGTGTTCACTTGTAGTTGGAAGGCATGTTCGAGGAAACACTACCATAAAATATTAAAATTAGGATGCAATCAAGGGACTGAGATGCAAACAAAATACAGACGGTTATTCCATCCACTTGGACAGTCGTATGCATTCATGCGTGATTTGCACAGTGCGCTTCTTGTATCACCGCTCCAGCAAGCATTTCACTGACACATTCATTAATGCAACAACAAACAGACTGATGAAGTTGATGCGCGAACACAGGAAGCCACTGAAACCACACTAGGGCCAGATTAGATGTGGGATCCCTCTCCCACCCCTACCCCTCCTCTCGTGCCCTCCCCGCACTTGCGGCAGATCCGGTGCAAGCACATTTCTTGAAACAGGGGCTCCAACACACGCCGAGGGTCAAAAGCCAACCCGACGGCAACCAGCGCCACCGGAGAGATGGACTGGGGCCTTTACTGGATTTCACCAGCAGGCCACCACTTCCGGTTCGGCCGGAGACACCTCCAGTCACAGCCTCGGTCTCAGCCGCGTCCCCCGCACACGAACGCAGCGGCCGCCGAGCCCCGCTTCACACGTGCCGGCGCGAGGCGCAGGACGGGACCGAGCAGCAGCAGGCTCCTCGCACCTGCCCGCCCGGCGGAGCAGCGCCCCGGGGACCGGCCCAGCACGAGCGGCATATGTGCGGGCAGGGCAGGGCAGGGCCGGGCCCACGGACCCGCCTCCGCGGCACAACCCCATCGCCCCCAAGCCCGCCTTGGCCGTGCCAAAACGCCCGGAGCGGCCTCGGGCCGGGGCGGCACCAGCCGCACAGCGCGGGGCGGGGCTGGGCTGCGCGAGCAGGTGCGTGGGCCCGCGTCTCCCGGCCCCCCGGAGTAGCCGCCTCACCTGCGGGGGTCGGGGTCCGGGTCCTGCTCCAGCGCGAAGGCGACTGCAGCTCCAGCTGCCGCGCCCGCCCCGCGCAGAGTGTCAGCCCCAGGGCAGACGGCGTCACCGCTTCCCCCGTCACGTGGCGGGGGAGGGGCGTGGCCCCAAGTAGGCCGCGAGCCCCGCTCCCCGGGCTGGCCGTTGCCCCGCGCGCCCTCTGTGGCGGTTGGCGGTGCGTGGTGAGGGCAGACGCGGGGTCACGACACGCGTGGTCGCGCGTTGCCCCTACAGCCTCTCACGCGTGACAGCGCCGCCCCTCAGCCCCTGCGTGTGCAATACAAGGAACAAATCAACTCTGCCTCGTTGTTAGAAATGCCCCTTCCAAACGACACCCAGAGCCCAGATAACCCGGGGCACGGGCCTGAGGACAGCGATGCCCTGATGGCGACGTGTATTTGAGGGGAAAGAAATGTAGGGGGCAAGGGCAGGAGAAATCTGCAGGAAGCGAGGAGCGGCTAGGCAGGAGCAATGGGTAGTGCTAATGAAGTGAAACCTTTCATACACAACTCTCTGCTGTATCCCTTATTTGTCATAAAGGGGATGAAGGATGTACGCTCTTCTTCCCCTCCCACTTTTAAGGCAAAAGGAAAGAAGTTTTTTCTTTGCCAGTTAATTTTTAATGATTGAAAATATGAGAACAGATTTAGGATACAAAATTCAGGCTGATATTTTTAGATTTAAAAAAAAGCTTTGCATTCCAATAATTTTGCTACACAAAATAAGTTAGCAGTCACAATTACTTTTAACATGTTGCGATTCATCTAATGACATGTCTAACACATGCACAAAACCATCTGAAAATCCAGCATTAGCAACGTGATTTCATAGATTTCATAGACATTAGGGCTGGAAGGGACCTCCGGAGATCATCGAGTCCAGCCCCCTGCCAGAAGAGCAGGAAGTCAGTTGGGGTCATAGGATCCCAGCAAGATAAGCATCCAATTTACTCTTGAAGGTGTTCAATGTAGGTGCTTGAACCACCTCCGATGGCAGGCTGTTCCAGATCTTGGGGGCTCGGACAGTAAAGAAATTCTTCCTTATGTCCAGCCTGAAACGGTCTTGTAGTAGTTTATGACAGTTCAACCTCGTCATCCCTTGGGGCGCTCTGGTGAACAAACATTCCCCCAGATCCTGGTGGTCACCCCGATAAACTTATAGGTGACCATCATATCACCCCTGAGCCTCCTTATTTTCCTTACGGCTAGGGTAAGCTGGGGTGCTGCAGGATATGGGCTGGTGATTCAGCGGGGAAGTGGTGATTCACCATCCCCATGAGTCAGCCCCACGAGCAGCAGAGCGATAAATTGGACAGGTTGCTGAAGGTGCCAGGTGATGCTAAGTAATTTTGAGGCCCAGACCTTGAACAGTCAGGAAAGAGTCCTTTGGGATCAGGTGAACTTTCCTGAACAGTTTCTAGTTTCTACTATTTGCCCTATCCATATTTCTCTGTAATTTCAATACATTGAATCACCCACTTAAACAAGTGTATATCACAGCTGTAAATGGTTGCCATATAGACACCTCATGACTATTTCAAGAACAGGGGAAGTGACACAAAGCCTACACAGCCAGCTAATGGCCCTTAATTTGCACATGTAGCTCCTACTGCCAGCCTGCTGTCCCAAGTCTGGGAAGCCCTTTGTGATGAAATATGCTATGTGAACTTAGGTGGAGTTATTAATCTGATACAAGGCTATGTGATGAGGTCCAGCAACACAACAGTCAACATCCAGAGAAATAAAATCATACATTGTTTGTTTTATAATACATTAGTTGTTTGTGCTCATTTGGAATTACTGAAATTCTGATCAGAAAAATAAACCATGAAAAAGCTGGGAAAGCATTACTTTCTTGTGTTTCTTCTACTTACTCTTCTACTTATTTTTGTCTGTTTTATTATTATTGGTATTACAGTATCACTCGCATGCCCAGCCAAGATTAAGGCCCCTTCATGCCAGTTACTGTACTTAAAGCTGTGATAAGAGAACAAACCTTCCCCAATGTATTTGACTATTGACAAGTTAATGGCAGGAATAAAGAGAAGCTAAATATGAGGAAAAGGTTGGACACTGAGGCACAGAATGATTACATCATTAGCTTAAAATTACACAGTGAGGCTGTGACAAAGCCAGAAATTGAACCCAGATAGCCTGAGTCCCAGTAATGCTTCTTGACCACAGTATTTCCTGCCACCTTTTCCATTCCATTTCAGAGCACTTTGTAACTGGAGATTGCATGTCCTCCTTTTTTTCTCTCCTTATTTTAAAAGTATTTTCTTATATTTCTGAAATTTGCACTGCCAGCAACCTAACAATGTTTCTGGAGTGGAACCTTAGAGGAACAGCAACTGACTGAAAACCCCTGCGAGGATGTGAAAAGAAACCAGACTGACAATAACTAACGCATGTTTGTATCCTGGTGTAGTTAGTTCTGTAGTACACAGGATTTTAGAATAAAATAATGAATATGATATTTTTTCCTAAGTTGGTACAATTTAAAGATCAAAAGAAAATGAAGATGCTGTGTTGTACATAGAATGTGTGGGCTGTGGAGAAAAATACTCTTTCATGAATCTTCAGATTATTACAGAATTTAAATTCTTGTATCCGTACCACTGGAACTGTTCTCATTTTATATCTCATAAGCTGAACATGGATATGTACCTTTTCTATTTACTGTATTGAAAACAATGTGAGTCTTTTATCATTGCCCACCTGGTACCTGACCTATACATTAAACAAAGATATACAACCTCGGTTCAAATGCTGGAAAAAGCAGGGTCAACTAGCTATATATCATAGTCCTATAAACTGGAATCTCAAGTTCTCATTTTATTTTTGTTTTCCTGTTCTCTGTAAGCCCTCTGATTGAACCCCCGCTCCCTCTTGTTAAGAAGTCCACTATCATACAACTTAATTGCAGTGATTCTTTAGAAATGGTTGTGTTCTGATTTGTTTAAAAACTGTGCATTTAAGATTTGTCATTAACATTCATAATGCAGAACTGATGGTTGGTACAGGAATCTGCTGTATGAAATGTGCGTAAGCTACTAATTCTAAGCTGTTAATTCATTATTTAGATTGTGATCGTCCCCTAACAGAATCTCACTGTGAATTACAGGTTTCCCTCCCTTTGTGCTGTACATGCATTCAGAAAACGGCGCGTAACTCAAATTTGCATAAAGGGAACCCACTTTACAATGTAACAAATAGGACTACGTTCCAAGACCTCAACTGTACTTATCCCCAGACCCATTTCTACCACTTTACAAGACAGTTTTGGTACTCACCAACAGCAGACAGTACACACAACCATGGGACACTATCATAATGGGGATGTTAACTACAGAAACATGTGTTGCAGACAACGAGAGAGGAGCACAGATCCAAACAGGAGACTATGTTTTGGTGCGCATGACTTCCACAATGCACCACACAAAGCAGCTGGCTGGGTTTCTACCACACCAATTGGATAAGAGTGAATTTACCTCTCATATAACTAATTATTGGTATAAAAAGGGTCATCGCAGAAAAGCAAATTTGCACATACAGAATCTGCATAAAGCAAGGGAAACCTGCATGCAGAATCTTTGTTTGGAGAGTGATGGAAAAGAGAAATACGAAATGTATTGGAAACATACTGAACAAGAAAGCAAAAAAATTTGCTTTAATCAGAAATTATTTCTCAAAAACTAAGTGAAGCTATGTGCTTCATAATTAAGCTAAAGAGGACAGTTTGCCAAACTCATAAAGTTCCAGTGGAGTTCTTTTACTTTATGTCAATTAAAAGGAATGAAAAAAGGTTACATTTATTTATCTATAGATGTTATGAAACTGAATATTTGTAAGTTTCTCTGTAAAATTCCTCCAGTGTATGACAGTGAAAATATGATTACTGTGCTTTACAACACAGTGTCTGGCAAATTCACAATCACCTGATTATCTGCCTGAATTAAATGGGGGGGGCGGGGAACACCATAAAACAGCTTTTAGTCTAACCAAAACAGGTACCCCAATTTGGTACTTTTCAGAAACAAGTACCTGAATTATCCCCAAAACATTAAAGAAGTTATAGCCCAGTATAAATCTGTAACTTTCATATTAGACAATTTCAGCATCATGTAGCTGTGAATCATTGCACAGATTAAAATGTATAAATGTACTAATAAATGGTTTGCTGATGGAATCTTTATGACAAATAATGGGTAAAATGGAAAATTTTTTGTGCTGCACTGATCTAAAACCTTTGTTCTAGCACTGATGTATAAAGCTAGAACTTCAGTCAAATCAGTCAGCTATGCACAACTAGTTTTATCTTAATCTACGCAATTGCTCAAGCTAGCAGACAAAACATACTGAAGGCAAAATTATTCCTTTAAATTAGGAATGTCTCCTTGGAATAAATTTATAAGGAAAGGATTGTCAGTAATACAGCCATAACATAAAGTTTTCTCAGTGTCTTGTTTCTTTCTCCTGCAGAGCTAAAGAAAGCTACCCTTAGGTCACAAAAGTTTCTGCAAAAAAGTTTGTTTTTCTTCAATAGATAAAGACCTATGTGTTAATGCAGCACTAATAAGCAGGAACAAGTGAAATATAAAAAGTATTCCAGAACTATATACAAACAAAAAATGAGGTAAACATTCTAGTTTAAAATAAAAGTTTCTTCATGCTACCAGTTGTTTTAAAAATTCATGGAATACAAGATTGTAAGAGGTGTATGAGTAAGCTCTAGTAGCAGAGATGGATCTTCTTCATAGTGGTGCTGTCACCTCAACTCAGCTTTTCCCTGGTCAAACAAGAGAAAGCCTCATAAAGTGTTCACGGCTGCCTGATGCCAAGCCAATATTCACTTCATAACTATTAACATCATTAACATACTGACAACAACTTGAACAAGTAAAATAAAAACAATAGCATTACTATCATAACAACAACTTGAATTATTAAAATAAAACTGAAAGGGTGAAATGATAGGGCAAAAAACCTTCCAACAGGAATACATGCACCCTTTCAGTCATTTTTCAATGGCTATCACATAAGTCCCAGTCCGGTTGTCAATTAGCAAAAGAAGACATGTGTTATGATCAGGAGGAAACTGGAGGGCTCATTTTCATGGCTGTGCTTCCACATCGTTCAAATCAGACAGGTTTTAAATATGCTGCTAGTTGCTATCCTGCTCAATGTATCCTGCTCAATGTAAAGCTGCTCATAACTCTGAAAGAGACTGAAAGCAAAACCAAGTTTTACAAAAAATATCTATCTATGTAGATCTGTGTGTATTGTTTATATATAAAGGGCTTAGTCTGTCTGTCTGTGTCTGTCTATCCATAACACTCTTTAAGAGTGTCGGGAGCCCAGCACAGCGGGTAGGGCAGAAGGAGCGACCAGCTGAGGAAAAGTGGGAGCCGGGCTCCCTGCTACTGTGAGGCTACTGTGAGTATTGGCATTATTTGAAATTCATCCGTCATTCTTGATGGGCAATATATATGTTGTTTGTCCTTCACGAGTGAAGATGACCGCATCCAGGGGGAACAGGAAGAAGAAAGAAAGGAAATGGGAAATAAAAAGGGAGGGAGAAAAGAGAAAGAGAGGAGAGGGGTGGAGGCTAGGTTGTGTTGGTACATAGGTGATTTATAAGCCCAATTTTTGCCCTGAACAATCTGCTGACAGCAGGGGCAGGAGAGTGACAAGGACTGGGCACAAGAGTTCCTCAGTTTCCTGGTCACACACTTCCTCACTGCCTCTGCTGTGCACCCCTGCTCGAAGGCTAGTGCTCCACTCTGGACCAATAACCTCCAGGATGGACAGTCACAAGCGATTTGCTCCCATGACTCCAGGTCAATGCTGAAACTCTTTAAGGACACTTTTAGGGTGTCCTTGTACTGCTTCTTTGGTGCACTATGAAAGCATGCTCCCTTTTACTGTTCACCATAGAAGATTTTCTTCAGTAGGCAAATGTCAGGCATTCTTGAAAGGTGGCCAGCCCATCTTAGCTGTGCCAGTTCAGTAGGTGTGGATACTGGGGAGAGTTGATCTTCTGAGCGCTTCCGTGTCTGTAATCTTGTCCTGCCATTTGATCTTTAGTATCTTTCACAGGCAGCACAGTTGGAAGTAGTTTAGTTTCTTGACATGATGCTAGTATACCTAGATTTAGATAGATAGAACTGACCTCAGGGATAAAACTATAGGCTCAAAAATGAATGCATCTCCTGCTGGCATAAACAATTTTTGGTACACTTGAAAATGCTACTAAGAAATTAATCCTGAATCTAAACACTTTCTTTCCTTAAATACTAAATTGTATGAATAGCCTTTTAAGATACTTCAAAGACTAGAGCTATCAAACACATGCCCTCCCTTTTGATTTTCAGTTTCACAGCTACATTTGGGCAGGATGCAAGCCTATTATTTGTAATTCCCAGCCACACACACATAAATTACACTACTTTCTATGCCTCCATTAAGACCTTATTGATGGTAACAGGCATTTATATATCTTTGACTTCAATGGGAACACATCTCAGCTGAGTATAATTATACAACTGCTGCCTGCCTCTCATCCTGTAAGCAGCAACTGTTGGTGACTTAGCAATTTTGTCACCATCTCGGTAGTACCAGCCACTTGGTGTGTAGCTGAGATATTGGGAATCCGTGCTGCCAGGTGTTGACCACTACATACTCCCACTGAACCTTAATGCATTAACAACAATTTATTGTGCACATGAAGATTATACAAAGTAAGATAATGAATTAACAATTGAAACATAAATACTAGAGTTTTAAATATGAAATCACATCCACTTATACTGGTTATAGTACAATTACAAAAAATACTATGGTTAATTATAGATTGACTATACATTTCATTAATGATTATAAGAGAATAATCCCACTGTTGTGGTTCAGTGGTAGAATTGTTATCTGCCACGTGGGACACCAGGGTTCAATTCGTGGATGTGCATATAACTACAGTTATCAAGAAAATGAATGGCCAGGCTCACTCTGGCCTTTGGATACTGTCTTAATGGCCTAAAGGGGGGATGGCAGGTGGGGTAGACATAAACAATTGTAATACGTAAAATTACCTTTAATCCTCATGGCTCTGAGAGGAACCCATGTGCCTGAAGGGTTGCAACCGTGAGTGTTAACAGTGTGTTGAAGGTCTTGGTAACCTCTCACATATATACCATGATCCAGAAGAATTGACTGTTGCCTCCTACAAAAGAACATATCATATGTACATAAACGTATCGTTGCCCTACATATACAACCTTTCATTTTGGCTCATCTGTGTTTTTTCCCAGCTTCAGATCCTCACCATTTTCTTAGTTTTTTCCTTATTTTCAGAGGCTGCACTTTCAGTAGAAGACAAAGTGACACTCTTTCCTTTATCCACTTCTTCTTTATCACTTTCAGAAAGGCAACAATACGTTTGTGTACATATGATATGTTCTTTTGAGGTTGGTTAGCCAAGACAAAAGCTAAGGCACTGAGTCCAAACTAACTTGTCTCTTCCTTCAGTGAACATTCTGTGGGAATGCATCCTTAACCTGCAAAACAAAATTGAAACATTGTCAAGGTGCCTACCTTGGTAAAAATTTGGTTAGAATTATTAGGGGCTTTATCCCCTTTCCAAGTCTTCAAGTGTGATGCATGAATGCATTTTAATTTGACTTCTTTTGGCCAAATTTCAGCTGGATATACAGTAGGGCTAAACTTATTTACAATTTCAGTAGGTCCAGCTCAGATGGACCAATATATGATCGGGTCACCAACTGCCCATTAGACTGGCCTTTCAAGTGGCCCAAAATGCCTGTCCATCTGGTCCCGGTTTACTCCTAAGGCCACTGCTACCTGCCAGTGAGCCTCTGAGACTGCTTTTCCCATTTGCTGCATCCATTCATCTGTTAACTCTCATGGTTGCAACCCTTCAGGCACATGGGCAGCTGCAGTTCACCTCAGAGCCATAAAGATTAAAGGTAATTTTACGTATTGCAATAGTTTATGTCTACCCCACACTTTTATCCTGGAAGATTAACAGACTTGCTCTGATTTTCCATCTGATTCTTTCTTCCTTTTCCACATGACACCTCAGAGTCTTCTTGTCCAGGTTCACCACTGGAACCAGTGACAACTTCTTCAGTTTTCTCTTTCATTTTAGTTTTGGATTTTCTTAGAGTAACCTTTTAAATGGTTCCCATGTTGAAACACCCTGATCTTCTGATGAACTTCTAGCTTGTTCTGGTGCAAAACTTCCTTGTCCTTGATCACTTTTGTGGGAACTAGTAAGGATGGTGTCTGCTGCGGTTTCTTTGCTTTGTCCACCTTCATCTATTTTTCAGCCTTTTTTAGCAAGTTTTGGTCTGTCTTCCTCATCTGAAGATAATGATTTCCTAACTCTCTTCTTAGCTGATTCTACACAAATTAAGATGGCCCTGATACAGAAGTATCAACCTTTCATTTTGGCTCATCTGTGTTTTTTCCCAGCTTCAGATCCTCACCATTTTCTTAGTTTTTTCCTTATTTTCAGAGGCTGCACTTTCAGTAGAAGACAAAGTGACACTCTTTCCTTTATCCACTTCTTCTTTATCACTTTCAGAAGGCCTCTTGACACATTTCTTAGAAGTCACCATCTTTTCAAGTGATACCCAAGAAGTAACACTTTCTCTCTTCCACTCTGCATTTGAAGTTGTTCCTTCTTCAGTTTCAATGACTTGGGTTGCATGGATGGCTTTTTAAACAGAAGAAATATCAATTGATTCTTCCACGGAAGATGCAGAGCTCTCTGATTTTTGTCCTTCTGGGCTTTCTAGGGAATCATACAAATGCTCTGATCCCTCCATCCTCGCTCTCTTACATGTCCTGAAAGCCTTTCTGCTGGTCACCCCCCAGTCTGGCTTAGACACTTTTGGAGTGGACCACTGGCACATGCTTCATCATCCAATGAACCCTCCAGCTCTGGCAGCCTCTGAAGTCTGCCTGTCTTACAGACCTTGCTGGGAACTCCATGGAATCTGATTATTGACTCTCAGATGCTGTAACACAGCATTCGACTGACAAACCAAGAGTCCACTAGTTCAGATTTCACTTCAGAAGATATTTCTGTTTTCTTCTCCCCTGGGTTCTTTTACATCCTTTTGCTTGTTCTTGAACATCTTTCTCACTTCCTTCCTCTTTTGTTTCCACAGAGATTTTTACCACTTCCTTTTCTTGCTCCTGCATTTCTCAGGACACTGTTCAATGTCATAGCCATTTCATAGCTCCCTGTACAGTATCCTGGAGGGACAGCTCTGATGCTCCTCCTTCCAGACACATTCGTTTACACACACTGTGATCCACAGGCTAACCTGCCTGTGCACTAGGGCTGTACCAAGCCCTGCTCCCAGTGCTGCTGCACCTGCATCAGTGCTGGGAGTAGGGGCTCTGCCCTGTTACTGCTTGCCCAGCCCGGGGGGGGCAGGGGTGGGATGCAGGCATGGTGGAAGGCACTGGGAGCAAGGGGCTCTGCTCTGCCGCTGCTTGCCCAGCCAGGGCAGGGGGATGCAGGATGCAGGTGCTGCCACCACTTGCCCAGCTGGGGTGGGGGAGACAGGATGCAGCGTGGCAGCGCTGGGAGCAGAGTCCTGCTGCCGCTTGCCCCCTTCTGCCTGGAGTGAGCTGTGCCTGTATCCGGGCCCTCTCAGAGGTCGAGAGAGGCCCAGGCCACTTCTGTTTTTTGAGGGTCCCGGTATATTAAAAAACTATTAATTCATAGTGCACTACACGCGGTGTGGCCCGGTAATGGGACACATGTTTAAAGTTGCATGATGAACGTCTTCTTCTTTCAAACCTGTCAGTGTATTTCTGTGTCTGTATGTATAACCTCATTTGGAGATAACATGAAAAGTCTAACTTTGAGGTCCTCCGTGAATGAGAGGCCTGGGCCAAATGGCTCTCCTGGTCCTCCCTGTGATAGGCCCTACCTGTATCATGCCCCCCACCACCCCGACTGGGCAAGCGGTGGCAAGGCAAAGCCCCTGCTCCCAGCACTGCCGCACCCACTTCAGCACTGGGAAGGGGGGCTTTGCTTTGCCACCGCTTGCCCAGCCAGGGCAGAGGGGCTGGGATGTGGGCACAGCGGAAGACGCTGGGAGCAGGGGTTATGACCTGCTGCTGCTTGGCCAGCTGTGGGGGGGAGCACACGATGCAAGTGCGGCTCATTCCGGGCAGAAGGGGGAAAGCAGCAGCAGGGCATAGCCCCCGTTCCCAGTGCTGCTGCGCCCACCTCCCCTGCCTCAGCTGGGCAAGTGGCAGCAGCGCCCGCATCCTGCGCCCCCAGCCCCAGCTGTGCCCTGCTGCTGCTTGCCCCCTTCTGTCCCGAGTGAGCTGTGCCCACGTCCCACCCACCCCCCCGTCCTGGCTGGGCAAGTGGCAGCAGTGCCCACATCCCACACCCCACCCTGCCCCAGCTGGGCAAGCAGCGGGCTATGCCCCTCCTGCTGCTTCTCCCCCTCCCACCCTGACTGGGCAAGTGGCAGCGGGACATAGCTCCCACTCCCAGCACTGCCACATCCGTGTTCCACACCCCCATGCCCCCCACCCCAAGTCCCGTGCCCCCGCTTCCTGGCTGGGCAGCTTGTCTCAGCCCAAATCCCTCCCATCCCTCCTCTCTCTGCCCACCACAACAGACTTATCAGCTGTAGGCAGCTGTGTCCAGCGTGGTGAGGACTTCTGCCTGTTTAGTCTATGGCCGGATCTCTGAAGCTGAATCGAATCAGAACAGTGATTTGAATCTCCAAATCAAATCACTGATCCCCCGGAATTGGCTGAATCCAAAGCGAATACTTGCTGCTCCACACAGGCCTACTGTGCACCCTTAATAATTGCCTGTAATGCGGCCTGGGCATCTCAAGACTTTCTTTTTCACATCTCTTTTTCCTGATTTTTTTTTCTCTGATGCTTGCAATGCCTTATGCAAACTCCTCAGTCTTGGCTATTTTACACGTATCCTTCAAAAACATTCCCTGCAACTCTGCCACTAGTGCTTTCCATTTCTCTCTCATGAGCCTGTCTACAATTTTTATCTTCCAACTCTTTGCTTTCAAATTCTCTATTTCTCAAATCTGTCTACAATTTCCATTCACCAAATACTGACTCTTTTCTCTCTAAGTGACAGACGTAGTCAATTCTCAGGACACCACAGACAACCCTAGAAGTGCTGCTTGCTTCTTGGTTTTCTTGTCTGCATGTGGCTTCCTTCCTGAAGCCACCCAAGAGGACCACTGCCTATACAGTTCCTTAAGGGCCTGTTCATCATTCTCAAATGCCCATTCATTCCAAAACTAAAGTAACTTCCCTGTATCCCAAACCAGGGTGCTATAATCTCTACTACCCACTTCTCAAACACATCAGCTTCTGAGAGCATGATGAGTATCTAGAAGGGAGAAATCTGACTTGGAGATATTCCCTACTTGTCTAGTAACCACAGACAAGTCCAAGTTCTAGATAAGTCCCTCACCCCAAGCAAGGTTGCAACCTTCATAACCTAGAGAGGTTTAATAAATCTGGTTGTTCTCATCTCCATCCACAGTAGACTGCACCAGGCATGGCCCACCTTACCTGTCCCTTATTAAAGGGTGGCACAGACAGATTTGATTGACCCATGAAGCTATTCCAGATTCAAAAACCCAAGGTATTAAACACCTAAGAAACACAGGGGAGGAGGATGAGAAATCTTACATAGGCCTTTCACTCAGTAGTAGCAGCAAAGGTTT
The DNA here is from genome assembly GCF_052110815.1 of Crocodylus siamensis. NCBI lineage: Eukaryota > Metazoa > Chordata > Crocodylia > Crocodylidae > Crocodylus > Crocodylus siamensis. The sequence goes on from NC_143399.1 coordinate 186,936,305, forward strand.
GACTGGCCAGGCATCTTCCAAGCACCAGGGTACAGAGGAGGTTCCCAACCCCAAACAGCATCACGTCTTCTGTTCATAACCACTGACCTTTACTGCTCAGCTTCCGCCACATAGGGGTCTCCACCACCAACAGTAAGATGTTTTCTCTCTTCACTGCTGGGTTTCTTCTCACACACCACACAGGCAAAATTGCTTCAGTAACTTTTTATACATTCACATGATTGACAGCCTCCATATATAATGATATAACAGTATTCAACTCAGAATACCCAGCAACTATTCTCCACCAGCCACTGTCTCTCAGCAAGCTATAGCTTATAGTCATTCCCTCATCACAACTATGTTGCCATTCATTCTCTCACAGCAAATCATCCCTTCTGCAACAGCTAGCACCCTATTACTTTTTGTGGTTCATATTCTGTCTGTCATTTTTCTAGATCAGCTATACAAGCAGTTATGCAGGCAGCTATAGAAGCATTCACTTAAGTGGGTCACTGGGTCATTTAAAAGATCACCACCTTCAAAATGGCTTTAGGCTTTCCAGTTTTCAAGACGGATGTCGGGATCTACAGACAAGTGGGCCCACTTGGCAAATCTGCAGATTATATCAAGTTGGGTGGAGTTGCTGAGATAGGAGCTGGGATAGAATTCAGAATGACCTCGATAAACTGGAGAAATGGTCCACAATCAATTGGATAAAAGTCAGCGTGGACAAGTGCAAAATCCTACTCTTAGGACAGAATAATTGCATGCACAAATACAGACATAAAAGACAATAACATACTTAGTTGTATAAACAGGAGTGTCACTTGCAAATCAAAGGAAGTGATTCCTCCACTTTATTCACTATTGTGAGGCCTCATCCGGAGTGCTGTGTCGAGTCTTGGGTTCACTTCAAGAAAGATGCAGTCAGATTAGGAAGACTGCAGTGGAGAGTGAGAAAAATGATCAGAAACCTGAAGAATGTGGCTTGTCCAGAAAGACTAAAAGAACTAGGACTGTTTAGTCTGGGGAAAAGATGACTGATGGGGTAGAGGGATTTGATAAGTCTTCAAATACCTGAAGGATGCTTATAAAGCAGATGGAGACAGACTATTCAGTGTGGCCATAAGGAACAGAACTTGGAACAATAATCTCAAATTGCAGCAAAGGAAATTTAGGTAGGATATGAGGACGAACTTCTAATTATGAGGGTGGTTATGCACTGGAGGAAGCTACCTATAGAGGCTGTGCAATCTCCATCTCTGGACATTTTCAAGAGCAGGTTAGACAGATACTTGACTGGGACGGTTTGTCAGGGAAGATACTACTATGAGTAGGCAGTTGCACTCGATCAGTGGGGGCCAATCTTTCTGGCAGATTAGCCCTGCATTCTCTCTGCATGCCACTCCGGTCCCTTTCCCCTACCTGCTCAACTGCTCTGCTTTCTGCTCCCTGACCAAGCTGCTGTACTGATTTCTGCCACACACAGATGTGCCCATTCCACTTGCAGTGCCTGTGCTGCAGGCTGGCCACTCCTGGACTAGATATCCTCCTAAGGCCCCTTCCAGCCCTATTATTCTGTGACAGATGGAGGCTCCACAGAAGAATCTGTACTGAGCTGGTTGTAATTGGAACCCATGTGGAAGATGGCTGAACCTTTGCTAAACCCAGATACACATGTAGAGTATTAGTAGTGTTAAGTTTTTTCTTAAATCTTTTATTCTGAACAATTGGTACTTTAGTAAGGTTGCCTGATCACTATGCTAACCACTGGCATTACTCCTGAAGGGAACCAACCTGAGCCTGAAAGGGAGCTGCTGAAGTAAATAGGGTAGTGAAACCCAGAGTTTGATCTGAGGGTGGAGAATTGTATGAGTCCACCTACGTCAGGTGATGTCTAGGGATCTCTCACCTGAGAAGGGAAGCATTCAACAGGATCAGGAAAGCTCAGTAATTGTGATAGTCTTCCTAATGGACATTCTGTTATAATATTAAAAACGTCTCAGAGGTTGTACAATCTCCTACCCTGGAATTCTTCAAGAGCAGACTGTCACCTTGCTGGGGTCACCTGACCCCTGTTGTCTTTCCTGCTTGGTGTAGCAAGCTGGGCCCAATAATCTGCCAAGGTCCCTTCCAGCCTTACAACACTTGAATCTTTGAATCTATGAATCTCAGCATTTAAGGTTGTATGTGAGCTACTGAAAACTGAATAGCTACCATGTGCTGTGTAAAAATACATTTATGCTGGAAATTAGAGTAAGGATTCTGACCAGCAAAGGAGCACAGTTCTGGAATAGCTTCCCATTCTGGAGTAGAAGAGACAAACATGCCTAACTTTTTTTAAGGTGGAGCTTCATCAGTTTACAAAAGTGATTATATATTGTAATTCCTGAAAGAGAAAGGGAGTGAACTTGGAGACCTGGAAAGTCCCCTTCAGTCCCACTCCTTAAGACTGATATGCCTATAAAATCAGTACTTACAGTAGTGTATTTAACTCATAGTTCTGTAAAATACTTTGAAATAACTTGTAATAAAAGTTTAATATATTCCTTTGTCTGCTTCTTCAATTTTTGTCCTCTTGTTATTGCCAAGCTGTTTATTTCAGAGCCCTGAGTGAGCTGGTATAAGGATGGAGTTTTTTTTGGCTCGGAGATTTTAGTAATTCAATTGTATTATAATCATTCAATGGTGAGAGATCAAGGCAATTTAGCTTGTAGGATTCCTTTGTCCAACAGGGAGCACAGGTGGGGACTGCTGGGACGCAGGTGAAGACACCCTGAGGAGTCAAGGTCATGCTGTTTGCCTCCATGTTTGCTTTGCTGTCTCTTTCTTTAGTTATTTGCCTGTTTGCATTTCAGTTTGCTCCTTTGTTCTTCCCTACTTAGAAAAAAGGGAAGCAGGTGCCTCATCCCTGCACTCTAAATAAATAAGTTCACTGTAGTAGGGCAGTGTTAGAGGAAGTGATTGTAGCAAGGGGTCTGTTAACATTGTCAGTATTGATTCTGTTTCCCAGGTGGCTTTGCTCTAAAAAGTAGCAGGCAAATGATTAATAGAACAGAACACTGAGTGAAAAAGGCTGGCTGATTTTTGTTAGTCATTATTCATAGTTTCATAGTTTGATAGTTTGTAGGGTCGGAAGGGACCTGAGCAGATCATCAAGTCCAAACCCTTACCATGGCAGGAAAATGTACTGGGGTCAAACGACCCCGGCAAGGTGTTCATCTAGCCTCCTTTTAAAGACCCCCAGGGTAGGAGCCAGCACCACTTCGCTTGGAAGTTGCTTCCAGATCCTAGCCGCCCTGACGGTGAAGTAGCGCCTCCTGATGTCTAGTCTGAATCTACCCTCTGCGAGATTGTGACCGTTATTTCTAGTCACTCCTGGTAGTGCTCGGGGGAACAGGGACTCCCCCAATGCCTGCTGGTCCCCTCTGACTAGTTTGTAACAGGCCACTAGATCCCCCTCAGCCTTCTGTCATGGAGACTGAACAGGTTCAGGTCCCGTAGCCTCTCCTCAGAGGGCCTTCCCTGCTGCCCCCGATCATGTGAGTGGCCCTCCTCAGTACTCCAGCTGCAGCCTGACCAGTGTCGCATAGAGGGGGAGGGTCACGTCCTTCGACCTGCTTGAGATGCATCTGTGGATGCATGATAAGGTGTTGGCCTTCCTGACTGCATCCCCACACTGTCGGCCCATGTTCATCTTGGCATCAGTGATGACTCCAAGATCCTTTTCTGCCTCTGCACTGACGAGAAGAGAGTTCCCCAACCTGTAGGTATGGTACTGGTTCTTCCTCCCCAGGTGCAGCACCTTGCACTTGTCAGTGTTGAATCCCATCCTGTTCTCATCCGCCCACCCCTGTAACCTGTCTGGGTCTGATTGCAGCCCTTCTACCGTGTCCACTTCCCACCACATCTTAGTGTCATCTGTGAATTTGAACAGGGTGCTTTTTACTTCCTTGTCCAAGTCACCGATGAAAATGTTGAACAGTGCAGGCCCAAGGACTGAGACCTGGGGAACCCCACTGCCCACATCTCTCCAAGTCGAATATGACCCATCCACCACCACTCTCTGGGTGCGGCCCTCCAGCCAGTTGGTGACCCATTTGACTGCATAGGCATCGACACCACAGTCCCCTAGTTTTTTAATGTGAATGGGGTGAGAGACAGTGTCGAAGGCCTTCCTAAAGTCCAGAAAGACTACATCCACTGCTACCCCTGCGTCAAAGGATTTTGTGACCTGGTCATAGAAGGCCACCAGGTTGGTCTGACAGGACCTGCCTCTAATGAACCTGTGTTGGTTGCCCCAAAGCATAATCTCCCCTGCTGGCCCCTCATGGACATGAACCAGGATAATTCTCTCAAAAAGCTTACCCAGGATCAAGGTAAGACTAACTGGCCTATAGTTTCCTGGGTCCTATTTATTGATTTAGATTCCAACGTCAATTTGTAGTGAGAAAAATGGCAAGTTCTAGATTTTTGGTGAGATTTGGGGAGGTTTCAGCCATTATAATGTGTTAAAAAGCCAGCTGGATTACATGACTGGCTGAAATGAATGCTTCATTGCATTGCTGTGGCTTGTGGCACAGGCACTGCTCCTCTTTGCTGCAGATCTACACATCACTGAAGCATTTGATTATGCTCCAGAATGCATGCCTCCCTGCTCTTGCACCAATTCCAAGGCCCATTCTTTACAGATGATCAAAAATTTTCATTTGCTAAAGCTTTTGTTAAAGAAGACCTTCTGATAAGCATTCAAGGTATTTGTTTAAAGAGTTGATTAGAAATGTAATGAAAAATTTAGCGAAAAAAGGGTTTTGCTTTAGACTGGAGGGGATAAAATGCAACTTGCAAACTGGATCTGGTCTGCCAAATGATTCTATCCAGGTCTCAGGGGGTCCCTCAGTCCCACCCAGCCCAGGCACGGGGTCAGTCCTACTGCCCCTCAGCATGGAGATGCTGTCTGGCATGGAGCACAGCTGCCCCTATCCCTGCGTGCAGCTCTCAGGCATGCTGGGGCCTATAGTCCACAGGCTGGGCAATGAGGCAGGGATGGTGCAAGATTCAGTAGCCAGATTCAGCTTCCCAGCAGCCCCCACAGTGGTGCCTCCTTCCAGCTGTAGCAGGATTACCCTTCAGAGCTTGGGTTGAGTCCCAGGCTTGAGATTCTGCTGTCCTGATTAGTGGAACCCATCCACCAATCAGGAGGCAGCAAGAGAAGTGAAGTCATGCCTCTTTCTGGTGTGTGGGCCAGAAGAAGAGCTCCCCTGGACCTGATTGAAGACTGCAACACTGTCAGGTCCAAGGGAGATGTGTTGGGGACAGAGAAGAGAGAAGAACGGGGCTTAGAAGAGCACTTCTATTGGTGGGGAGCTCCAGCGGTTAGGCTCTCGGTGTGCATCATGGCATACAGCATCCGGACCCTGGGAGCTGCATGAGGTGCAACCTCTGGAGTGCGGCCAGAGACACAGTGCACAGGCTGGTGCATGGAGCAGGATCTTTGGAGCCACTTGGGAGGCTCATGTCCCCAACCTCTTCACAAGGCCGGGAGCCTAGTGCAGAAGGCGCTGCAGGGAGGGTGAGAGACCCTGGGAGCCACTTGAGGTGGATCAGGTCTACAGCTGCTGGCACGGGGCAGCAGCTCAGTGCAGACGACACTAGGGAGCAGACTGAGCCCCAGTGCTGCACGAGGCTGCCTGGGCCTCCAACCTCTAGCACAAGGGAAAGCGCCCACTACACACAGCGATGCATGTATCCCTAAGCCAGCCAGGCAGCAGCAGAGTTGGGCAGCAGGAAAGGCCAGCAGGGAACAGAGCTCAACCAGGAGAATGGGAGGCAACCCTCCGGGGCTGTGGAGTAGTAAGTAACCCTGGAGAGAGGGTCCCCACAGGGGATGGACCCCCAGGGTTGTGAGGGGGCACCACGTGGGCCACTCCCGGGTAATAGTGGGGGCTTAGGAGTTTTTGGGGTCTCCCTCTCCTTTTCTTTCCCCCCACCTCCTTCCCTGTAGCGGTACCTTGGGAGTGGGGCCCCTGCCCTGGAGAGCACCCAGGTAGTCTAAGGATTGCTTGTTATATTTGTAGACTGTGCTTTATAGTTTATGTGAATGAGTTGAAGTAATAGTTTGTATATTAATAAAGTTATAGGGCTGCCCGATCAATAGCCTTTGTTCTGGGTTGTTCTATTGTTCATTTGTATTTTTGAATAATAGTTGGGTGCATGTGTGTGTGTGTGTGTGTGTGTGTGTGTGGTATGGGGCTTATTGTTTTATAAATGCATTTATATATGCATATATATATACACACGCATATGCATATGCATATGCATATATATATATATATATATATATATATATATATATATATACACGCATATACACACACACAAATGTCCTTACCCTTTAATGGTTTTGTTGTAATAATACATTTGTATATAGTTAAGTAATTTATTGACTGGGCCTAACTCTATAGGGGATGGAGGCAGCCACGGAGTTGCTGTGTCCCTCCACAGCACACTGCCCTGCCAATAATTCCCTCAATTGGAGAGGGGAGTACAAACCTGCGTACACCCGGGCTACACAACTGCTGCTGCCAGCATCTCCACTGGACACAGCTCTACTGCCTGGGCAACCTGGTCCCCCCACCCCACCCCAACTCCAGTGGCACCAGATGGAGTGGGCAGGTGGGTGGACTGTCCCACAAGCAGGGCATGCTTAGCCGGGTGGATGAGATGGGGCCATAAGCGGGTGGGCAGCAGTGCCCGGGAACAGGACAGAAGACGGGGCTGGGACAGAGCCATGATCCACACCCTGCACATCCCCACAACAGGTGCCAGTTCCAGAGGCGTGGCTGGCCCCTGCCCACAAAATGGGTGCCCATCACAAGGACATGTGGGGAGCAGATTGTGGATCTGTTCTGGGCCACCCCCACCCCTGCTCCTCCTGCAATCCCCTAGCGTTGACCCCAGCCCCACCCACCTTCTTGCTCCTAAATGCCACTCTGCCTACCCACAGCCTCCTCCCATCTGTCAACCAAGCATGTCCTGCCCCTCGAGGTCCCAGGCTGGTTTCCATGGAAATCCCATCCACCTGCTTCATTCAGCGCCCCCAGTGGCAGATGCAGGGTGGATGGGTCAGGGGCCAGACAGAATCAATTATCTCATCTCCACCCCCATTTCCTCTGCCATGCCAGGTGGTGTAAACAATTGGAATGAGGGGCCAAGACCAGGTCATGATCTCTCTTCTCCCTACCCTCAACAGCTCACCAAAGCTCCTTAAATGGCCTTCCAGCCCAAATAAATTGCCCACCCCTGCTTTAGACCCAGATAAATACTAATCATTCCATATATTAAGTTTTTTGTAGGGTCGGTGTTTCTTTTGGTGGTTTATTTTCTTCCCCAGTTCTAATCCAGTCTGTTTCATCTACAAATAGGAAGTCAAGAAATTTGTGTCCCAGTAGTTCCTTACATTAATGAGAAACAATATAAAGGTAGATCCTGTATATTCTATTTTTGCATATTTGGGGTTTAAAATCTATTCCTGCACACAGACAGTACAAGAAATTTCTGAGCTAACTGCATGACTGCTGTAGAGAGAGTTGTTGAGGTTAATTAAGGAACCATGCCCTAGGAAGGATGACATCCCAGGTAGGCAGAAATGCAGCTGAGTAAAGACTGAAATCAATAATCCTAAAGACAGGTATGCAACGAAGTACAGCTTTTTAGTATGTATAATGCAATTGCTATAGCAATGCCTTGAGTGTATTTCTAGTTTACCAGGTACTAACCATACTTCAGGGCTGAATAAATGCTAATGTTAAAGGTAGAGGTGTCTATTAGATCAGGAGATAGCATTGTATCCTTTAGGTGAATAATTCTTAGGTTGGTTTTGGGGGTGAGGTTTGGTTTCCCAGATTAATCAAAAAATCAAAATAAAAAATTATTCTAATTTTTTGTGGATTTTTAATGTTGAAGCAAAGCAAATACAAAAAACAAATAAAAAAGCATTTTTAGTTCAAATCCTTGCTCTGAATGAAGCAAAGAGTGGAACTGAATTTGAGCTTGCCAGCTCCTAAATAAATAGTAGAAAATAGGATTGTAAGGGACGTCAAGCAAGCCATCTAGTCCAACCCCTACTCAAGGCAGGATCATTGCAATACCTAATCAAAGGTTAACAAGTGTTCTTCAGCTGGCCTCCCTCAAATGCCCCTGGTGGAGCAGATCTACATCCTATACAAAATAGTTAAAAAGGCATTGAAGTAGAGATCCAAAACGTCTCCCTATTCTATTTATAAGGACCCTTACCTGGGAAGTAGTATACTGCATTATTCATATTATAATAGCATCAGCAAGAGAGCTTGAAATCACTTTAGGATACCATATAATGTGGTGGTTAGTACACTATCCTGGGGAGTAGGAGATAGAGCTTTAGATCTCCTCAGGGGAGTGGAAAGAATTGCCTGTACTGTCCTCAATGAACGGACGTTCATTGAGGACAGTACAGGCAATTCTTTCCACTCTCTGCTTATTTCAAGTAGTATGTGAATAAAGATAAAGTTTTGATTTTCATTCAATATGACAAGCAAAAAATCAAATAAATTGATTAATTGTTTGCCACATACAAATGGAAAGGTTAACGAGGAATCAAAAGACAGAAAATTCTCTATAGAATTCTTCCAAATCATTTCTGACAGAGGTGAAATAGCAGTGCCCCTAATAGGGTGCAAGCGTTGTGGACACTCACCAGTAAAGTATTGCTAAACTACTCTTCCCAAGCTACAGCTTCTACTCGCGTGGTTCCACCTCCTTTCCGCAACAATATGCAATAGCTCTCTTTAGGTCTCAGTCATGCCATAGAGTCCTTTCTATTATCGGCTGCATCACCTGATGTATAGCATCCTAGGAGTTTACTACAAAGGACAATGGGACACATTTGAGAAATTAATGTGCGTTGGCTGAGTACAAACAAATTTCCATTGTTAGACCTTAACCATCACCAAAGGGAACATGCAGCTTGTCTCTCTTCTTTAATTTAAATTCCCTCTCAGCAATTATAGATTAATTCTGCACTCCTTTCCTCTTCTGTGTATGCATTTTCCAGTTGGCTAGATTTTAGCCATCTATTATTTATTCTCTCTCCCCCTTCTGGCCCCTGGGACTCTGTTTTTTCCAGTTTCTTCACTGGAAGCTCTTCGTCCGATGGCAGTTCACACCCTATACAGTCGTATGTACATTCCATTCATCTTGCTCACCCATTATGGGTTATTGCCATCTGCTGGAAAAAAATGGGGTGGATTACCAGATAATCACTTCTGAATTCCTGGAAGTAAAGTCAGACAATTTAAAGTGCAAACACCATACGTTAATTGGCTGTCATCCACCCTTTGAAACAGGCACACTTTAAAAAGAAATGTTTGCTACCTGCATATATTTCTTTGAATTCCAGTCATCTGAGTTGCTGAACTGTAAACAGATTTATCTGCACACAGCAAAAAGCAACTTTCATCAGGGATGTTGAGAGAGGGAAAAAAATGCACCCTACAGGGTTTTAAGTGAATCAGAAATAAATCATATTGCTAAGCAACAGAACTATTTCTTTTTGACAACAAGAGTGTTGTGCAATCCTTAGATTTATTTAATAAGGAGCTATACATGTCATCATTTAGTTAGTTTGCAGAGAGTTGGTCATTTCCTAAAGGGTTAATTGACCCCAAATAAGAGTTAATTGCATTGAAACTTCTTCTCCTAAACAATCCAGATAATTTTATGAGTAGTATCTAACTTCAACATCTTCCAACATCAACAGTCTTGAGATAGACACCCATTTCTTGAAAACAGGAGGCGTCTTGTTTATAACAGCTCAATATTGTCTTACTGTGGCCTTAGATAATTTACTTATTTGCTCTGCCACTGTAAAATGAGTATATCTACCATACATTAAGAGATTCCAGGTAGACTAATATGAATAGAAAACTGAAACATTAGTTAATTCTGAACATTGAAAAATTAGTTATTTTGTGCCCTTCCCCATTCTAGAAATATATTTTGAAATTCAGCTGATATCTGTGTCAAGAAAAAATAAATTCAGCCCTTAATTTAAGGATAATATAATGGCAGATCCTGTTTGCTACATTTCCTTTAGTACTAGGTATATGCTACATAGGCATTTTATGGCTCCTTCAGTGATTATGGCTCTTGCGGAGGTATACAGGTCTTTTTACTATTCTACCAGAAAACTAAACAGAGTTGTGCCCAAGTCGTCACCTCTTCACCTTTATAGTACTAAAAGAAACTTTTATTAATGTTGTCAGGCAGAAGAAGGCCATATAAGGAGTATGATGCTTGTAATCTTGAACAAGAAGTATAAGTCAGAAGGGAGATAAGGACTAAATGTACCTGTGATACATCACTGAGATGTCTTTGGTCTCCTAGACACAATTTTGAAGCAATTTCAAGTGTTGAAGTAAAGCTGAATCCGAGAGTCTGTACTCTTTCCCTGGTATCATGTTTACACTAAAGCAGATGTGTTTAAATACCCTCATACGTTCAACACATCAGGTCTTATGCATATGAGTGTTTGACTTAGTGTCATTTTTTGGAAACTTGTATATTAAAACTAGACCACACTGGATGTTCAGGTGAGTCTTGCTGATTCTAGAGGAAGTTGGTGCTTTCTCTTTAAGCGTTGCTCTGTAGATAAATTATAGTCTTTCCAAGATGATATTTTGATGACTGTCTGCTCTCTCTCTGAATATTCTCTAATTTCAGGTTAAAGGATTTGCAAAGCAAAAGAAAAGAACAAAAATCAGTGTTCCTCAAAGCAAATGGAGCTTTTGATTTGGTGAACATCTGCTCTTATTATCTACCACTGAAACTTTACAGTTCACTGGTTTTTAATCTTCAGAAGAGAAAACAGTAAATACATTTTTCAAAGGTTGCTGGGTCTTTACACATTAGGAATTTTGTCACCTGCAACTCATCCAGGAATTTATTCTGGTTGAGTGGTGCCAGTAAAATGCAGATAATTTTGTACCACTAGTGTGTAAGAGGCTTAGGACACAAAGTCTGAATTCTCCCTTGCTTTGTTTCTTGGCCAGAAACTGACATTCATTTCTAATGATGGAAATTTATAAAAGTTTCCACTCCTAAAAATCTTTCCAGGAGAGTAAGTATACAGCCATTCAGCCTACAACCATCTCTCCCTAGCTATCTGCACCTTCACCAAGCCAGGGCAATGCTAGTCTGGAGAGGCCATCAAGAACAGAAACTGCTCAACGTTTCCTGGTCCCTGGGGGAAGGGAGCTGCTGAATGGTGCTTCTCCAGACTGGGGTGTGGGGAACAGCCTCCTCCATTCCACTGTCCAGGAGTGGAACAAAGGGAACAGCAGGGCAAAGTTCACAGCCCGTTCCCCAAACCAGATGGTCTCTGGTTTGGAAAAGGAGTGGGGAGCACTGCCCCACTACTCCTCTCCTCTCCCAGACCAGCCTGCAAGGGGTACGTACAGGTGCTCATTCTTACAAGAGTCTTTGTCTCAGGCATGAACAACTGGTGCCTCCCAAGACTGGTGGGGCACCATTTGTAGGCAGCAGCATTGACAGCAACCAGGGACCGCCTGCAGATGCCAGCAGCAATGCTGACAGTGGGGAAGGGGAGGGCAGGAGGTGGTGCCCCTAGTCATGCTACTTTTGCAAATAGTTCACCAAGGACAGTGAAATCATATTACCTTTAGCATAATAGATAAACAACTACTGGGGGTTCACCAGCAACCAACATCCAGCAAAATGTGGCATGTACTTTAGTGAAGAACATTCAGGCTGCTTACAGATGTGGGGAAAACACAAAAAAAACCAGCACTAAGCTCAGCATACCCTCCCACACCAAGTCCAGTGCATGCCCAGAAGATGCATCACATTAGTTTTGACCTGGCTTATCCAACACTTGTATGAACTGCATGCTTCAACGGGGCTTTCTGACACTTTTATCTAATAGCCGATTGAATCAGCTTTAAATAAAAGTGCCAAAAAGCCCTGTTGAACTATGCAATCTATACAGATGCTGGGGAGCCACGTCAAACTAATGTGCTTTCTCTTCTGGTAAATCGTTGTGAGTTTTTTTCTGTCAGCAGCCTCAATATTTCACTAACCATATGGCATTAGATCAGGGGTCTTCATCACTACCTCTTCATAAAGCAGTAGGAGCAACTGTGTTTTCCTTTCTCCTACTGTACTATGGGAGGGGTAGGCATCACAAATCTGCCCTTCATACCAAGAAAGCCCCATAGGATTAGGGAAGAGAGTGGCCCATGTCTGACAATATTCTAATTACTCTACTGTGGGGAAGCTGACCAAACCCCTACAAAAAGGCAGAAATATTGATTATAGAAGAAAGAGTGAAAGTAGGACCCTAGTGCTACCAAAGCCCGAGCTGGGTATGTAAAAGCATGGTCTCAGAGTTGTTGAGGGTGCAGGTGGTTCATGTAGGTTGTTCCCAAAGGTGAACTACTGAAAAGAGCAGGCAGAAACCACTTGTTAGGATGCCTGTAGAAGGCTCTAATTAACTGAATTCTAACTTCTAAGACAATACCTACATTTTAGTTCACTCCTTTGTACATAAACTTCATACAGTCTTAGCAGCAAGAGACTTGCCTAGGATACACCATGAAGACAGCAAAGAACTTATGTGAGAGTTTCCATTTCAAAGCCCCAAGAAAGATTTTTCTATTGATTCTAAGCCGGGCCAGTAACATCCAATAGCCCACTAATTACACTGTGCCAGAGGAACAGACTCCCTAAGCCTTAATTAGATCTTTGCTTGTAAAGTACCATGTAGCATCTGTGTCATTATATGCATGTCCTTCCTCTGCTCCAAGGGTCTTCACATCCGGGGTAGGTAATTAATAGAGTGGAAAAATTCAAAATGATTTCAGTGGGCTTTAGCACTGACTGACAGCTACTTCTGAATGTTCATATGATTTCATTATTAGCGAGATTCCCTGGTAATTTAAGACTGCTCTCAGAGGATTCCTGGGGTTGGGGATGAAGGTAAATATTATTACATCATTAAGTTACATGTAAAAGAGCAGAAACAAGTAATATCCTCTTTGATAGTTCATCATTAGGGGCCTATTTAAATCACAGTTTCGTGATTTTCACAAAAATGCAGAAAAACAGTGGTTTCTGCGATCACTGTGAAAAATGGCATTTCCCACAATTTTGCACCGAAAAAAAGGAAAAACTTACTAAAAATAAAGTACTGGCTCCCCAGTGGGAGCTGGCAGCCCTCACAGCCACTGTGGCCCAGCCTCGCAGCCTGCTGGGGGGAAGATAACTTCCTGTTAGTGGTGGTTATATTTTTTGGAGTTACAATGTTTGTCACACTTCCCAGGACAGAAGTCCCAAGCTCATCCTAGCTGAATTTAAAGCACTGGCAGAACTAGCAGCAGGAGCAGGATTTAGGGCCGTCTCCTCAGAGGCACAGAAGTAGACATCCTGGGCCAAATATGACCTTTCTAGGGGTTTGTTATTTATATGTATATTAAAAAACAGCACACAGTATACTGTATTGACTCACTTGTATGATGATGTGTCCTCCTTTTAATATGAAGGGGAAACCCCTCATCTTAAAATATATTACGGAGGAAGAGGGGGCAGGCAGCTGCTACAGCTCAGGCTACCCAGTTCTGAGTGTAGCCACACCTGCTGCTTGCCCCCTCCACCCTGCCACCACCTCTACACCTCACCATCTCCTTCCCATCCACAGGCTCTGCTCTCTCGTCTTCCCCACAACCCATTATCTTTGCTGCATGCCAGCAGGCTCCATCCAAGCTGCAGCATGGGTCACTGAGCATGGCCCCAGCCTGGTCCCTAGCAGTAGTGCTACAGGGGCTGGGCTGGAGCTGTGCTCAGTACCCCAGGCTACAGCAGGAATGGAACCTGCTGGCATGAAGCAAGGATAAGGGCAAGTGGGGAGCAGAGACTTGCGGGGGAGGCAGTGAGAAAAGAGACTGAGGAGGGAGGGGAGCAGAGGTGGGGGGAGAGACAGGTGACATGGGGGCAGGCACAAGCAGGAGATAAAGCTGCTTGACCTCCCCACACCACCTGTCTCCCCTGGCTATCCCCCTGCAGCAGTTGGGGGAATAAGTTAAAAGATGACCCCTTAATAATTTGATTCTATACATGGAAAAGTATAACATATTTATAACATTTTCATGTATAGAATCTAATTATTGGAGAGTCATCTTAAATTCAGGGGCAGCTTAGATTAGATTAAATATGGCATTTCCCATGTTTAATCTTATTTTTAAAAAGTCATTTTCACCTAATAAAAGGTCATGAGAAGCAACTGTTCTCTAGGTAAATTACTGACACAATTCTAAGTCAATATGTGCTGTAAATAATTTTGCTTTTGAGACAGATAGCAAGAGCAGCTATCTGTGAAGAGCAGCAAAATCAAAATACATTGTAACACATATGCAAATAAAACCATAGTTCCCCAAGGGCAAATGTAGTAACTAGAAAATGCGTTCCATGTGTTGTATTAGTAGCCAATGGCTGTGGAACAAGATCACACAAAGTGTAGCTCTTCTAAAATATACAGTTTCCGATTAATTTTATCTTTAAAATCACAAGATGCAGGTGCTGCTATAATTACTCAGCTAAAGATACAGTTAGTATGTTAATAGTGGTAAATGATTAAATAACTGCATGAAATACTGCATCAAAGAAAGAAGCTACTGAGCCTGCTGTAATTTAGCCTGGCTTTTATCATGTCTCAGTCTTGGCGAATGGTCCCATCTTTGGGAATGTCTATACTGCAATCAGGAGTGTGAATGTGTCATGGGTTGGATGCAAGTTCTTTAGCTATCTCAGACATCAATAGCAAGGGAAGATGCGACAGCAGAGGCTTCAGGATAGGCTGTACAAGCCCACTCAAGACTTGGGTGACTTTTACTTGAGTTGCTGGCTTGCTAAATCAAGTTCATGCTGTATCAGCTTTGCAGCTACTGGTACTTGAACTAAGGAGCTTGAAGCTAACATGACTATGTTGACACACACCTTTGTTTGATGCAGACTGGTCTTTAATCTGTGAGTACCAGAGAATGAACAGGAAATGCAGTGCTGTATAGCGTCAGGCAAGGCTGGTGACCGAGGCTTATGGTGCCTCTCACCTACCTGAAATGCTTATGGTGCCTATGGGAGGCTTATGGTGCCTATCACCTACCTGAAATGATTGCTCCATCTAGCGTAGCGATTCTCAACCAGAGTGCCGCGGCACCCTGGGGTGTGCCTTGAGATCCTTTCAAGAGTGCTGCGGGTGCCACAGAACGTTAGCACTGTTACGTGTGCAAACATGCTAGGAATCCATAGCCTTGGAAACGTTCTGACCTGTTGTGGCCTGAGTTCTTTGCAACAGATGAATGGCTCTATTATTTTTCTGTAGTAAAAAAAAAGTGAAAACTAAGAACTGACATTTTTCAAGGGGCACTTTGAGTCTAGTGAGGGGTGTCTCAAGTCTAAGAAAGTTGAGAACTGCTAGTCTACTACAATTCTTGGGGAAAGGGTTCCCAATACCATCCTTGTAGACTTGGCAACAAAGCCAAGAACCAGAAGGAACAGGAGCCTGAATCAAGATGGAGGCAAGCTGTTAATGAGCATATTCAACTTAAATAGTGACTTAGTAAAACATAAAAAGAGCTCTTGCTCCTCTGAAAATAGAATCACATCTTTTTCTTAAGAGAAAAATGGTAATAAACACTTTGTCCAAAAAGAAACACTTCCCACCACTGTGACAGCTCCCACAGGCAAGAACATCTCACTGTCACAGCACCTTTATTGCACTTCTCTTGCTCAAGGGAAGGAAAGCATTGCACTAAGTCACCATCAGGTTCTTTTACCTCTTCAAGTGTAAAAGGTATGTGTTCCTTCTAGCTTCGGTCATCTTTGAAAAATTATTATGTCAGCCTATGAAGCAATCTAACCATCATGCTATTAAAATAATTTCCTTTTTACTCTGGTTAACATGCTGGATGTTGTTATAAAGTGACAAGTGTTAGAAAACTGCCTGCAAACAAATCTGTCCAGTCTAACAGATGTATGTCTTACTGTAAGAATGTTAGAGTTTGTAAATGTTCTTGCTAGTCCAAGAGTCAAGTCACTCGTTTAGTCTAAACATGTCTACCGATCGCCCCTGTGGAATCTGTCAACACGCTGATTAGACATCCTACTGTAGCTTCTCTTCAGCACCATCAAGGACATCAGTCATTGATGAGAGCGAGCTGTCCTGCTTCAAGATTCAGCTCTAAATCCTTTTAATGCCTAAATGAAACAATACCCATTATTGTTTTCTTTCTTCCATGCCCTTTCTTTCAGGGAAAATACTTACCTTTCTCTTCCCCGAATGCAGCATGGCCCATACTTAAGCCAACCAATGCAGTTAAGCCGTACAGAGGGAAACAAGATGTAACCCGGGTGGTATGCGGCTGGTACCCCCTCTTCAGCTGAAGGGACATTAAAGGATGCGAGTGTGCTGTGGAAGAGTGGCTGCCTAGCTTAGGCCAGCTCACCTCCCCCCCCCGCAGAGCAGACCAGAGACCAGGGACATTCAATAATGTTTAACGATTTCCAGATTTAGTTTACAGTGCAGTGTCAGTAAAACCTTACTGAACATGTACATATAGCTATATGAACTATTTACAGATTCAGATTTACAAAGACAGTAAATCTTGTTAACTGTATACACCAGCAATAACAGTCAGGTATGGCAGACAGAGGCACTACATCATTGCAGGCCTCGACCCTCAGTGGTCTTCTAGTTAGTGTACAGCCCCTACCCTCAGCAGGCCCTCCCGGCAGCAGGCAAGGGAACAAAACACTGGTTAAACAATTTGTCAGCAGATTAAACCCGGCTGGGATAAAACAATGGTCTAAACGTGCATAAACAAAATTACATTAATAAGTTCAGTACATAGAGATAACAAACACAAGACAGAAAATAATGAATAAGGGATGCTTCCGCAGACCCTCAAGCAACTAAACCACCAGTAGGCAAACAAAACAGTTCATGGGCATTTCGTAACACAACATCAAAATACAAAAATTTACAACAAAGGATACAACTTACAGACTACTCAGAAGTATATGGAACAAAGACAGCAACAATAAAACAGCAATTGTGCCTAAGGGGAAGGAGTAATACAAGAGGAGAAGAACAGATGATCAATCAAGAAACACGGTCACCTACAACTAGTCCACTTGAGTATAATGGCTCAGTGACCGTGAAGCCTCCCTTGGTGAACAAGGCCCTTCACTAGGCTCCGCGGTGTCCACCTTCAGCCCCTGGGAGTAAAGGGCTTTGAAACCTAGGTGATGAAAAATGCTAGGTAAGAATTCAGGATTACTATTGTGTTTTACCCATTTCCACTGGGCCTCACCTGGCATTTGGTGGTTTAATTTCCATTTTAGCTTTACAATTTGAAAACAAGGAAATTCCACAGCAGAAACAAGCTTTATGGAGGCTCGGGTACACGAAACATTTCTCAACAGTGTGACAGACAGTCTGTGGTAACCTTAGCAACACTATAGCACATTGATTGAGACTTAACATGGTGGTCTTCCAGCAATAGGCACACATCTAAGCAGAGAGGCAGTTGCTGGGGAACATGGCCTCACCACTGCTTATCATGAACATTTAGAAGGTAGAAGAGGCCAGCACAGTTGTGTGAAAGTACTCATTGGATTTGAATCAGGAAGGGAAACCATGTCTCCCACATCCAGGGTGGAGCTCTAACCATGGGACTGCTAGGTAGAGGCAGGCCACCACCTCAGAAGGTCTACAGAGCCCTGCAGGTGGGACAATGCCCGCTTATGAATTCAGATGGTGGTTAAGTGTGAGCTAAATACTGAGCAGCTAGCTAGCTGGGCATGCGTACAGCTGCAGAGGCTTTTGCATCTATAGGATTCTACCAGTGTAAACTTAAGCATCAAGGGAACTTGATACACACAAACATTAGATTTATGTACTTAAAAAAGCATTTAAATACTTAAATTTTCCCCTTGTCAGTCTAGCCTAGATAGTCTTCTTATGCCTGTGCAATGCTGTGAATCTCTCGGATGTTGTAAAATTAAAATAGCAATTGCTTGATATAAAAAAAATTCTTAAGAATTAGTTACTATAAATGTTAGATCACCCACATCAGTCCTAAAACTTTCATTATAGTTTATTTGAATCAGTGGTTCTGTGTTAAGATCATTGCTACTACTGAAACAATAAAACTCTTCCAGCTCTGTTCTGTTACAGACTCAGAACTCTGATGAAACGCAAGTAGTCTCTGCTCTAAAAATCAGAGGTCTGGGTTCCTGGGGCCTCAACTCCACACATACCACATTGCCCCCGACCCCCACAAACCAATTCTCATTCAAACTATTATCTCTAATCACTTCTGTTTTGTCTACTCCTATTATCATGCTTTACTCTTTTTTGTTGTAGCATTTAAAACTGCAGGCTCACTTCAAAGTGTTTGAACAGTCCCAGGCACACTATGGAGTTGTACAAACACCACATAAGAAAATTTGTTCCTACCTTTACAGCTCATCACAAAGGGTTTTCACATAACCCTTTTCCCTTAGAACCCAGCATTTACAGTGAAAGTGCCAGCTGAGCCTGCACTATCAGATCATAATATTCTTTCATTGCTAGATATATTAGATCATCTTTCATCACTAAATACCTAAACATTAGAGAGACCAGGAAATTATGCCTGTAGGGAGGTGCATTTGTACTGACAGCAGCTTATAATGGCAAAAATATTTTGCTGCCCTGGTTGCATAAATATGCTCCTGATCATCCTCTGCTCTCCCTAAGGTACTGTTCAATGCAGCACAGAGAATAGACATGTTCTGTCATGTCAAACACCACAACAAGGAAAAGCAGCAAGCCACAGGACACTTTCCACTAGCTCTTCAGCATTACAGAATACAGCCCTGCATGTCAACTCCTTCACACACTGCTGGACACTGAAGACAGCGTGCACACACATTTTTTCAATGGCAATAACTGAATTTTGTACACACTGCACACTTGCCAGAGTTCATCTATATCACTCGAGTATTTTCTCAGATTCATCACAAAAAGGTAGTGAACAATGCCTGTTAATGTTTTTAACCCCTTAGCATTGTGAATTAGTGCATAGCTAATTCCTAACAGCCACTGCCAAGGGCTGCTGAATTGATTCCTCCAGGAGGAAATTCACTCTGTTATTTAATAGCTACAAGGTCTTACAGTCCTGTATCTTCAAGTGATAACCGATCAAAGATAAGTTTAGCCCTTAAAGTGAAATTATATTATCTAGAGAAAAAAAACCAACAACAACATAATCTTCCCTTTCTATTGTCTTGGAGAGTGTGTGGCTCATCTTTCATCTCTGCTCCCTGCATTTCTCTCCCGCCTCTTCTTGTCCCTGGAGGAACAATCCTAGCCTTGTTTCCATTCACTGACCTGACGCAGAGATTAACATGCTTGAGTGGCCCCACCACTGTGTCCCATTGTGTGTACTCTAACCGGAGGCTGATGCCATCTGGTGGGGGGGGGAGATCAGCAGCCATGTGGCTGTGGAAGATCAGAGAAGTGTTACGTTCGTTCAAGTCATTTAAGATCAGATGCAGCAACAGTCGGCCAAGGAGGAAGAAAAAGATTTAAATTAATTGGAGATTAACATAAAAAGTTGTTTTCAGATAAGATTAAATAAAAGGTTGAGCTAAACAACACAGATATTATTTCTATGGTATTCCTAATGAAAAAGGCTGAACACCAGGACCAGTGCTGCACCATGTTCCTGGGATGGGGCTATACAGTAGGTTATGCAAGGTCCGTTTGTAGAGGTTAGGGACAGAAGTTACACATAAACTGGTTTAAGTCATCAGAAACTGGTTTAAACTTGTAACAGAATAGAAGCTCAGTGCACATAAACCAGTTTCAAAATGGCTGAAACTGGTTTAAGATAAACTTTGTTGAATGTAGTATGAGACTCAACTGATTTGGGTCAAATTGGTTTATGAAACTTCTGTCCCAGATCCCTTCCTGGTTCAAGTTAAATCACACTCCCCAGCATCCCAGCATGCTTTCCAGCTCTGGGTTGAGCTGCACTGTCTGCTCCAGCAGAGAAGGGTTTGTGGGGGGGGGGAGCACCCCCCACCCATGGCAAAACTTGGCTGGGGTCTGAGGCCAGGGAGAGGATTTAAACCCACCTTCCCCTGAGCACAGAGCTGCCCTGCTGCCATGGGTGACTGGTGCATCCTGAGACGGGGAACAGCAACCGGGGGGGGGGGTCCCCCACAGCTGATCTCAGTGACCAGGAAGCACAAGTGGGGCACCCTGAAGTGCCAGCAGTGCTCCTGGAAGCACCAGTGGCACTTCTCCTGGTGCCCCCGCTCCTTGGCCAGCACTCACAGGGAGGGCACCGGTGCTTCCGCCTGCCCCCCCCCGCCCATCAGCTAAGCAGGGAGCGCTGACTGTAAGAAGGTGCACCAGCACTCTCAGGGGGTGCACATGCACCCCCATGCACTCCCTACGCATTACCACTGCCTGCTGCTAAACTTACTGAAACTTACTGCTGGCTGTGACTGTGGACTACAAATCCCAGAGGCACCTGGAAGCAAGCAGAGGAAGTGATGAGCAACCCTGGAAAGTCCTGCTGTTGTGATTCTGGACTGCAAATCCCAGAGACCTTGGGGGCAGCAGGAAGAGGAAGCAAACCTACACACAGCCCATGCTGGCTACATGCCAGAGGCATGCCCACCATGTGCCCCTTGCCCTGCTTAAGCCCCCTGCAGTGGGCTTTGATCATCCCTACATTTTCTTTTCCATCAGACACAATAGTCTAGATTACAGACCTAATTTTTCCAAAGCTGTCGGAATGTCACACCAGCTTGCGCCACACCACCCACCTTCTCACTGAGGACTGTCGCCTTACAGAAGTAAAAACAAGCCAAGCTCTTATCAACCTTGGTGAGACTGTCCCTTTCTCTCTTTTCCCATCTCTCCTGCTCCATGTGTTACCACCACCTTTCTCAGCCATGGACAGAGAAGAGGAGAAAGTTCCCTGGTCTTTCTTCCACTGTAACTTTCTTCCTTTCCAAGTCTTCCACCCTCCTGGATGCTGGGAAGAAGGAACTCGGCATCAGCTACAAGTGCAGAGTTCCCCTGAGCACACAGATATCAGGTAGAGCAAGGACCTGTGCCTAGCACTCCACTCAAGACCAGAAGTTAACAAGCAAAGCCCCATGATCTAGCAACTTAGGTACAGGAAAAACAGGGTTCCCAACCTGCAGATCAGGGTTTGCAGTATTCACTGCACATAGCCCCACAAGGAGCCTGTTCAATGGGCTGAATTCTACCCCAGTGAACAGTGATGATAGCCTACAGAGAACAACATTGCAGTGTCTGAGAAACTACAACTAAACAAAATTCACTGCTTTTCTCCATCAGTGAGGTACATTACAGATTGCACTTCTCTTGCAGCTTCCTAGGTTTTAATACACATAGAGCGCATCTACACATCACTGTATCATGATGTTGCTACAGCATGGTGCTTACTTTTGGACTAGACTTTGCCACTATGTCATCGTAGCGGTGCACTAGAACAGGGGAGCATGCCACTACAGTGATATAGTTGGTGATCATGTGAGGACCCATGGAATTGCTACATCACTATCATATGGCAATGTAGTGCACCACTACACATCATCATAGGGTAACATGTAGACACGCCCATATTGTATTAAATACATCTTCACCAAGCTGTTCCAGCCTCTACTGCTGCAAGGGGGGGTACGTGGGATATGGCTCCCCCTTTGGTCAATCCTGGTAACTAAAGGGAATGGTCTCACCACACGCTGCCCTCCCTCTTGCTGCCCTTCTTGGGTCTCTCTTTCCTTCAGAGATTTCTGGAACTCAGTTTTCATAGTTGTCTCTAGCACTAAAGATGTACTCATGGTATCTGGAGGGCAACAGGAGTCTGGGTACATGACATTTCAAGAACACAACAAAACAATAAGTGTTATGAAAACCTGAGCATTAAAAGAGATCATGGGGTGGCAGCGGTGACTAGGCCAGAACTTCCAAGTTTAAAATCAGAAATGTGACTCCAGACATAACATCCCAGGGTTCATGTGTTTCTCTTCCACAGGCTGTCCTAGCAAATTCAGCAGTTTGCAATTTGAAAGGTTTTGTTCCCATTCATTATTTATCCTATCAAATTAGATAACTCTGAACCAGTTATGAAGAAAATGCTTTTTAGCTGTTCAATAATTTAAACAACCTGCTCCCCCTTAACTACTTTTTCGTGGAGTTACTGTTGGCATTAAAGAGTCCCGTTTCTATGGTTACAAAGATCAGCTCCCAGCTATGAGAGATTAGGATCAATAAAACATGCCAGATGCTGCTTGAAGTAAAGAGCTCTGGCTAATAAAAATAAGCACGATGAGGATTTCTGGGATAACTCTTGTGGTGTATGAAAAAGATACTTTTAAATAACTGATAAAACAGAAAATAGCTAAAGCAGGGAAAGACCCCATACCACATTGCACCTAGAGTGTTACTCTAGCAAAGTATACATGGCACTAAACAGCATTTGAGACATCCAGCATACACAGTAGAAAGGAAAGGGCAACTACCACCACTTTCTTTAAGATGAGATTTCCACCTGCCCTCTCTCTCATCCAGAATGATTGATTTTAGAAGAAAGATTCGAAGGTGAAAAAAAATAAAGAATGATTAGTCCTGGTGCTGGAGGCAGAGCCATCAGTCACTCTCCACTTCTTTTATAGTCATCACCACGTAGGTCACATCTTCACCTTCTGGACATCCAACTATGTACAAGATGCACTGCAAGCTTAAGACATGAACTGTTGAGCTTATAGAGGCCCTAGTACCTGACATCCCAACTACAAGAGGTACAAAAGCAAATAAGACAGTTCCCAGGCCAGCAAAATCCTGACCACAGAACAGTGAGAGGCTACGCTTACCCCAAGGATCTTTACGAGTCTTAGATTCTCGATCTCTAAGAAGAAAGCTCTGCTTTATCTCCCTGGACTCTTCTAGGCCATCATTCTTGAATACTTCTGTCCCTGTTTCTCTCAACTTTGATTCTAGCTCCACACTTGATAAACAGGCCATCTTTTCTAGCCCTGGCTTACCCTATGTCATTTAACTTTTCTCCCCAAACAGACAATGAGCCCCTCCCCTGCCATCCCACCCCTATTCTCACTTACAACTGCACAAGTTTCCAGTTTCTGGCAGCTTCGCTACTCCAACATGGAAAGGCCGCTCCTCTTTGCCATTATCCCCACTTAGGCTTTTATTACCTCTGGGGTGGTCCTGGGCTTCAAGAGCCCTCCAGATGCTCACACAACTCTGAGGGGCTTTAGGTAGAGCTGGATGAAAACCAGAAATACAGACGTAACATACCTCGACTACAGTTTTGAGTTTGCCGAAATGGATGAAAACTGTATTCACATTTTTAAATTTTTAGGCTAATTTAGTCCCATATTCTCTTTACTTCTAGTTACCAGTTACACCACAATTGGCAGGTAAAGTACTTCAGAGTCTATTCTACCCGGCCTGGTTTAATCTAGCCAGGACACTCGGGGTCACAGCTAGGGAGGAGGACCACTCAGAACAAGCTAGGATGCCCACTACTGTATACAGCCTTATTGTCATTACAGTTATCCTGTTCAGTAGCTGGGGGCCAGTGTTTGTAACCATGGAAATAAAAACATTAATTTAATACCAAATTCATTTATTACAGATCAACCCCATTGTATGTGGCTAGCGAAGAACACTGACAATTCACTAAAATAATGAGCTTGAGGGGGAAAAGCCATTTATCAGTTTATCATCCAGAAGAGATACTTCCCACTCCTCTCATCTTTTGTATGTGCACGTAAAGAGAGACAGGTCATGTGTGAGACAGAGAGAAAAAACAGTAAAATGGCTCCGACATAGAGTTCACTTATTCCAGATATAATTTAATACTAGTTCATCAATTATACATCAGCAGTCCTGACTTCCTGTTCTTCTAAAGCTATTTTGCAAGTTCAAGTTAGGAATAATCAGGATTGGGAGGCTTGTGTAGATATTATCCTGCAAAAAAGTGTGCAATCTGGACTACTGCCTACAGGAATAGAGCATTGGTAAATAAATACAACAATATTCAGACCTTGAATAGTATTTCTATGTATGCAAGGGACTTTTAACATTAACATGCCTTCCAGATTCCTTTGGGAGGTAAGCCAAGCTTTTTTATTACCCCCATGGTACAAGCAGAGATATTGAACAAACGAGATTGAAAGCCTACTTGTGTAGCTCTTATGAGTGAGAAGCAGCACTTACTTTGCAAGGAAGCAGCCGAGTTATTTGCAGAGCAAATGCTAGTCAGTGTAAGCGAAAACTGTAGAATTTGTCCTCAAATGACTTCATGAAGGACGCTCAGCCAGAGTGCAGAACGAGAAGTCTCTGGTTTCCAGTCCCCTCTGACTGTCCAGTATCTGACTAGCGAGTTACATTCACAACATGTCTCACTTCCATCTCTTCCCTCAATAGAGCATTGTGCGATATGGGACAGGGCATGAATATTTTTAATAAGCATGAAATCAGTCACTTGACAGTATCTGCTCTCGGAACAGCAGAGTGAAACCCCTGTTCTGAATTCAGATCCACCTGGACGATGCACACTTTTACAGAGAAAAGCTGTGGAGTACAGAGCAGAGACGATGCAACAAGCCTCCCTGGAACGCAGCACTCCAACAGGGATAAAAAGACCTTCAGCGACTCAGAGGGCCAGCAAACACCGGGGACAGCCACGATGAACACATCCACACTGCCTAGCCACATTTTGGAATACTGGGAACTTAAGAACAAATGAATTTGAATATTTTTATTCCTGCTCACCAGTTCATTTTATTCCCTTTGACTTGTTTCTATTCACTGCCTGCATTTTCCCTTTTGCACTAATTGGCTTGTCAGGCTGTCTGAGACTGAAAGGTTTCTGGCACCCTCTAGTGGCTGCTTATGCTTCTCTCTCACAAAAGAGCAGTCCATCTGCAATAGGACAGTGTAAGCAGGTCTGTTGGCCTGCTGCTGTGCATCCTTAAGGGTCCTCCCAAAAGTACAAGCAATAGTCCATGGGTGGGCTCTGGTGCCTGTAGCCCCACTGTCTGGCTTGGCTTCCCTGGGAGCCCGTCAGCCATGTTCTCATGACATAAAACAATGATCCTTGGTCCAAACAAATAAGTAAAGCATAGCCTTTTCCCAGGCAGCTGGAAGCCTTTCCTAGATGCAAGCTTTTCTAGGTTTCAGCCTGCCTCCAACCAGAAACCTGCCCCTTTCAAGTTCAAGATGCTTGTTCTTTCTTCCATCGGGCTTTTAACTGCACATTAAAATTGCCCACAGCCGGGCTGCTACCCCAGGGCTGTCTGCCTCCCTTAAAAAGCCAGGCCACCTTGTTACAGGTAGTTGAATTAACAAGTTAATGAGAGAAACCCCCCCAGGCCCTCACACAGCAAAGCCTCAAGCACCTAGGAGTAGCAGGATACCACGTACTTGGAGTGGGAAGAGAAAGAAAAACACTGCCAAGTCCAAGACTAAGGCACCAGAGGGCAAAGAGGAGAGGAAATGACTCACTCCCATTTCTTGACAGTAGCGAGGCTCCACGTGGGAATCCTGCAACCAGAGGAATCATTAGGTGGTATTAGCTGGGACATTCAGCTTATTGTATTCAGAGGAAATATGAAGGTGTAGCTGCCAGACATGTCCATGGGCATTTATTCCTCTCTCTAGCCTTACCTGGAGTTCTGGCGAGACATAGGCCTCTCTTACTATGAATGCCTCCCAAATGTAGAAATTGATGCAATAGGCTAACATATACCTAGAAACTTTCAAGTCTTTCCATCATTACTTGCAATAGGACAAGCAAAAGGCTGATACCTCCAGATAACTTTTCAGGCCTGCTAAAGGAGAGAAACTCTAAACTTTTATAAATTCCCAGGTACTGCCCACATCCTACACCTTCCTCCACACAAACCCCCTCAAGCAGCCATTTGATGCCCTAAAAAAAAAAAAAAAAATCCTTCTGAAAATAGGATCCTCACAGCAGACTTAGGTTATCTTAGAACAAGAGAAACTGGGCTTGTGCAGTAAATATCCTGCCAGCAGGCCCTCTGTCCCAAGCAGGGTATATAAAAAAATGTTTTCAATACAACAGACAACCTCCAGGTTTAAGCTCTGCCTATACTGCCTGTTTGCTGAACCTTGAACCAATGCTGCCAGAAAGGCAATGGAGATGTCAGAACGGGGTCCTGAGTAGGTACCTCAACACTGCTCTAATGTTACTCCATTTTAGGGCTTAAGAACAGAGTTGGTGCAAGTAGGCAGAGTTTGTTTCTTGGCAGAGGTCCCAGGTGCAGCAGGAAAAATGTGGCTATGACAGTCAGCTGTGCCAATCCACAGCATACAAAGAGCTTGAGATTTTACAAATGTACATTCCTCATTTGCTTTCTGCATCTTTGGGCCTGAGCCTTCATATTTATCTTTACAACTAAAAATCTTCTCTTCAATCAAAGATGAGACTCTGAATAAGGGGTGCACCGATAGATTTTTTGGGCTGATACTGATGGTTGATTTTTTAATGAGTCATATCAGCCAATACCAGTCCGATTGCCGATAGGTGCTACGGCAGCTTGGACAGCAACATCCAGCTGGCAAGTCTGTTGTGGGGGAAGGGAGGAGGGAAGGACCATAGGGTGAGGCAGCTCAAGGCCCCTGCCTTGAGAAGGAGGGAGAGGGGCTGGCGCTGCACAGCCAGGATGGAGCATGGGATGGAGCCTTGAGCAGCTTGTTCATGGAGTGCGGGGGAGCGGGGGGTCCCTGCCACTGCATGCACCTTAGGAGGGCATAGGGGGGAGGTGTTTGCCCCTCGATCTGCACACAGGGTGATGGCAAGCTGCTGCTGCTGCAGGCTGAGGCTGGGGCAGCACCTGGTTTTTCCCAATGTGGGGTTGGGTTGGGCTGGGCTGCGCTCGGGGCAGATGGCAGCACTGGGAGAGGACTGTAGCCACCCCAGCAACTTGCCACAGCCCTCCTCCTAGTGGCACCCCACCCGCCCTAAGCACAGCACAGCTGCAGCAGCAGCCTGCCCTCACCCCAGGTGCAGATCTGGGGGCACCCCCCCCACATGCCCTCTTGGCTGCTACCCCCGCATGTTACTAGATGAGTCGCTCACAGCTCCGTCCCATGTCCCACCTTGGCTGGGCAGCACCTGCCTGTACCTCAGCCCCACTCCCTCCCTCACCGCTGGGGCCTCGATCTGCTCTCCCCCCCCACCCCCATGACAGACTTACCAACTAGACCCGCTGCTCTCCCTCTACAGGCTGTGTGCCTGGCCACCTGCATGCTGCATTATGGCTGCGCACACACATGGGGCATTTAATCAGTGGCATTTTGGCCACATCAGCCAAAAAAAAGCTGATTGTGTCAATTTTCCTTACGTCAGTGCTGATATGGGCCTGATACATCGGTGCACCTCTGCTTTGAATTATGATTGAAGGTGGACTTTGCTTTTGTGTTTTTAAATCTCATAACTGTTAGCAATGCTGCCTTCCCACAGCCCCAGACTTCATCCATAATGCTGCTTTCCTTATTTCCCAAAGGTATTTCTTGGGCAGCTGAAGCAACTCAAGTAGTACCTACCATGCACATGCAATGAAATGCTCTAGTTAATAAGCAGGCTACAGCACCCTGCACTAGTTTCAACTTTCAGACTGATTTAGGGCATAAACTTTACAGAAAAAGAACAGCTTGGGTGACACCTCCTAAGGGCAGAAGAGCATCCCAGCTCAAGCAAGGTGAAAAAATAAATATTTATTAATCTACCTACTGTGGGAAAGAGATCCAAACATGTAAATCACAAGAATAATAAAGAAGTTAGTAGCCCAAAAGGACTACTAACTTCATCAAGATTTACTGATGAAATCAACTTCGTTTTAAATCATCTCTTTGGACCTACTTAAACTATACAGGACAACAGACACTGTTTTTAAATTACTGTCTTCAGCAAATTTATAATGGCTTAGCACCCCAGACTAAGGGAGCAATCTGATCCCACCAGTGCAGTTCCTCTGTGCGAACAACCTTACCTGGATTTAACTTGGCTTTGTAAGGGAGTCAAATAAGTATAAATTCCCTGCACACTTTGTTAGAAGTGCTTAAGCACACTTTGTGCTTACCTGCACACTTTGTTAGAAGTGCTGCAACTGTGTATAGATAACGCCTAAGCCAAAGGCTGTGGTTGTCTAGCAATATAAACCAAAAGTAGATAGGTGCCAACTACTACCTTTACTCCTTACTGCCTCCTTAAACAGAGGAGTCTATTTACAAAGGAGATCTTTTTGTGGGTGATAAAGACTGTTCCAATACAGAAAGCAAAGTGTTTACTGTCTTTCCCACTTCCTTTTTAATTGCACACTCATAAACACATCAACCAGGAACATTAAAAGTCAGGAAAAAAAGAAACTAGACCCCCCTTCAGTGACAAACTGCCCTGTTACAGTCCCAAGAAAAGTATGCCGGTCTCAGGGCAAACAAGTTATGATGGCAGGAGCTGCATTAGAAGATATGATTGCAGCTCTCTAGTTAGCTGAGTAGATGATCAGAGGCTAGCTTGACTACTGTTGAGCAGTGAGCTGGCAATAAATTGCAGTCTACCAGATTCCCAGACTGTGAGCCAGAATGCCCTCTGGCATTGAAGCACCATTTCTGATGGACATTATTATTTTTATTTCATCTTCTTATGGTTTTCTTGAGTAAGGCAACACCACTGCTGCCAGGATGTGGTCTCCAAGTTTCCTTATACCCAGCTGCAGCCCCCAGAGAATACAGACATTTAGCACAAAGACAGCTGCAAGTAAGACAGACTTGACAACACAGTGCTCAGGGCTAGGGAATTCAAAAGATCTGAGCAATCTCGAGCAGCCCAGGATCCAACAGCGTCTCCTAAAGATATTAATGGAGGCAAAAGTATTTTACAAATCACTTACAAACTGGTGTGGAAATGCTGGAATCAAATAGGCTTTAAATGTTATGCTGAATAACAAGATAGTGAATGATCTCATAAAATAGAGGTGCTCAACCTCCAGCTGGCAAGGCCACATTATTTCACCTGTGGGTCTTCCCACAGGTCTGAAATTTGGTATTGGGAATGTAATAGGTGCTGTGCCCCAGAGGCAGCCATGATACCCGCTGGTGGCCACACAATGCCTGCCCCGCTTGGGCTCCTAATGTACCTCCTTCTTTTCACGCCTTAATATAGTTACTGGTTTTTGAAAAGGGAGGCTACCCCAGGGTCCCAGAGTGAGTCCTTGCCTAGCAACAGTCAGCGCTAGACCCAACCTCCTGGACCCAACCTACCCCTCCCTGCCCTTCAGGTGCTAAGGGGGGCCCTCCCAACCTGTCTGTGCTACAGCACTCTACTTACCTAAAGGTCTAATTTTATGGCCTCCAAGCCTCCTACAGCCATGCCCATACCATTCAGATGTTACCATTTTTTCACTGTACCAGGCACCTTGCCCCCAAGACATCAAGCCTTTGCTGGGGCCTCAGCCTTCCTGGCCTCCGCCTTTTTACCTAGATCCACTATACCAGACCTGGCTTCTGGGCCCCTGGCCGTCTCCACTCCCCCTGGGCACCAAGCCCCTGGCCCTGTCCCAGCTCCAACCCCCCTTTGGCTCAAGCTCTCTCTGGCTGGACTCCCAAGACACTGGTGAGCCCCAGGCACCTTGCTGTGGGTTAACCATGATATGCCCCCACCCAGCCACCCTGCCCTGGCCTTCTCATCTCCTCTTACAGCCACTCCTGATTCACTGGTTTAAGCCTTAAACCAAAATACAAGCTTACCGGCTACAATTAAAACTCAGCCCACCAGTTGTATAACAAATGCTCCTCATGCAGGGTCAAGCTTCCCCACCAGCCATCAGCATCTTACTTGTGGTCCATAGGGCAGCTCAGGCATTGGTCAGCCAGGCCCGCTCCTGCACCCTCTGGCTTGGGAACTCTTCTCCCTGCACAGCCAGACCAACTGTCTGATCTCAGGGGGTGCATAAAACCAGTGCCTAAGTCCTGCCCCTTCCTGTCGGGTAACTACAGCTATGCACAGATATTTCCCTTCTGAGCCTGATGACCAGGTTGCTTTTGCTGTTAGGGTTTAGCTAAGCTACCTGTAGCCCTTTGCATCTGGACTGCCTAGATGCCTACCCTGGCACAGCTTACTGCTCTGCCACAGTTTCCTTGGAGCACAGCTCCCCGTCACGCCCTACCCCTCAAGGTCAGCCTGCCTGTACAGCTGCCTGCTTATTTGAAGCCAGCCTGCTTTCTAACTGAGAGGGAACAATAGCAGGCTGAGCTGGCTCAGGGAGGGCTAGCGAAGTAACAGGAGACCTCTGGCTCTGCTACAGGAGCACTGCTAGCATTAACTGCAGCTCCTGATGCCGAATTTGTAGCCCTACATGCTAGATTGTACCATTTTGTAAGGCTGAGCTGACAAGCAGCTGGAATCAGTGTGCAAGATTGGAGCATGTGTGCCTACCAGGCCATTCCATCTGGCCCATGGGGCCCTAAAAATTTTAGAAAATTAATATTTATCTGCCCCTGGCTGCCTGTCAAAGATGACAGGAGTCAGGGGCAGTAAGACCCATGGGAAGCCCTGGCAGGCTTCTGCAACAGCAAGGCTGTCCTGCCTCTCCGCCACAGTGGCCTTAGAGCAGGCACAGGCAGCCCTATGCAGGCTCTGAGTGGCTGCAGCATGGGGTGCTGGTCACAGGGGAGGGAGCAACTGTTTCCCGCCCCCCCCCCACGCTGAGCACCAGCTTGTTCCCCAGAAGCCGCTGCTCAGCACGGAGGAAAGCAGCCCCCCAGCTCACTGCTGCTGGCTGCCAGCCCAGAGCCTGCTAGGCTGTGGTGCAGCTGCTTCACCGCTGCCTCCAAGTTGCCCAGCGCAGCAGCAGTAGCTATGTGGAACAGCTGCTGGGGCAGCACAGAGGCAGCAGTGAAGCAGCTGCAGCACAGCCTAGCACAGCGTGGGCTCTGGATGGGCAGCTGCACCAAACACTGCTTAGCAGCAGAGAGCGTGGGGGGGCGGTGCTTTCCTCCACAGAGCAGCAGCTTCTGCCAAGCTGCTGCTGCCACGGCTCAGCCCCAACAGGTGAGCCCAGAGCTGGCGCAGGCCTAGGTTAGAAGCGGCGCTCGGGAATGAGCTGGTGCTCAGCATAGGGGAAGAGCGGCTACCCCTTCCCCACCCCATGGGCGGTGCCTGCAACTGCTTGAAGCCCGTAGGGGGCTGCCTGTTCCCGCCCTCCAGCAGAGATTGCCAGCAATGGGGGGAGGGGAGGCAGGCAATGTTGCTTTTCTCCTGCACTAAGCACCAGCTCATTTCCCACCAGTGAGCGCAGGGCATGCAGGGTTGGGGCTGCATGCAGCTCCCCCCAACCCTGTACCACAAAGCTGGGGCAGAGGCACTGGGAGTGAGCAGGCACACCAGAGCCAGCGGCAGCCAGGTGAGAGTATGAGGCCTGTGCTGGTGTCCCAGGGCCAGTGCCAGTGGGGCCCAAAACCAAGGTGGCAGGAGCGTAGGGCCCCAGCCAGCAGGGGCTCTATGGAGCTGGATCAGCTCCCCCCTCTGCCTGCTGGTGCATCCCAGCCCAGCTCAGCTCCACAGACCCCTGCAAGCCTGCACCCCATGCTCCTGTTGCCCTGCTCTGGGCCTTGTAGGACCAGGCCCGGAGACACTGGTGCAGGGCCCAAACTCCTGCTCATTTCCACTTCCCCCCGCCGCTTTCCCCACTTTCCTGCCCTGCCACTCTGCACTACATGGCTCCCATGCCCCCACACACATCCACACAAACCCCTATATGCAATCATTTGCGCATATACACCACAAATGCCTACAAATCAGGACAAAAATATATTTAATTCAATTAAAATATATTATATGATTTTTACTATGTAATTTGTTGGGTTTTTTTCCTTAAGATGGCAAACCCTCTTCCCCAAAAGAGTACTTCCAGGGGCAAGGGGAGGGATTTCCAGTGGCACAGGTCAGAGGCTAGGGGCAGGACTTCTGGTCCCATGATGGTGACCAGGAGGCAGGGCACCTGCCAAGGGGCAGGGCTACCCATGCGGCCCTTGACAGTTTGCAAAAACTCAGTAAGTGGCCCTCTGCCCAAAATAATTGCCCACCCTTGGTCTAACCACTAGACTACAGAAGTTAAGCTTCCCCTTTGCTTCATCTCTCTCACGCTCATGACTTACATTTGTCTACCCATTGCACTGACTTCATGTGCCAGGGCACTACAGGCAGGCCACACCCCATATCCCTTGTGCCACAGTGCTGAGTCCAGTGTTGGTCCTAGAGGCTTTGTGCACAGCAAACCCCAGGGATGGCACATGCAGCACATGGCAGGCAGGGCTGGACTGCTGCAACTGCTACATACAACAAAGGGCCAGCACAGGGTACACATCCCATGCGGTGCCCCACAGGACTCAGAGGTAGCATGCAGGGCTGGTCAGTGGGGTGCTGCATGGATCCAGCATGCACTGTCCCGGGACTTGCTGTGCATATGACCCCTGGGGCTAGCACAGGTACACACTGCCTGCAACATGCAGTCTAGACCCAATACTGCATGCAGCACAGGATCTGGGGCACAGGATGCATATAGCACCTCAGACTGAGCTGTATCCCCTCCCCACCGTGCTGCCTCAACACCAGGTCCAGCCCAGGTGCCAGAACCACTCTACGTTGGTGGGTCCCAGTGCAGCCCACAAACTGACTCAGGGATGTTCATCTGGTCCATGGGGCTGGGTACATTTGACACCCCTGCTCTGACCAGTAGGCTATCACAAAAAGGTGGGTACCCCAATCACCATCTTCAAAATAGCAATCTTCCCTCTGAATAGGGTTCTGGATCTCATAGACAGAGGTGCCCAACATTAAGCTTTGACTTGGGTACTAAAACTCCAGAAAGGGGCACAAATTCAAAACACCCTCCTGCACAAACGCAGGATGCACTCTATCTAAAAAAGCATCCCAGACAAATATCTATCCAGTCTCTTCTTGAAAACTGTTGAAGAAGATTCCACAGGTTCCCCAGGCAGCTTGTCACATTGCCCTACTACTCTTAGGAGTTAAGATTTTCTTTTTTCAAGATGTTAAATTAAATCTATTTTGCAGTAGCTTCAACTAATTTTCAAGCTTATCAAAGTTGGAAGATCCAAACTAGAAATAAAATCCAAACTGGCCCTTTGTCAATCACAATAACAAACTGTGATAAAATGCCAGAAGACTGAGAGGATCATGGTTTACAATAAGCTAATAGTGTCTTCACAAAAGAACCATTCCAAGTAGATCCAAAATACTGTTGCAATCTTAATGAAGTTCACTAAATTTTCAAAGATTTTTTTTCTCTTTATTTAAACACAAATACATTTACAGCATGCAGGTAAGTTAAAACTATGTGGTATCTTCCCAAAACCAACTAGGTTTTAATGCATCTTAATGTACTCAAGTTAGAGCACTGTATTCCACAGGTAGACTTGTCGTCTCATGTCAAACTTAGAGTTACACACAGTAGTGAGTCATTATTTAAATTATGCAAATAATTTAGTTGATCACCAGGAATAAATATTTTATTTTACTGAATTCCTATCTAAGCCTTTTTAGAAAATATGATCCAGAGGAACATAAAAATAAAAACTGCTCAAAGACTGCAATTTAAAATAGCAATGCATTTAACATTCCATTACAGACAGAATATTTTCAATTTACAAAACAGTAATTGTCCTGTCCAGATAACCTACCAGAACTGAACAAGAAAGAACCAAATTGCAGCTTGAAAATTTTAAGATTCAGTTCTTGATAAACTTTGTAAAGATTTAAAATAAAAAAAAGCTTGGATATAAAAAAAGGAGATATACATTTTGAGCTACATGCTAGTTACAGTTTAACTGTTTAGTACACAGCGATGTTCAGCACCAATACCCATGATACATTACTTACAGGAATGAAACTGCCATATACAGGCATGAAAAAATATCCTGCTTCATTTGAGTATTTCCAAGGAAACCAGTTTTTAGTCACTGCAAATTAATACATGTGAAGGTTTGAAAATCTGCAGTTAATATTGTGACAAATTCCAGACAAGACTGTTTCCGTTAAGAAAATTCCATTAAAAACTATCTATTCAACTGCTAGTTCACCATCCACTTCCCTTGGCACACTGCCTCTCACGCTCCAGAAAGCTTACAATTTTGCAGTTTTGCTGTAATTTAAGAATAAGAGGTCTTTTAATGTTGAAAACCTGAAAGAATTAGGTCTTCTGGCAGATATAAACAAAAATCAGCCTTTGAAATGAAAATTAATGTAGCTAGTCAAGCTGCTGTGGATAAGAAGGAAATAGAAAAGTTAACTTAAGAGTCCAAAACTTTTGACCATGCTCCATCATAATACAAACATTTCACTTTGTATAAAAGGTCTCAAAAATTATTTGCAAATCAATGTCTATGTAGGATTCAAGTTTCCACAAAAATGGACAAACATCCCAAAAAGTAGTGAGACAACCAATTTAAGACATGGCATTAACTCTTGTATTCTTGAATGTTCACATTAGGTTTCTTCCCACACAATGATCTGGTAACTCATTTCTGTTCCAAGAACAACTTTTCTACAACTAGTGGAAAAACCCCTCAGAATATCTTATCACTTGTGTAATTTAACTTCAAAAGCTTTGATCTTGACTTCAGCAGCAGATATGGGTGCTCAGAACTTGAGAAACAGGTCAAACAAAAACATTGTTTATTTTGTAGCCAATTTACAGGACTTTATTGCAAAAAGAAGAAAATATTTGATACAACTACTGCTTGGGAGTAGGTATTTACGTATTCCTAGACTTACAAATGCATTACAATACAATTCAGTGTAGCACAGGTTCCTCCCATTCTATCCTTGGTCCTGACACAGCTCTGGGATTTCTGGCCATATGAGCTATAGTTTTCTTGCCTCCATTATTAGTGTATTTAATTAATTATCCAACTGCTCATCAACTCATTTTCTCAAATTGAAAGCTTACATTTCAGGTCAAGATTTCCAATATGCACACAATAGTGGAAAAAGTTAAATTCTAGACTCATTTCACTATGTTAATATAGTGAAAATTAGCTATCAGAATTAGACAAAGAGATAATGAGCTCATCAGAATGAAGCAGAATGTTTTCACTCCAAATTATGCTGTGTATAGAATCAGGAACAGGACAGATTAAATTTTCCACTGACAGACTTTTTCTAGGTAAACTTAGGTTTACTTTTGTTACTGTACAGTATTTAACTCAAAACAGCCTGATAAACAGGCAATTAATCAAACAGTTAAATAGCCTTGTTCAAACTGAACTCTTTAGTTCTATGGTTTCAAGATTTCAATGCCTTATGGCAGTTGTCATAAGCACACTTCAGTATTCCTACACTGTACAAATATTTCAGTCCTGATGCTCTATGCAGCATTTCAGGAAAACTTTAAGATAGAGTGCTGTTATAACTCAGAGTGGGACAAATAGTGTTATTACTTCATGTGGTAAAAATTAAAGTGTATTTCAACATTGTTCCACGTTGCCCTAAGACAGTAAAATGTACACAAATTAAGCTAGAAAATTTGAACTAAGATTTACTTAACATACATTCAGCTTGGCACAGTGCAGACTAAGTTTAAGACATGAAAGACAAACAGTGTAATGAACAGAGCTACACTTTAACATGTCATTTTTCAAGATGCCGAAATTACACTCTAATATTTTTGGGAATCAGTTAGTAGAATTTGTAGAAGGGAAGAGAGCTGTACAGGCCAGGTATAATTTATACAGTAAAAAAAAAAAATCCTACAATCCACAATGGGAGAGATTATTGTCATGGAATGACTCTCTCCGTATGATATCCCATCCTCTTCATACTGCAGATTTCTCAGCAACTGCAAAGAAAAAGCTAAGTTAAATGCATAAGCAGACATATATCCCTCAGTGACTTTCAAATGTTTAAAATTGCACACAGAAATAGTCAAATAGTAACATGCAAAATATTTTTAAATGTTATTCTTGATCTAGGTCAAGAAAGCTAAGAGTAGTTTGAAGGAGAACAAGTGTATAAACCTTTTGGTAGAATCTGCAGACTTGGGAGCAATTTATGAAATTTCAACAATAAAATGAGTATTATTGGTCAAGAAAAAGAACACCAACCTCATTTGTTCATAGATCCACTTATCTGAGGTGCTATTATCTCAGTTATAGATGAAAAACAGCGCAAGTTAGGGACCAGTGCCTTAGTAGCAAGTTTTATGCAACCAGAGTCAATGGGATGTCATCTGCAAGTGTTATTGACTCTAAATGGAAATTATATTTTTAAACAAATTTAAAAGCTGTAAGTTGACTAGTTCACATGACATTCTCTCCTTAACCCATGACAGAGTTGCAGTAATTCACTGCAGTATTTTTTCTTTATTAAACAATATATAGAACTGATCATTTTCAAGCTTCAAAAATGTGAACTGCTATATTCCTCAGGCAGACAAGCTGATATATTTAATAGAATTCAGACAAGCTAGGCCTCCTTGCTCAAAATTCCCCCAGGCCAACTGATATGTGGTTACCAAGGGTAAAGGCTCTCTCCTCCAAGTAAGATGCAAGCTCAAGGGGTATGGAGAACAAGTGTCAACATATACATTTCAGCAAAGGCAGGGATAATTTATAGTATTTATAGGAAAGACATGTATTTATACAAAGGAAGGACACCCGACCCCAATCACCATGGTGTCCGGGAACTAATCAACTGCCAGGATCCAGTAAATTGTCTGGGACTGATGCCCAAGTCCTGGAATAAAACCACATAAGAATTGCCATTTTAGAGTCAGGAGGTCCATCTTGCCCAGTATCCTGTGTCATATACAGTGGTAGAGTAGATGCTGAAAGGGACAATGAATTGGGTATGACTAGGGTTTTTTCCACTGTTCCTCTCACTTGCAACCTCCAGGATTTAAGGCATAGGAAGCTGAGATTCAGAGGCTGTATCCTTAACTCCCATGCTCGGTAGCAACTGATGCCCCCTTCCTCCAAGAATCTATCGAATCCCTTTTTGAATATGGCTATACCAGGGGCGGGCAATTATTTTGGGCAGAAGGCTGCTTACTGAGTTTCAGCAAGCCATCAAGGGCCACATGACAGGCAGCCAAGGGAAGATAAATGTTAATTTTCTAAATTTTTTAGGGGCCCCACAGGCCGGACAGAATGGCTTGCCAGGCCACATCCGGCCCCTGGGCTACATTTTGCCCACCCCTGGGCTACACCATCAGTTTCCACAACATCTAGAATACTATTGGAAGCAATGAGTTCTACACTAATTACACGCTGTGTGAAAAAAACAAAAACAAACAACTTTCTTTTGTTAGTTTTAAACTTATTATCCGCTAGTTTCTCGTAATACAAGAACTAGGGATTTGCTATATACTGCCATTTAGTGACCCCTGTTTACTTCCTTCTGCTTATGGAGAGAAAGGAGAAAGAATGTGATGGCAAAGAAAAAGACATCCATAACTGCACCACCTCAAGTCAGTAAAAAAGGAAGCTTTGGAAGATTAGGTACTAGTTCTATTTTTCCTTAGTTATACGGTAACACCAGCTAATCTAGTTTTAAAAGCGAGAGAATTCCTGAGATAAAGTATCTGGGATTTAAGGCCCCACAGGGCTCTTCAAGAGCTCACACTATTCTTCAGTTTAAGACACAGATGGTCTTAATGCGTAAAACGAAGTTACACAAATGAGAAACATTCAAAGTGCAGCTGAGCAGACAAGTGCAATCTTCTTCATAAGGAAGGGAGCAACTGTCATGCAGTTAATGAAGCAAAAATGCACTTTAAAAGTCCCAAGTCAATAAAGGTATTTAAGCATATTAACCACTGCACTGTGTTTAAATGAATGTACACATATGCTTAAAGATGCACATGTGAAGTTTTCATAGGCCCCTGGCAGATGTTACGCTTAAGACATGATTAACCAGTTAATCACATATGAAGTAGTAACCCAGCCATGTGTTCATTCAGTTAAATGGCAAGATAGAACAGGTAATAGGTCACAAGACTTAATACACACAAAAAAGATGTGTGATAGCTTTGTGGCTGATTCCCATTAAAGCCTTAAACTAAGAAGTGTGGCCACCACCAATCAGGTAACTAGTGCAGTATGGCTCCCCCTGCACTGGCAATATCCCTGATCTCACAATCACATGCCCTGCCATTCATATATGGCATGGCAGGAGGCATAATTGTTGGGGTTGTGAATCAGATCTCATCACACCTTCAGCTCAATGTTTGTCAGAGACCATAAATATACATACTACTTCAATTACTGAAGCATTTAATAGCATTTTAAAGTTATTAAATTATAGCTTTCATAAAAGCAAATCTTTTCATGCTAAAACTTCCAATTCCCAAGCTATAGTGCGTAGGCTTAGCAAAGGTAGAAGAACAGCATATGAAAGAACTGCCACTCTACACCAAATTGTATTTCTCCTTGGAGGAAGGCCTCACTATCAAATTTAAAAAGTAGGCTACCAGTCACTGGGGAAAATAAGAGTAGTGAACAGGAATATTTTCATCTATTACATACTTATTGCATATTGCAGGTATTTTTTCTATCGTTTCTGTACTGTGTTCAATTAGGAGTGATTCTCAGCCCCAACCTATATTTCATTATATAAAACTTTACTTCACTTGGGTAAAAGGAAGCACCAGCCTACTTACACACAGTGTATTCCTCCGAATTAAAAAACAAAACAAAACAGGAAGTAGTTGTAGAACATTCGAGTGGCTTTATTCAGCTGAATGGATTTTAAACAAACTATAACACAAAGCTCCCAAAAGGACACAGAAACAACCTATGGAAAGCAAGACTTACACTTTATCCTGCCGTGCTCCGCCGCCACGCAGTGGGACTGGCTGGCTGTTTTGAGTTATTGCACCTCCTCCACGAATTGCACTTGGATGAGTTGGAGAAGCTGCTGGATGCTGGCCAGGACGGATAGGCTTTGCTACAGAAAACAAGGCACAGCTTTAGGAAAATGCATGCCAAGCCATTTACCATTTGATCTTTTATTGCTCCAATTCATCAATCCTGTATGATGACACTCTACAGTGAATACTGTTATGGTCTGCAAGTTACCTGCTAAAATGAGAAATACATTATTTCAGAAGTTCAGAAAAGTGGTATTTGGGGGATTTTAACGATCAGGCTGTTAGGCTCAGATGCTTTATCTTTATGATGCACTGTATAGAAATAAAAAGACAGTTTTTTGACTAACCTTATTAGTTCTGAAGTTCACAAGGCTCTTGTTAATGAGTTAAAAATATTATAAATCAAAAATGCTCAGATGGAAAAGCATCTCATAAAATTAACAAATACAGAGCTCTGAAAAATCAAATCGCTAACTTTTAGACACTGTGCATCTGTACACTCTTCAGCATTTTTAAGTCCATAACAGGTCAATTTGGTTTTTTTTCCACAAAATAAGCTACTCTGGTTTCTGCTTCTGGCATACTTAAGAACTTCTTGAATTATACAATTATAAAAGTTCTTCCTTATCTCAAGGCAAATACACCAGCTTTTTGTCAGTGGCTATATATACTTCATATCAGACTGCTACCTAGATTTGGGAAAGACTCTGCCTACTCAAATCTAACTTATAGAAAAAACGTTTCTCAAAAATCAAGCCCATGACATGTACATATGACTCTCCTTGTAGCAAGGGAGGTGGAGGGAAGGCAGTGCAGAAAGCAAAACCAGGGCGACTTTTGCTGCTAACATTACCCTATGCGTATGTGTATGCTTACTGGAGAACTATGGGATGTCTAGTTTTCTGAAATTGAATGGAAATAGAAAGGAGGGAGTTTAAGTTTACTATGTTTAGATGAGCATTAGCTTCTCAGGAGGATTTTCTTCCCTTTTACAGAGTGTCACTTCTGAACAGATCAGACTGTAGACATTTTCTAATGTCTATGCCCCAAGATGAGTGGCATAAGCCACTCATATCCCTTTCCTCCCACCCCCATCTTTCCAGCCATCACCAGGAAAGGGTAGAGAATACATGCTAGTTTGCCATACAAAATTTGAAAGCTGTTTTTCTGGCCTGCAAACTTGATATGCTTTTAGACTGTAAAACTGCTGTGTCAGATTGACTAGATCTCGCATCAGAAGTAGCTTTCAAGGCCACCAGAAAACGTCTTTGGCAAGTGAATTCCTGATAAACAGCTGGCATTATTACAAGTCATAAAAGCTGTTCACTGATTAGTTGCTTTCTTGGAGGAATAGATATAGCTCTCTAGGTACCAGGGCTGCCAACCCAAGCCTTTTTTTTTTTTTTTTTTTTTTTTTATTGACACTGCGAACTTTAACACTGTTTTATACAATGTAAATATAATCCTTCCTCCAGACCCTGGACGAGGGCTGGTGTTAAATCCCTACATTTGAACCCAACCATAGTAAAAAGTCATTACTGACTCCAAGATGAACATGGGCCAACAATACAAGAACACGGTCAGTGGGGCTAACCATACCTTGTCCTGCATCCACAGATGCATCACAGGCAGGGCCAACGAGGTGATTCTCCCCCTTATGCAACACTGGTCAGGCCACAGCTGGAGTACTGAGTCCAGTTCTGGGCGCTGCACTTCAGGAGGGATGTGGATAACATGGAGAGGGACCAAAGGAAGGACAGCAGGACAGACCCTACGAAGAGGCTATGGGACCTTACCCTGTTCAGCCTTCGCAAGACAAGGCTGAGGGGGGACCTGATGGCCATCTATAAACTTACTAGGGGGGACCAGCGGGGTTTGGGAGAGACCTTGTTCCCCCCGAGCGCCTCCCGGAGTAACAAGGAATAATGGCCATAAGTTGCTAGACAGCAGGTTTAGACTAAACATTCGAAGGCACTATTTCAGTCAGGGCAGCTAGGATCTGGAACAAACTTCCAAGGGAAGTGGTTATTGCTCCTACCCTGGGGGTCTTTAAGAGGAGGCTCAACGTTTTCCTGGCTGGGGTCATTTGAGCCCAGTTCTCTCTCCTGCCCACGGCAGGGGGTTGGACTAGAAGATCTACAAGGTACCTTCTGACTCTACATCTATAAATCTATTTTGACTCAAGTGCTGGTTGGTAACAACCAAAGGAATATCTTTAGAGAGAAATGTTTAATGTGAGCATAACCTATACCTGTCTTGTGCAAATTATACACAGGCTTACTGCATATAGTTTACTATTGCAACAGAGTACTTTCCACTTATATACGGTTTATTCTCTCATCCTCACAAAAAGTCATGAAATGCAAATATGGGATTTGGGGACAATGGAAAAAAAAGGGAACAAAGTAATTTTAGTGCATTTATGTTAAGTTTATGACTGTGGTCTGTGTGTTAAAAATCCAGAGCTACTACTCTGAAGTATGGAAAGTTTCAACACTTCTTTAGTCTTAAAACTTTAATAGTAAAATTAAGCAAACAGAGAACTTCCTGTTCAAGACCTGCAAAACCAAAAAGAGCTATTACCAAGACTAAGCAAGCTGCATATCTGCATGCCAAACCATTAACTGATAAAACAGAACACTAAGGCATACTCAGACCCTTCCTTTGGTTACCCTAAGAAAGTTAAAGATGCTTTGCAAATTTTTGTCATCACAAGTGTGTAACAAATGCAGAATCAAAAGGCAAGGTAGAGACATTTTGGGTGCACTTACATGTGGCCCTACAATGCCTTTGCTACTGCACCATCATTTAGTACTTCCTTTTGGAAGCACGAAAGGACAGCACAGTAACAGCCTGTACTATACTGTGCCCTGCCATGCACAGTTATTTTGGGCCACTACATCACCACAGCAATGCACTAGAGGGAATGTGTTGCTATGGCGACATAGCAGTGTCATCAGTTTTTGCCAATGGACACTACAGCACAGTAGCATCCTATGTAGACATGCCCTTCGTGTATATTCCAATGTATTACTTTTTTTTTCTCCTATGAAACAAACCCTGCCCTTTATGGCTAATGTTTTTTTGCAGGCAAAGCTTTCCATCATGTGAAAAATTAAGTACCTCATCACAAATAGATCAGATTAACCTTTTTTTTTTTTTTTTTTTAAATAAAAGAAAAAAGAAAAAAAAGCTACAACTATCACTAAATCAGAACAGGTTCTCTATCAAGGTACAAACCCTATCGTGTTTTCAGAAGTTTCAATTTGTACTATTACTAGCAGGGGCTGGCAACTCCTGTACCAGAAATAAAATTTACTCCCACATTATCATAAAAATGGAAGGGGGAGGGCGGGGGAGAGAGAAAGGGAGCAGCCAAAAATTTTTACCAAGTCCTGGATTCTCTTTACTTACCAATCTGGGCAGAATGTCCTCTTCTAGCCATGTTCTTAGATCTCACTGCTTCTTTAATGCGGTCTACCTCTTGCTGATATCGCTTACGATCGCGAGATGCATTTTCTTTGGCTTCCTTCAGTGCCGACTCCAAAGCTTTAACTCTCTCAGCTGTAGCTCTAAGTCGTTTCTCCAGTTTAGGAAGCTCGCAGCGAAGATCTGCATTATCACGTACCAGCTAAGAATAAGCAAGACATATTTTTCTCTGAAAAAGCAAGTTACTTTCACCCTGCTGTAGTGTAACCCTAAAAGAAAGGACAATAACTTTGATCCAACTTTTATTTTATAAACTTATTTGGTTTAAAGTATTTCAGTAATAAAATCCCTTTTCAAAAACCATTCACTACACAACAAATATCACGTAAGTCTAAATTACTCTTACAGACTTTCACAGACTATATTAAATGTACCTATTTATTTTATATTAAAAATTGGAGTTAAGCATCCAAGAGAAGTGATGATCCCTTACTTGCACGAACTATTCCAGATACAAAATAAAACACACAACCATTATGCTTCTGTGCTGCAGCTTGAATAAGCAAGTCTTACTGTACCTGTTTGTGGACTTTTGTGAGCTGCTCAAGATTATTCTCAAGGAAGGAAATTTTCTGTTTTTGTGCAGCGCTGCCTCCTGTTTCATCTGAGTCCATCTCTGCGCTCTACAGTGATAGGAAAATAAAATAATAATATATGGAAGTCCAGATTTCTAGTTACAACTGAACCATTAGAGCTATATTAAATGCTTCATTTATTTCTACTTTTAAATGCATGCAATGTATGTTCACAAAAGGAATAAGCCTTAGTAGTATCAGTTACCTTTTTAACTCTGGTAGCTAGATCTTGAACAAAGAGCTTCCGAAGGTTGTGCAGAGTTTGAAGTTCTTTAGCCTAAAAATGAACAAACAAGTTTTCATGGTTTTGAGTTCTTAACCTGAATAAACAGGTTAATTGGCATTTGCTTGTGAACATACTATACTTACCACAGTTTCTTCCAAACCCTTCAGATCTTGCCTTGCTTGTTCTCGTCTGTCCTGCATAACCCTGAGTCAAAGAGAAACATACAGCTGAATCACTGATGTTTGTCTAGAACAAAACCCACAAGTCTTAAAATAAATATATTTAAGAGGCTCAAGGGAAAAGAGGTGCAATGAATTATCATGCTAGTTTACCTTAGAAAAAAGTTCTAATTCTACTTCAGATAAAGTGGAAAGGTTTCAGTGAATGTTCTCTTAGATTCCTAATATAAAGTGACCCTGACATGTGGAACAAATAGCAATGCAGTCAAAACGAGGGGGCCACGAAGGGCATACCAAAGATGATCGCCCAGAATACAATTTTGTATAGAATTAAGTCCTTTAAAGATTAAACAATTCAGTCATCTGAATAGGCCCAGGATCAATGCTTGGGGGGAAAAAAGCCACTTGTTTTTCAAATATTACAAGGTTTGTGAAGTTGAGGACACACCAAAAGGAAAAGGAAAAAGAAAGAAAGAAAAAAAACCATAAACCAAACCCTGGGGAGTGTCAGAGGAAGTAAAGGGACAATAGAGGTTTATTCCAAATGAAAAATTAATTTTCAATGTTGTGCAAGTATTCATTAACTTGTATGCAAACCAAGCAATGTATTTTCCATTGCTTAGTTTAATAATTTCAATTATATTGCAGTGACCCTTCTGTTTACAGCTCTTTCTTATGTAATGCAAAAAAGCATTAAATATGCTGCTGAAGCCCTAATGTTTTAATCTCTCAAATTATGTAGGACTGTAACTACAGAGATCAGAAAGAACCTAGAACCCTTATTATGACCAAGGATATCAAGAAGATTCTACAGACAGAATAAGAAAAAACAAAGTGGGAAATCAGCATTTTTATTAGGGAGGAAAAAGTAAAGTTTGGAAAAGTTTGCATCTTTATGAAAATCCCCCTGCAGCCTTCTGAAGGAATTGGCTAAATGATTCCACTATTAAAGTCACCACTGCTATTAGAATAATTTCTTCTAATCTCCACCTGTGTTTATGGTGTCACAAAAATGGACATACAGCAGAGGTG
Source organism: Crocodylus siamensis (assembly GCF_052110815.1). Classification (NCBI taxonomy): domain Eukaryota; kingdom Metazoa; phylum Chordata; order Crocodylia; family Crocodylidae; genus Crocodylus; species Crocodylus siamensis. The sequence continues at coordinate 186,980,860 of NC_143399.1, forward strand.
TATTATTTTTGTTTAAATTTTTGAATTGTTGCAGTTTTATACTTCCAGCTTTAAGCACTGACTTTGGTCTAAGAAAACATCATGCACGTAGTCCAGCATAGTTTATGCAATATAATTCATTTTAATAACTTGCATAACACTAAGTCACCCAATTCTGACATTTTCAATTCATCTCCCTGCTGCCCCCAACTTCAGTTTCAAATCAAGCAGAAACTGCCAGATTAATGCTACATATATAACTTTCTATGTAACACAGGAGTTTAACCTGAAAAGTTCAAGATGGTATAAGGAAAAACTATTGCAATTAAAGCCATGAGCAGACTAAAAATGAAAAAAAAAAAAAAATCTGAAAGAGAAATTTATGGACCAAAAAAATTAATTTAATTTCTGATTTACCAGGACTTAAATACTTCACATCACTATGGTTTCCACTAGCAGAAGAACTTAAGAACACCTGTTGATTTAGGACATTAGTTACTGGATCTCAGGCAAACCTTTGGTTGACATTGCTCTTGCAGGATTTTGTTTTGCATTAGCCAATAACTAATTGGCAGACCTCAGAACTTAGACAAACATAACTTCCCTAAGGTTTCAAAATTTTAGGCATATGGAGTTTTACAAGTTTTCAGGAATGACCAATGAACCCTTTTAGGTTCTGTCATTATGGAAAATAACAACAACAACAACAACAACAACAACAACAACGGATCAAAATAGGATCCCTTTAACTGGAACTCCTTTAAATCAGGCTGTCAATAAAACAATGCCTTTAATGCTCTTGTAATCCTTCCCAACAGAAATCTGGTAAAATTCTAGAAGATGCCTTCTGGCCCTAAACCCAGATAAATCAATGAATTCTTGTTCAGTCTTAAAAGACATTCACTAAGCTACTTCTGCCTAAACCAGTTTTAAGATCCTTGCCCTCCAGCAATTTCATACAAGCCACCAATTCAATTAAAGAGTTTGTTTAGATTTATAATGAAGTTTATACAAGTTTTAGATCTTATACATACTGGAAAACTATGACTTTACCATTTAAAATTATAAATTAATACAGTTGCTCTGTATAGGGGAACCCCCCCCCACAGATTAGGAACTTACGTCAGTTCATGAAGTTTCCTGCTTTTTTCTTGATCTGTAGTTTTCAGCTTCTCATGTTCAACTCTTAGACGTTCCTGCTCAAGCATCATCTTCTGATTTTGGCTGAACATGAAAAAGTCATGATTAACATGTAAATATTTCGATGAGAAACCTCAAAAGACATCAAGTCTGAGTCTTTATTACGCTGAAGCACATTTATTAAAACTAACCTATGGTACGCAAATGACTAAGGAGTAAATGGTACAAAAGGAATCTTGTTAAACTGTCTGCCTTAAACTTTGTTTTTTAAAATCAGAAATAGCAGTGACTGACTGACTTATGCTGAGTATTTACCAGATATGACCCCAAAGCCATCAAATCACATTCAATATGTGCAGTGTTGGAATGGAGTCCCCTGCTCCTAATTCCACTGCCCCATAATACAAATCCCTAGTGTGTTATCTTTCTTTTATTAGTGGGTCAGACTTTCCCACAGGCTAAATATCTGTTTTTTCTTAAGTCACCCTTGGGCAAACCATAAGTCTGAAACCAGACTACTGAAAGAGGGATAACACTCACTTTGCCTAAATTTTGAGTAAAATACTGAAGGTAGTGAACTGTTTTTACTCACTGCTGCAAAAGGGTCAATGACTTGACTTCAGAACTATAAATATATTCAAGTCCTAATCAAATAAATGAACCCAAATAAATATTTAAGTAGTTTAGGAATTTGTTAAACTACATGCCAAGCTATTTTCCTCAAAAGTCTAATATTTTAAAAGTAAAAGCGAAGTCCAACTTTTATTATCACAACTCTTACTCTTGGAGTTCAGTAATAAGTTTCTCCTTTGCATCGACCTCATCTCGCAGGCTGCTAATTTGTTTTTGGTGGGTCTCACGGTGGCTCTGAATCTGCTGCTCAACTGCTTGCTATAAAACAACAACAAGAAATTTAGTTTGGTACTTAAAATACGAAGTTTTATGTAAACTAACAAAGAACAAAAAAAAAAAAAAATAGCTAACTTGCCTTGACTTCATTTGCAGTTTGGACTTTATTTAAGTGCTCCTTCTCCATTTCATGAACTTTTTCTACAGGAAAAAAAAACAAGTTTTCAGCTCAGGTATTTAGGTAGTCATAGGGAGGACCAAGATAAAAATATTTTTTCCCTCCCCACCATTTTAAGCATTGAAATATACTCATTTATTAATAGCTTTCATATTTAAAATCAATGAAATTACAGCCTTATGTTTTCAAGAACTCTTTCAAATGATGCATCTCCATATGCACTCAATCTTATTGATGAGGTACTTGCACTTAGAAACACACACTAAGTTGTACATATTATTCTGTCACTTTATTCAGAGAGGAAAAACATCAACACCATATTTTCTCCAGTACCAATTGTGGCATGCTTCCTAGTAATGGTTATATTTAAAGGAAAATTCATACCCTGTGCTCGAAGCTGGACTAGTTCTTCATTAAGGGAATCTACAGATTCTTCCAGTTGCCTCTTTTTCTGTTCCACATTCTGAAGATACTCTGTTAGTGACTTGATCTTTGCTTCATGCTTTCAAAACGAACAGATATTGATTTATTTATATGTAAACTAGGTATATTCAAATGAAGCTGCATGAAAAGTTTAAGAGCTCTTGGTGTTTTTAAAAAGGGCAAATAAACCTCTCAACAAAATGCAGTCAACTTCCTATTTCTAAAACAAGTCTTATCTGTGCAAATAGATTATCCATGTTGCAGTATCTGGGGTCATAATCCACATATTGCATTTAAGTAAATATCATTATACTCAATCTTGTGGCTCCCACAAATACGGCAATGGGACAAGGAAGGTAGTTGTTCATTTTTTTCTTTTACTCTTATTAAACATTCCACAAATAAATTAGAAGTCCTAGAGCAGAGCTAAAAAAATCATATTGGTGATCAATAGAAATAGGGGAGCAAAGGTTTGATCATGAGTTTGGAAAGTTGAAAAAGCATGTTAGAAAAGTTTAACAACATTCATATTAAACTAGCCTTTGATATATTAGAATGTTTCAATTCGCTCAATTCTAATAGTGATAATTTTATGTTGCTGTCTACTTCCTGACATTTCCCTCTCCCTTTTCAATTTTGCCTCAAGAGGGCAGAGTGCTGCTGATGAAGCCACTGCTTCTGCACATTAAAAGAAAAGCGTGTAACCTTCCCCCACAGAGCTGAAAGAATGTCAGTGCATCCCATTATAAACACTGAAACTAAATGTTTTCTATTTTACAAATGTTAAATATAGAGGAAACAGATTTTTAGGCTAAAAAAACTTCTCTCAACATTCTGAGAGAGTCCGAACTACTCAACTGTGCTTACTGCAACAACACTAAGTTCAAGATCTACAATCTTCTTGGTTCCCTTGGTTATATTAAGAGTAATATCTTAAAAAAAAAAAAAAAAGAGATATAAACACTTTGGTGTGATACCCGAGTTCAAAATGGAAACTGATGAATACAAAAATTAAGCATTCATCTGAACAAATGTCTGGACTTCCTACTTATTCTAAAGGCCTCTGAACTACTAGTTTCGAAATTGTAAGCTATAGATTAACTTATCTACAGAACTGCAAGAAGCCAACCAAACAAACGTAGGAATCAAATATCAAAAAAGGAGCTACACTACCACATTACCTGTGAGATACGAAGCTGACAAGCAGCCAGCTCTTTTTCATTTTCCTCCATTTTTTTGTTGCTTTCAGTTTGCGTGCTTTCTAATTGTTTGCACCGCTTTACCATTGTTTTCACTTCTGATTTCATTTTGCTAATGTATAGTCTTGCCACCGTGAATTCCTCATCTATCATACCAGTTCCTTCAGGTTGCTGAAAGGAAAGTTTGGATGAAAATATTAATTCTACAAAGACTTAATTAAAAGCAGAGTATCAACCAGAAAACAGTGCCCAACATACAACAACCATTAGGTGGCTAGCTTCAGACTATGTTTAAATGATTACCTTTTTTTAATCTTTTGGTATATTTCAACCAAATTCAGACCAGAAAACAACTTCTGATGCTGTTTCCCTTGGTAGATCAAAACATTTATATTTTCCGTAATACTTCCTGTCTATCAAGTAAGTCTGCTTGCCAGTGTGGACTGTCTCCATATACATAATGGACTTTGTATTTTTAATAAATAGTACATTTAAACAATCAATCCTTGCCAAAAAAAAGCCAAACTCAATTAATAAAAATGCTTCTCTCAAGCATTTCTAACTTGTTTGACCTTCTCCCACAACCATAACTGAAAACACGGAGGATGCCTAGCTGTATAGCCATGGTAATTATAAAGCATTTTTACTATGCTGAAAACACAAACAATAAAGCACTTCATAATAGCTACAGAGCATATGAATTTATCATGCTAGTATATTTGGGGTATACCCTACCTTCACATCATTATTTCCAACTGCAATTCCTATTTCTGCAAGATCTTTCAGTAAGGAGGCCATCATCTCTGTTGCTCGTTTTTTCTGGTGGTTGGTCATTTCTTTTAGTTTCTGAAGCTCTGCATCTATACTGGCTAAAGTTACCTAATCAAAGGAAATATCTAAAATTAGATTTTACCAATTTATATAGGAATATTTTTCTCATTTTCTTCGAGAAACCTCAAAACATGCTTAATGGTGATCTTAAAACAATTACCAAAACTACAAGCCATGGTTTAACAACAATATTAAAAAACCAGCAACACCCGTTTTTGCTGGTTATAAAAGGACCTAAAGAAGTAGGAAGATGTGAGTATACTTTCCCCCATTACACTTTAAAAAAAGATTTGTAAAAAACTGTTTACTATATTTTATATTTAGTTTTGTACCTTAGTGATTCTAAGGTTCCAAAAGCAGATTAATATATTAAACCCAAGGATTTCTACTAGGATGTTGTTACAGTCTTGATTCACAGTCACAATACGACTATTTAAGGCCTACTCAAGTCTTCTATATCTGATAGAGCTGTGCAAAATTTTGCTGAATGTTTTGTTCTGAAGCTGTTTTGACGTGTTTCGAGCTCGAAACAGTGAACTAGAAACAAAACAAAAGGCTTTAAAAGAGTTTCAAAATTAAATAAGGGCACTCAAAACATCTCAAGTTTCAGAGTAGCCTGGTGGTGGGAGGCAGAGGAGAACCAGGGCTGCACTCCACCTCCTGCCACTGGGAGGAACTCCCTGGAGCTGGTAGAGCCAGTCAAATCACAGCCTTGGCTCTCCCCCACCTCCTGCCACCAGATGCACTCCGACCGGCTCCACCAGCCCCACAGAGCTGAGCCTGGTGACGGGAGGTGGGGGAGAGCCACTGGCCAGGGCTGTGCTCTAAGAGGCTCTACCACTGACTCTCCTGCCACCAGGTTGAGCTCCATGGGGCCGGCAGAGCCAGTCAGAGTGCAGCCCGGCAGTGGGAGGCAAGGAGAGCCAGGGCCGCGCTCCAAGTGGCTCCACCAGCCCCATGGAGGTCAACCTCCCCTCCCAGGACTGCCGGACTCTGCCCAGGAGCACAGGCCCCCAGATCTGCATGTGGGATGACAGGAGGCTGCCACTGTTGCCTGTGGCCAGTGGCAGCACTGGTCTTCCTGGCACTGGGCATAGGCTGCACTCAGTGCTGGTCCCAGGTGGCAGCAGCAGCCTCCTGTCATCCCAAGTGCAGATCCAGGGGCCTGCACCCCCAGGAGGCATCCAGCACAGCCCCACAACCCTCCTGGGAGTGCAGGCCCCCAAATCTGCACACGGGATGCCAGCAGCAGCAGGCTCCTGTCAAGTGACACACGTTTTGCTTGTCAGCACCTTGAGCTGAAGTTTCCCAGAAACCCTTGCACCTATCTCCTTGAAACTTGGCAGGCTTCATTCACTCGGAAGGGGCTACCATCCCTGCAAATTTCATCCAAATCAGGCATGAAATAACAAAGCTAATCTCATAATTCCCCATTATAACCTATGGGTCGAATGTCGAAACGCGTCGAATCAGTGAAACAGTTTTTGATGAAATGAAATGGAACAGTGCTCCGAAACTAAACAAAATGGCAAAACAAAACACTGTCCCTTCGAAATGGTGAAACAGAAGTCATAGATTCATAGATGCTAGAGTCGGAAGGGACTTCAACAGATCGAGTCCGACCCCTTGCCTAGGCAGGAAAGAGTGCTGGGGTCAGATGACCCCAGCCAGATGCCTATCCAGCCCTCTCTTAAAGACCCCCCAAGGTAGGGGAGAGCACCACCTCCCTTGGAAGCCAATTCCAAATTTTGGCCACCCCTACCATGAAGAAGTTTTTCCTAATATCTAGCCTAAATCTGCTCTCTGTCAGTTCGTGACACTGCTCCTTGTTACCCCAAGAGGCGCCCTGGTGAACAGAGCATCTCCAATCCCCCTAATGAATTTGTAGGCAGTCACGAGACCATCCCTTAGCCTTCTCTTGCAGAAGCTGAAAAGGTCCAGGTCCCTCAGTCTCTCCTCACAGAGCTTGTCCTGTAAGCCCTAACCACACGAGTGGCCCTACTCTGGACCTTCGAGTCTATCAACACCCTTCTTGAAGTATGGCACCCCAAACTGGATACAGTACTCCAACTGCAGTCTGATCAATGCCACATAGAGGAGAAGTATCACCTCCTTGGATCCATTATTGTGCATCAGCAGATGCGTGACGAAAGTGCAGTTAGCTCTGCTGATCATTTCATCACACTGATGACTCATGTTCATCTCGCTATGACTCCGAGACCCCTTTCTGCTGCTGTGCTGCTGAGAGGATCACTTCTCAGCCAGTAGATGCGCAGGATATTTTTGCACCCTAGGTGTAGCACTCTACACCTGTTCTTGTTATACTGCACCCTATTGTGTACTCCCCACTTTTCTAACTTGTCCAGGTCTGCCTGCAACCATTCCCTACCCTCCAGTGTGTGCACTTCACCCCACAATTTAGTATCATCCACAAACTTGGACAGAGTATACTTCACACCCACATCCAAGTCACTGATGAAGATATTGAAGAGTACGGGTCCAAGGACTGAACCCTGAAGGACCCCACTACCCACATCTTTCTAGGTCGATACTGACCCGTCTACCACCACAATCTGGGTGCAACCACTAAGCCAATTTGCTACCCACCAGACCATGTAAACATCTATCACAGCCTCCTAATTTAGTTATGAGAATAGGATGAGATACTGTATTGAAGGCTTTGCTAAAGTCCAAGGAAACAACATCCACCTCCACTCCTGCGTCTAAGCATTTTGTGACCATCATAAAACAAAACCAGACTGGTCAGGCATGATCTACCTGCTACAAATCCATGCTGGTTTCCCTGCTGCATTATTTTTCCCACTGAATTCTCACAAATATGATCCTTCATAATCTTTTCAAAGACCTTTCCAAGGATGGAGGTAAAAGTGACTGGCCTATAAAATTACTTGGATCCTCCTTCCTCCCCTTCTTGAAAATAGGGACCACATTGGCCCTTTTCCAGTCCTCCGGGACCTGACCCAAGCACCACGAAAAGAAACGGTGCTGTTTCACACAGCCCTAATATCTGACAAGCATCCAAAGAACAGACTAATGCCATGAGTATAAAGGGCAAACAGACAGAATTAGAATATCTAAAACCCTACAGGAAAATTTCTCCAGTAAATGGACCTCTTCTAAGAGACGAGGCAAGATTTTAACAATAATTGTTTCCGAAGACACCAAAGTGCAAGGTTGTGAGTATAAGATAGCCCCAGGAATAAAAAAAAGAGTAAATCCTCACTTCTGCCCAGTGTCACAGAAGACACATGCTTAGAGGATTTCTTCCTAATACAACTGAAGTAGAAAGTCTGGTGGAATCAATCATGCATTTATTCAATATAAATTAAAAGTAAGAGGATCAAGTCCCTCCAAAGACCCTTAATTAGTTTCTTCCAAGGAAAGGAGGGTAGGAGACAGATGCTACTTTCTTTTGAACAATTTTTTGTTACTCTAAAACAACCTGAACCACCCCTGGCTTCCACTAGAAAAGATGCTTTAATCTTACAGCAAGTATTTTTAAGGTGGCCCTGGTGCTTGAGGATACATACTCTTGAATACTTACCAGAGTCACATGAACCATTGCATAACGGTAGTTAGAAACCAATACATTATCAAGGGTATCTTGCTTCTGATGAGTGTCCTGGTCCACACCGTAACATTAACCATGGTCACTCTTTTATACAAAAAAAACAACAACCTGCAACTTCTCTCAGTCTATACTGATATTTTAGCTAGGAAGACCGATGAGACCCACTGCAATCAACAGGAGTGGGCATTTAAAAAGTGAGGGCCAGAGCCACAAAGATATTTAACATTGCTGGCTCTCAGCCCTGAATTAGAGTGCCTCTCAGCACTTTAATCAGAGACCCGACCAACCTCAGTGCACAGCAGAAAAGGAAGCCTTTGCTATTCTAAACAAAATATTGTCTGTAACAGAGGGGCCTGTCACATTTTACCAACTACTTCTGAATATAGCACATGGGTCCTTCCTTTGAGAAGGGTCTCCATTCTTCGTATCTCCATCAAAGCCCTTGCAACTCTGAGATAATATCCAACTCTAAGGGTGTGGAATAAAACTACCTTTGAAATAAACCAGAGAAATGAAGTATCATCGTATGAGGCATTCACAGTTCTTGTCCAACTCATTATACATTGAATTCCCTTAGCAGCCTTTACACACAAAAAAAACTGAAGCCACTCAATACCAATTTTAGCACTAAATACAAAGCTACATACTACTGAAGAAGCAAAAGCAAAATGAATTCTAAGAAAGTCTTTAAAAACTGAATCAACCTTGGGAAAAAGGTATTTTAACCAAAGACTAAAACATGAAAGGGGAGTTTGGTTTGTTTGATCAAAATTCAACACTGAAAAACAGGAGAACTTCCAATGACTTTCAAATGACAGAAAGGAAAGGACAGCATTTTTAAAATTTCTATCAACACACTTTGAAGGCTGTTCCATTTGAGCTGTTATATCTGCCACCAGTAGATGACAAATTGTACTGAATTAGAAAGGGGGGAATTTACTGTGGATTAGCTTGGGGGTTTCAAACTCATCCAGCCCCGCAGGCTGAATGAGTGTCACTGGGCCAGTCTGTGGACTGGACCGGATCAACCCCCTGTCTCTGCGCATGTTGCCCCCAGGGCATTTGCTATCCAAAGCATGTGAGCTAGACCCAGCAGTGAAGACAGCTCAAGGGGGGAGGGTGTCAGTCCAGGGCACTGTATACAGCCCATGCCCTGGAGTCCTCATGCTGTGCCATGAGAGTACACACCATGCACTGGGCCTGGGGGCCACATGCACAGCCAACATTGGGGCCAGTACAGACTGCACATGGCTGGCCCGAGTGCTGCATATGGCAGAGATCTGGGGTGCAGCCTGCATGCAGCCCCATGCCAGCCCCCCCACACTGTGCACACTGCACGTGCTTAGTCCAGCCCTGTGTAGCACGCACTGGCCTCAAGGTTCACTATGCATGCAGCCCATAGCATGCAGCCTGGACTTAACACTGCATGTGCCATAGGGGATCCAAGGCAGAGGCTACATTGCAGCATTCTGTGCTAGATGCAGCACACATGGCACTGGGTTCAGCCTGGGAAGTGCATGCAGTGCATGGGGCAGTGGCTAGCACATGGGGTCCAGGTCCCACAGGCCAGATAAGGCCAGCAGGCCATATGTTTGACATTTCTGGATTAGCTGATCTACAATAAACTGTTCCACATGCCCACTGTAACTCCAATTATTACGAGAACGTGCAATATAGCAATTGCCTTATTTATGAGTCAGCGACCCAAGCTTAGCTTCCACTTAGCATGGGAGAGTGGACACATGATTACCATGGTTCTGCTGTTGTGTGGCAAGCCCCTTCCCCCATTCCCAGTCTTTCAACAGGGGATAATGTGTTAAATTTGCCCATATCAGCAAACGGGTCAACAAGACCAAGATGAAAAAGGCAGACTTCACCTAAAACTCAAATCATAAGTTAGTAGTAGTAACAGTATAAGCAATTCAGATTTAACTTGATTTGGGGAAACTAACACCTAGCACTTAAGGTGTCTGAACTTGGTGATCTGTCTAATCTGGCTGGCTGCTGCAACACAGTCACAGGATTAAGTCTCCTTCCTAATGCAAACTGCACTGTTATTAACTACTGATTATTCAAAAAGGCACCTCCAGCAAGACTCCAAAAGGAAAGAAAAGATATGGATGACTGATGACCTAGAAAATACTATTTTCTGGGTTTTTTCAAATGGAATGGAACAAGCTTCATGTTTTATATGCCAACATTTGACTCAAATAATCAAATCAGAATGCTAAATTTTGAACTAGAAAGAGTGCGAGATTCATATTAGAGCTTTTCTATTTTCTGGCATCGAGCTAAAAATTAAAAAAGCAGTTGGAAAAACAACAGACGTGTTCTAGCACAAAGAAAAAGCAGACATTTGTAATTCCCAGCTCCAGTTTCCTACCGATTTCTGATTGAGTTCATCACTAAGCAGCTCATATTCTTTTGCTTTGTCTTCTACTTCCTGAGATTTCTGATCATAATTGACAGCAAGTTCTTCAAGGGCTTGTAGCACTTCTTTCACCTCCTCTTTAGAGGCATCATTTTCAGCCTGGAGACGATTCAACTCAGCTTGCATATTATCTTGGTCCCGTCTGGTAGATGCAAGAAGCTATGACATTGATAAAAATTTAACACACAGATCACTGCTTCAACAAAATTGAGAGAACTGCAAGTGAGACTCCAAAAACTTACTGAAAGAAGTTTCTTTCAGAAAGTAAACCTAGACTCAGGATTTGCACTTTGTCTACAACGTTTAAATAGCAGTCATTGTATTAGAGTATAAACAGGATTCTAACCAATGGGTGTTTAAACTATTTGTCAGTAACAAGGGCAAGATTCCTAGTTGTATTTTTATATCCAATATCACTGAAGAAACAAGTTATTTTATTTAACTGTTACAAAAAGATTAGATGAACAAGAAGCTGAAGTTCATAACAGATATTTCCAATTACTTCTTGTTTTAAACAAAGCTTCTAAACCATTAGCACTATTTGCACTTTTGAAAAAGTGGCTTCACCAGGTCCTAGAACTTCATGCCCAAGTATTTTAATATTTTAGTTGCTAAATGGGCATGCCCAAGGAAAATGGAGGTTTTTTTCAAAATAATACTGAAGCGCTCAACCATTTTCTAAACACATGGTCAAGGGCATCTTATACAGAGACATGCATAAAAGGAAACAAATCAATCTTATTCTCTAGGAGAGCTGGACAAGGTTGCCAATATGCTCTTTTCTCTGATGTCTGAATATAAAATTAAGGAATAATTTAGTAACTGAATGAGATAAGATTGCAAAACATACTGCAAAAAGCTTTTGCATGCAGACAGCAATATTAATCTATATTTATCCTACTTACAAATCTGTCAAAATGAAGATATTAGAAAAGCTTTCATTTCTATGGCAAATTTACTCGGCCAGAACTGAATGGAGAAGTACACTGCTTCATAAAAGGAGACCTTTTCTGCAATACTTTAGACTGTGCATTCTAGCAAGCTTAGATCATGCAACTGTCCCCTCCTTAGGTATCATAAACTTAATGAACTGGAAAACTGAAAAATAAGAGTGCTTAAGATCAAATGAACAAACTAAAATTTATTATAACATCCTGTGTTCCTTTAGGAAAAACAAGGCATGTCAAGTGGTGAGCACTGAGAAATTGAGAAGTTAGCTTTTGACTATAAAACAGTAAAAAGGTCTGTCATACAGTAAAAAACAAAATTTGCTCATAGAGACATCCTCCTGAGAAGTAAATTATGTTTAACATCCCTAAATTTTAGTACCAAATAAGAAGTCCAATATGAAGATACGCAGTAACAAAATTTACCTCTTCCTGATCCAACATTTGTGTCTTCAGCTTTTCTACTAACTGGCTCTGCTGATTAATTTCTTCATCCTGTAGTTCAAAATCATAGTCCCGTCAACACATGTTGAACTGAACATCACACAAAATTTCAAATGCATGTTAGGAATCAGTTATTTAAAGTTTCCTGTTCAGTAACAATCAAATGAAGAACCAGTGATCCAATTAATCAATTGCGCATGTGATTTTTCACGTTAGGCTTCTAGCTTTGTGTGTTTGTAGAACGTTACATAGAACCCAAAAGAAAAATCCTGTTTTGATGTACCGTGTTTGGAATTTGAAGAGCTGAGAAGTTTTCCTCAACTCCCAACTACACTACTTGGGATAAAAATTCTTTTTTCCAAGACAGCTTAGTACTGTTGTTTAAAGTTAAATTAAACGGCATATTTAAATGGCAAGTATGTGTGTGCGCATACTAAAGACGCTACTAAATTCCCTCTACTCTCCTTATACTGGCCTGTTTTGTTGTTGATGTTTTAACTTACTCCCCAAGCTCTACCCCGTTTTATTGTTTTGTTCATTCATGCAACCTCAAGTCCCTGCCGAAATTGAGAAGAACAGCAATTAGTCTCAAATGAAACTGTGCTTTCTTGTGTCCAGTCCCTATGGATTAAAAAGCCAGACATTACATGGATTGAAAGTACCCATCATCTTAAATGATAGTCTCATACCAGTACTACCAGATTTGTAAAATGGAAATACCAAATTGGAACCTCAAACTCATACTTAAAAAAACAAACAAAAAAAACTATACCACAGTAACTTTAAGATGTTTGCATCCTTAATGTGTAATATTGCCAAAAGGCAAGAAGTGTTTATAATTCCATTCACTGCAACCTCCTTGAACTTTGATCTCTCTCAGCTAACTTCTGCTACACAATCATTCTCTATTGCTACACACTGGTTGCCAGAAGAACCACCATGTGCGTATAACACTTCTCTGAATTATTACACACAGATGTGCCAATATGAAGAAAAATGAAGGTCACCTGAACATGGAGAATTGATCAAATATGAAAAAAGCTCTCAAATACAAGCGCTCTTTGGATTTTTCTGAATTGTTGTACATTCTGGCCACAGATCGATTTGTACAGGGGTCAAGCTTACTGTACAAATGCAAATCAGCACGATGTGTCAACAATGGTCCCTACTGACAAGTGAAGAATAGTCAGAATTAAGTATTAATGCCCCATGTTTTCAAACAGGTCTTAGATTTTAAAAGAATGACATACCTTATCATCAAGTTGTTTATACAGTTTAGCAATTTCTTCCTCACACTTTCTTCTCTCAGCATCAGTAAAACTGCCAGTCACTCCAATTGTGGCAACTGGTTTATCATTAGTGACAGTAATATCCTTATCCACTGCAAAAGCTTCCAAGTTGGCTTTTTCTTTGTCAAACTGCTCATCAACTGGTACAGTCTCCCCTTAAATAATAATAATAATAAAAAGTATAAGTATACTTTGTTATCGGATCACTTACAGAACGCTTTCACAGAATAAAACAACACTGAAAAATATTAGATGCTGTATTTCCTCCGTACAACCAGCACCAAACCAACTGGTGGAACAAACAGAAATGTGCGTGAAATAGGGCTGCGCATGGGTCTGGAAACTCTGGCAGAGGAATGGTGGAAAAACTAATTGTCAATATTCAAAAAGCATACTGGCGGTGGAAGCAGGGACAAAGGAGGAGTACACCTCCCTCACCCGAGCTTGTAGGGATTTGGTAAGGAAGGCTAAAGCAGCACTGGAGCCGTGGATGTAGTCTTTCTAGACTTCAGCAAGACCTTTGACACCGTCTCCCACCCCATCCTCATTAAAAAACTAGGCAACTGTGGCATTGATGCCTACACAGTCAGATGGATTGCAGATTGGCTCAAGGGTCGTACTCAGAGGGTGGTGGTGGACGGGTCATATTCCACCTGGGGGGAAGTGGGCAGCGGAGTCCCCCAGGGCTCGGTCCTGGGGCCTGCGCTGTTCAATTTCTTCATCAGCGATTTTGACAACGGGGTGAAATGCAACCTGCTTAAATTCACTGATGATACCAAAATTTGGGGTGAGGTGAGCACGCTAGTAGGGAGGGAAAGACTGCAACAAGATCTGGATAGGTTACAGGATACGTTTCAATACTGACAAGTGCAGGGTGCTACATTTAGGCAGCAGGAACCAGCAGCACACTTGGGAAACTCCTTTCTTGAGAGCACAGAGGCAGAAAGGGATCTTGGAGTCAGTAATGACTCCAAGATGAACATGGGCCGACAATGCGAGGTCACAGTTGGCAGGGCTAACCGGACCTTGTCGTGCATCCACAGGTGCATCTCAAGTAGAGCCAGGGAGTGATCCTCCCCCTCTGTGCGATGCTGGTCAGGCACAGCTGGAGTACTGCGTCCAGTTCTGTGTGCCCCATTTCAGGAGGGATGTGGACAACACTGAAAGGGTCCAGCAGAGGGCCACCCGCATGATCCAGGGACTACCAGGGCAGACCCTACATTGAAGGACTGCAGGACCTAAACCTGTTCAGCCTTCACAAGAGAAGGCTGAGGGGGGACCTGGTGACTGTCTATAAACTCACTAGGGGGGACCAGAAGGGTTTAGGGGAGACATTGTTTCCCCTAGCACCCCCTGGCATGACAAGGAACAATGGACACAAATTATTAGAGAGTAGATTTAGATTAGACATCTGCAAGAACTACTTCACAGTTAGGGCGGCTAGGAGCTGGAACCAACTTCCTAGGGAAGTGGTGCTGGCTCCTACCCTGGGGATCTTTAAGAAGAGGCTTGATGCCTACCTGGCTGGAGTCATTTGAGTCCAGTCTTTCCTCCCGCCCAGGCGGGGGGGTCAGACTTGAAGATCTACAAGGTCTCTTCTGACCCTACTTCTATGATCCTGCCTGACTAATCTGGTCTCTTTCTATGACCAGGTAACAAAGACCTTAGATGGGAAGGAGGAAGTCAATGTCATCTTGGACTTCCAGAAGGCCTTCAACACACTGTCCCACCCAATTCTGGTGGGCAGGCTGAGGGACTGCAGCACTGATGAATGCATAGTCACATGGGTGGTAAACTGGCTCCAGGGGCGCACCCAGAGGGTGGTGGTGGACAGGTCGAAGACCTTGGGCCAGTGCTGTTCAACACCTTCGTTAGCAACCTGGACAAGGATGTGGAGAGCACCCTGTTCAAGTTTGCTGATGACACCAAGCTGTGGGGTAAAGTGAATACACCATCAGGCAGGGACCGCATCCAGGCAGACCTGGATAGGTTAGAAAAGTGGGTGGATCTGAACAGGATGCGGTTCAACAAGGACAAGTGCAGGGTGCTGCACCTGGGGAGAGGGAACCAGCATTATGGTTATAGGTTAGGGGCTGACCTTCTCGGCAGCACAGAGGCAGAGAGGGATCTTGGAGTCAGGATTGACTCCAGGATGAATGAGAGTCACCAATGTGATGAAGCAATAGGCAGAGCCAACCACACCCTGTCATGCATCAACAGGGGCATCACTAACAGGTCTAGAGAGGTCTTGCTCCCCCTCTATGCGGCGCTGGTCAGGCCGCAGCTGGAGTACTGTGTCCAGTTCTGGGCGCCGCACTTCAAGAGGGACATGGAGAACCTGGAGAGGGTCCAAAGGAGGCCACTCGTACGGTTGAGGGCCTCCATGGCCAGCCCTATGAGGTGAGGCTGAGGGACCTGAATCACTTCAGTCTCTGCAAGATCTGAACTCCAGTAATGTCAGTTTCTTAAGCCTCTATACCATCTGACTGATCTTGTAGCTGCCTACAACCTTATCAGGGGCAACCAACAGGGACTCGGGGAAAGTCTGTTTACCAGGGGCCCCACCAGAGTCACTAGGAACAATGGCCACAAGCTGAGGGAGGATAGGTTTAAGTTAGTTATTAGGAAAAACTACTTAACTGTAAGGGTGGCCAGAGCCTGGAATAGGCTTCCCAAAGAGGTGGTGCTCTCACCTTCCCGGGAAATCTTCAAGAGGAGACTGGATAGGCACCTGGCTGGGGTCTTATGACCCCACCCACCCCCAGTGCTCCTTCCTGCCCATGGCAGGGAGTCAGACTCGATGATATGTCTAGGTCCCTTCTGACTCATTGATTCTACGATGGCTCTGGGAGCCACAGCAATTCATGCTGCCTCTGCTCCACCACTACCACCACCACCACCACATTTCCAGACCCATGGGGAATCCCCCAGCCAGATAACATGGGCCAGTGCACAGAACCAAGCCCATTGCACTGGAGAGGGGGAAAGCTGGCAAATATATGGGCATGGCAGCAGACTCAGGAGCAGGCTTAGCTTCCTAGCTGATTACTATTCAGATCTTGGGTAAGGTATCCAAGTATAAGACCCTGTTCTTTGAAAACATAGCATAAAAGGGAAAGGAGGTGCATGCAAGAAGATACAGTATTTTCCAGTTATGGCAGATATGTTGTTTAAACATTTTCGAAGTAGTTCATAGATTTAAGGCAAAGAGAGACCATTACATTATGCAGCTTGACCACCTGTCTCTGTCACTTTTACTTAGTTATCCTGCTTTGAGCTTAATAACTTTCTGGAAGATGTGCTTCAAATGAAAGGCATTCAGCTCTGAAAAACATCAAGAGACTGAGAATCTATTAAATTCCCTTGATAATCTACTCCAACAGTCACCATTGCTATTAAAATTGTGCTTAGTTCTTATTTCAGTTTGTCTGGTTTCAGCCAAATAGTTTTCAGCAATTGTTGACATCACCTAATCTCTTAAAATTCTTAGATGACACCAACCCTCCTGGAACTTCATTATAAAAATCCCTTTTTTCAGGTTGCCATCTTCCAGGATACAATCCTCTGTTTTGTACTTATGGCCTAGGTTTCTAAATGAATACAACTTTGTATTTAGTGGTATTTTGTTAGAACAGGCCTAACTCTTAGAGGAAATCCAGACTGCTCTTATGATTGCCATCGTCATAAGTTACAATGTCACAGAGTTGATGTAAATAATCAGTAGCAGTTTTATATTTAGTTCGAGATTCCTAGCATCAATCCCTGCAATTTTCTACTAACTACTACTTCTGAGTTGTGTCTATTGGTTCTTAATCTGTTTAACTACCAATAATCAGAATGTTAATCAGAGTGCTAATCAGGCACTCCAGGAGCTACTGAAATGAAAAAAATGCAATTAACTGAATTTTCATATACTACTAACTTACCTGTAAGAAATTGGTTCCACATTAAAACTGATTACACTATTTTATGGTAGTATTTAAATAAACTAGAGATCAAAATGACTAAAAGATTTTTAAGGCTGAAGCTTTTTATCAAGTTTAGGCACCTACAACTAATACAAAACACCTAAAACTTTGGGAAACAATATAAAATTTTTGATACATTAAACTTTAAAAAAAAAAAATCCCTTTTTTGCATAACAAAAGCCACAAACAAGCTCCTCACCATTGCGCCATCTGTTGAGCTCATTTTCAAGCCACTGTATGGTGTTACGTAGGGTCTTGTTTCTCTCTTTTTCTCTTTCATACTTCTTTTTCCATTGTTCTGCAGTCAGTTCCACATTGACACAGACTGTGTTCTTAATAGTCTTGGCTCTGGAAAGAAAGACTTACTAGTGAGCCATCCTGGACCAGTCAGATATAAAGATACTATTTTAACCTGCACATCAGACAAGCAATTGATTAAATACATCGTGCATCAGGAATACTGAATTTGAATGTTCATACTCACAATTGCTTATACTCACAATAGGCATTAGTTACTTGAGGTTTTATACAAGACAACTAGGGAGTATAACAGCCATTCAATACCAAGTCCACACTGCCCTAATTTTCTTCTACCATCTACATACATTCAGGATGCGAACTAGTTAGTGGGAATAATGCTAATACCAGATATTTACAAAATTGAAATCCATATGTAATGCACAAATTGTTCTAAAGCTGTTTCTCTTTTTTTGTTTAGTTTTTTTGGACAGAATGAGAGGTTTAAGCTAAGAACTGTCTTTAAAAATAAATAAGTAAAAAGGAGAGGATGTGCACCCTGGCAAGCCACCTGAAACTCACCAATTCTCTCATGTCATCTAAAATATATTCCAATCTCCATTCTAAGATTAGCCATTATTATAAAACCCTGAACTCCAGTAATGTCAGTTTCTTATGCCTCTATACCATCTCCTACTCTTCAAAACTGATATGCAATGCATGTGAACTTTTGCTGGATTTAAACTTAAGTTATAACCTGCTCCATGAATTTTGTGCATAGCCCATCCAGGAAGAGCTGTGCTTCCTGGCAGTGACTGAACTTAGCTGAAAACTTCTGAAGTAAGCAAAGACAAAAAAATAGAAGTTCTCAACCAGGGCTGCTGTTAAATGCAAGAGAGCTGGGGAAGGATACCCTGATTAAAAGGGTTAAGAACAACAGGCCTAAGGCTCTGGGCAAACATACATTTTAACCACTTTGAAAAAAGGAGGAAGAAGCTGCTGCTGCTCAACAATAGGCCTTTTATGTTACTGTTGCATCTGCATTCTCCCACAGTTGATACGCAAGTTAAATAAGTCCCTGTAACTAACCCAAAAGGTTTTACTGCACTTGCATATAGGCATAACCGTTACAGCACAACAGCTTACACTGGTATCATTTGATACTGATACAATTTACGTCACTCTCCTGGGAAGGTCAGCACTAAGTCAGCACCTAAACTGTGTTGAGGGGCAAGAGTTCAAACACAGCCTTGTGGATACCATTTCCTACTGATATCTATAAGTACTTTCCTAAATAATGTTCCAGTACTCTGGAGGTACTTAATGCTTTCCAGTGCCTGTATTAGAATTAGGGGTGTGCGAAGAGGGCCATGTTCAATTTGGATTTGGCACAATTCGGGGGACAGTGATTCAATTAGTTGATTCGGATTACTGTCCCGATTCAGATTTCCAGACACAGCTTTAAATGTTTTTTCTACATACCTTGAGGTACCAGGCATGGCTCATGAAAGCTGAGATGGTGGGACGGATAGAGCATCTCACGGGGGGGGGGGGGGGGGCCCTCACATGCTCAGCGGTGGACCTGGAAGTGGACCAGAAATACTTCTGGTCCACTTCTGGGTCTGCCACCAAGTGCGCAGTGGACCCCCTCCCCCCAGCTCAACAATTGGCCACAGGGGTCCCCAGGTGCCCCGCAGACCCAGGAGGCACTGGTCACTGAGCTGGGAGGTGGTGGTTCCCCACGTGCTCTGCGGCAGACCCAGAAGTGGACCAGAAGTGCTTCTGGTCCACTTCTAGGTCCGCCGCCAAGCATGCCGAGGACACTCCTCACCCCTACACACCTCCCATGGGATGATCCATCCATCCCACCATCTCAGCATTCATAAGTCATCTGGTACCTTGAGGTATGTAGAAAAAAATATATATAAAGCTGCTATATCTGAATCATTGAATCGATTCAGAGAGATTAAAGGGTCTCCCAATTCAACTCAGATTTGGAGATTCAGCTACCGAATCAAGTCAGCGATTGATGTTTCGCGCAGCCCTAATTAGAATCCTAACCTGATCTGTTGATTTCAAAAAGTGGCAAAGTAACCCTCTGATTTCAGCATCGAGAACCTGGGAGGATACACATACAAACTACTGGGGACAAGTTCCATGAGTCCCTTCAGTAACAGTACAGAAGAGGGAAAATTTCCTGTCCCCCAGCCACAGGACCCAAATATTAAAAGGAAGGATGAAGCTGGGGAAATAAAGTTTAATTTTAATAGGATAAACTGTTTTCCTAATAGCATTGTTTCAGCTTAGTTTTTAAGAAGGCTTACAAAGGAGACAAAAGAGATTAAAGTTAAAAAAACCTCATCAGTGCATGATATATTGCAGCAGTCATCATGTTCTTCACCTAGTTCTTAGACAAGAAAAATGTTCTGGTAAGTTTTAGAATTAACCCATTTACTTTCCATATTAAATTATTCTCCTAGAAACTTAGTCCATTAAATTAAATTTCCCCAGGCAGAGGCATGCTACAGCAGAACAATGACTATTTGAAGTAGATCAGATTAAGTAAAGAAATGTGCAGAACATTTCAGTGTAAAGAATTATAAGAATTCAGTTAGAAAACAGAGTACTACAATCAGTCACCAAAGTAGCAGGACAGGAGAACAGATACATGACAAAAATAGCCCAATTCTTAAGAGTTTAAAACAAAGAGAGCCTGACCCCTTTGTTTTCTGGAAGAAATGTTTCATTAACCTAGAATTAAATTGAGTTTATAGTTGCAATTGAGCGTTTCTATTCTAACCTGAATGTCAGCTGAAGAAAACAGGCCATACCAAGATTTTAAGATCTTACACAGAAGAGAATTCTGTGTACAGTAAAGGAATGAGCGAGTAGCACAGAGCTGCTTTTAGTCTGTATGACTTCTCTTAGCTTCTTCCCCAGGGCCTATAAGAAGCCTTTTCCAGTAACTGCAACAACAAGCTGAAAGCAAAACTCAAGAGGCAGATAAAGCAGGACTCCAATGTTTTCTTTACTTTCTCCTGTTACATTCTGTAAAGATCTTTTTTTCCTCCCTTGTCAAGTTCTCTACAGAATTGCTCTTAATGCCATCCATTGTTATTTTCTATATATGCACTCATACTTATCTATAAATAATATATTCCCAACTGATAAAGACTGATCCAAAAATGGCATAAGGGAGATGCTTAGATGAGCAGTCAAAGACTTAGGTTTCCAGCAGGTAGGAACAAAATTCAGGGTATAGTCCCTAGAACTCATTTCAACTATTTACAGTGTAGGAACTGCTTTTTGGCGGGGTTACTACTCCTTTACTCCAGCTTCATTTGAAACTTCCTCAACCAAGAACTCTATTACCAAGTTCTACTTCTACAAAGTACTTTCCCAAACTGCTGCAAAGCAAGATCCCTCTGATACTCTGAAGCTCAGTAGCAAAGTACAAAACTGTCTCACACTGGTCATTTTTCACTCTATAGCAGCAACTTAAGATGCCAAACACAACATTACTATCAGATAAAAATGCTTAGTTTAAAAATAGAAATCTAGAAACTGCTGAAGCGGGTAGACCAATACCAACTACACTGAAAGTTGAAAACTACCGCTGAAAACTCTTACTTGTTACAGCAAGTAGATACTGACAGTGTAGACATTATCATACGAGTAATTAAATGATTAGCAATATAAGTTTAAATGTTTAAAGTAACTGACAAATTCACAAATAGTTACAGTTCCTAAATTACACATTACTCTGGCTTAGCATAGGATCCTCCTTCCCCCCCTTATATTGTTCCCTTGAAAAGCTAGGAATGAAATATTAACATGTAAATTGCATGTACAATCAGTAGCAGCCTTTAAAATCTCAAACTACCTGCTAAGATCAGACAGACATGGTAACTGAATGTTTCTTTCAACATCTTAACTTCCAATAATTAGTAGTTAAGATGGACAGAGGGATGAATAAAAGATGTAAAACCAGAGTGTAAACAGGCCCTCAGTGGGTGCATCTACATGTGCAGTTACCCCCAACACAATAAAATGTGGTCCAGTTTGTGCCAGAGTCAGCTATTCCCACACTATTTACATGTGTGCCTGAGACAGCAGCAATTCGAGATGGGGCGCAGCAGCTTCAGGCTGGGAGGGGGAGGGAGGAGGAGTTAGCCCTGGCCTCTGAGTGGCAGCACTGGCAGTGAAGGGACTGGGTGGGGCACAAGGATGCTATAGCGTGGGGCAAGCTGGCCAACAGCCTCCGCAGTGTAGCACCCTTGTGCCTCTGCCAGCCCCAGTCATTGTCTACACATGTTGCGGTAGTGTGAGTTACTCCACCATAGGACTGTACTCATCCTGGATAATAATGCTCTACAGCAGAGGTGGTTAATTTACTGTGCCTTAATATGGGCACAAGTGGATGGTAATGTTTTACTGCAGAGCTAACTGGTCAACTCCACAGTAAGTTGCACATGTAGATACACCCAGTGAGAGAAACTGGATCAAAAATACCTCTACATACAACTAGAAAGTTGTTCACTCACCTTTGACCAAATAAGAGTGTAGATTTAGTTTCAGATTCATTGTATGACGATGGAGAGCAGCAAATTACAATAGTGGTTCTACAGTTACCACCCAATGAATCCTGAAGGATTCTGGTCATTTTACTATCACGGTATGGAACATAAGTCTGCAAAAAAAAAAAAAAAAACCCAACCAAAAAACATGTATTAGTTTGAAGCTTTCCCAACACTATAGTCCATTGGATAAGGATGCACACTTTATTGCACTGAAGACCACCACAATAAGAAGGATAATTAAAATAAGTTGTGTCCAGGGTCTAAAACTACAAGGTAAAATTTCTTGCATAAGTGTTATCTCTTAGGTTTTGAAGTTTATGATATTAGTTTATGCTTTCAGCAAGATATTTTACAGTCTTTTAAAGCTACAGATGCTTATTTATAAGCCTCATCCCAACAGAAATAACTACAGTTAGCAGTGGATTGAAAATGCAGCTAAGACTTTCAAAGCAGTGTAAGAGATTTGGCTACATAGGAAGTTTTAAGAGATGTGCAGCTAAATCCCCTAGCTGCTTCGAATCTCTGCCAAAGACTCTCCTATATTCCTACACCTGCCATAACAGGTAGCCCCCAATCTGGTTTTTCTAAAAACTTCAAAACATACTTACACTACTTTCAGCTAAAGCAGAGATGACATTTCCAAGAGCTGAGAGAGACTTGTTGATGTTCTTAGCTTCATCCAGCACAGCACCTTCTGCTCCAGTTTTACTAACCTACAAAATTCAGTCAGTCAGTCAAAGTAAGAAACATAATTTACAAAGTACCTTTCAAGTCTTAGTTTTCAGTAAACATTGCTAAGGCAGTCTGCTCCATTTAAGTCCAGTTTTAAATCATAGGGCCACCCACTATTAGGGTCAGTAGGAAAATGGGTTCTTTACCCCCATCCCAAGAGGGGGAGGGCTGGAATCAAGTTTCCATTAAAGAGAACTCTTAAAACTGAAGCTTTTGGCTTTTTCAATAGAGAAATTCTCATAGCAAGTAAGCACTTTCAGCAGATTTTATTTAGGTGCAAACTAGATCACATGCCAGACTGTTTTGGTGGAGTAGCTCAGCACTATTCGCTTGCTAATTAAATTTTTTTTTAAATGAAGCAATTCAAAGTTATGCAACTCAGTCAAAATATTAACATGGGAAACTAAGATTATGAGACAATGAAAACCAGGTTTAGCAGCTGCCAGGAATCACTCACAGGTTCTGTAGGCAGAAAAATCTACCAGCGAAGATTGCCTTACAGAGTAGTGCTCACATTTTTGGCCCTACAGGCCCCAAGCACTTGGCCAGGATCAGGCCATGGAGGCCCCTGTGCCAGGATGAGATTCCATCACATACCACACAACCAATCTAATAGGCAAGGTGGCTTCACACAGGGCTCCCCACTAGATCTGTAGAGCCCTATGGGCCAGATTAAAACAGTTCCAGTGACTGGATCTGACCAGGGGGTTAAGCACGCTTGCTTTAAGGCTATAAACAGCATGGAAATGCTGGAAGAGGGAGATTTGACAGTTCCCATACTCAGTATTTTCCATCACTCCTAGAACGCCTGCCTCAAAGGCCAGGCTCTCTCTACTGTTTTACAGTTTAATTAGCACCCTACAGTCCTTCCTACTATCTTAACATGCACTGAATTTTCCACTATTGTAACAATTGTGCTTTTAGATTTTTTACACTTTGCATTAATAAAGCAAGCAAAAAAGCAAGTGAATTATAGAAGATTAGGGAAAGGCAACAGGTAGAATGGAAACTGGGTACCTGAAATAGGCAAGTAGTAACCAGCCTCAACACTAAAAAGGATCATGACCAAAGCTCATTTGAGTTTATTCCTTCAACTCTATTTCCATAATCCCCTAGTCAACTTGCAGACTAACAAATTAAGGTTTATAAATGGAACAAGTAATAAGACCAGTGCCTCTTTTATGATCCTGAAGAGGCCAAGGAAGAGACACGCAGCTGAATATGCCAAAGAAGGTTAGAGGTTTAAGGACGAATGTAGCCCTAGGAGGAGTGTGCACAAAGGAATACAGTAATGCCAAAAATCTGTAGCAGAAGCAGACTATAGGGAAATGAGCAGTACTATAAAAATAGAAGTACACAGAAGAAGTAATTATACATTTTTCTGTTTGCAAAGCACTCACTAGAGACTCAACAAAATGAGCACATATATGAAGAACAGACTCAAAACTAAAATCATGCAGGTCAAAACAAGCTTGTGGCACTTCTTGGGAGTTAATCCTATGATCTGCATGTTCAGAGGAAGTAATATTTGTATGACAAAAACCTTTAAGTAAATCAGATTTTTCAATTCCTTTCATTTTTAGAATACATGGAAAATGTTACCTTTTCACTACCTGCCAAGTCCACAAGATAGAGTTTTCCACTCAGCTTCTGTTCTGTTTGAGTATTTTCTTGCTTCACATTAATAAGAAAGATGCTATGACTTCGAGAGCTGTGTTCATTCATGTCTATAATGACAACATATTAAATGATTGTCCAAATGCCTGTCATCTTGGGACAGATGTTACACAATTATTTTAATTCAACTTTATTTGTATATTCAGAACAATGTTATCTTTTCATTGTAAACAAATACAACTAGGGATAGTTAAATAGGAGAGGCAATTAATACAATTTTTTAAACTAAAACAGACAAAAACAGTAGTACTGTCTTATTCAGTACTTAAAACCAGATTTTTCTCCACATGTTGATTAATGCAACCTGAGCACATTGATAAAGTTTGCTAGTGTCTATCCTCTGGCTTGGTTTCAAATTTTTACATTTTACTTACTTAGAAACAATAGTCAAAGTTCTTGTGACAAATGTCCTACGACATCAGTGCATGTTGTTCTTCCTTTGCCAAAAAAGCCGTGATCAATGAAAGAGGTTTTAGGCAATTTCACTAAATTACTTTACTTTCATTATTATATGTATATTTATTAAATATACAAATATTATGATGTTTATAAATTGCATTCATTTACAGCACAGGTGACAAAGTATCTTAGCTGCACAAGATTCTAAGTGACTGAAATAAATTCAAGTTCAGTAACAGAACTCTAAGCTGATTTGTAGTCAGGCTGAGCAATGAACAGCCCCTTATTTCTCCAGCTCTGCAACAACAGGCAGAACCGAGCCCAAGTCTGTCACTACCCTTAAAAGATCCAACTGTAGACAGATGCAGGAGAGGCAAAGAAAGTGCAAACAGAAGGAATATGTTTTTGTTTCTTTTCTGTTCCTTTGCTTCTAGGGTTGACAAGCTCTGGTTTCCACACCTTGCTGACACAAAAAAAATGGTAATAAGAGTTTGGCTTGTCCATCCATAACATACTTTTGTGGCAAAGGGAGTTGGTACAGACTTTGCACAATATTTTATTCAGGACTGCATTGCTTATCCTTCTGTTAATAAAATAAGTGAGGCAGAAGAACAGGGGAATTCCCCAAAAACTATATATTCCTAGTTTTGCTAGGGATGAAAAAAGCTTCGCTCCATCCTCTCAGCCAAATGATGTCCATGTTATCACCTGTCCTCTGTCCTACCTAGCATATTTTTGTTTGTTTCCTCCTGTTCTATTATCTCTTTCTAGTGACACATGGAGGTCAGCCACTAAGCCAAGTTATTATATTTCATTTTTACATCAATAGAGCACCACAGAAGCAACACTTACTCGTAACTGCTACATGTCTGTTAGATTTTCCTTCATCTATGGTATCCATAACTTCTTCTGGACTACATACAAAACGCTCTGTGCAACCCTTTAAAAATTGACATAACAGAGGTAAGTGATATACATTAAAGAAAAAGGTAGGTCAGTTCAAAGCATAAGGTTTATACTCACCTTTACATAAGGAACTCTGTTTTTGTCCTCGTGAACAGAAAGATTGGTCTTCGAAACTGAAAGAAAAACATTCTGTAGCTAAAATATTTATTGATTTGTTCAGGGCAGCATCTTGGAAATTTGACAGTTTACAGTACCCATCTGGAAGGCTACTGGTCATTTCACTTGGTATCTACCTCAATAAACATATTCATCTCTATAAACACATTTAAAAGCATTTAAACAGCTCTTTCTGTGTAAATAAATAAATTATATATGGAAAAAACTGGTTACTTAAATCTGCAATGATAAAAGTTAGAATTAAAAAGACCAAACATTAAAATACTTCACTTACAATTTACCATTAATATAGTATGTAACTAGTCTATTCTTACAGCAAAATTTCTCTGCAGCTCAAGTTACCAATCACACTCTAAAAAAAGGAGACACTTACCATCCAAAAGGTCCCTTATCTTATCCAAGTATATTTCAAAATATGACACCTAACAAAAAAGAGATAAAGCATTAGATTAACAGATGCTAAATCCAGAAAGGGCCACTTCTACTATTTAGTTCAGGGCTAGGCAATTAATAGTGCAGAAGGGCCACTTATGAGTTTTGGTGAGCTGCTGAGGGTCATACATGCAAGCCCCCTGCAGCCAGGTCAAGGCTGGTGCCAGAGAAGCAGCAGAAGTGGAAGCATGAGCCTGGCTTGGCCGGGGCTGTAGTGTCTTTTCTCCACTCCACACTGCCTGGCTTGGCTGACACCAGCAGAGAGCAACAAGGCCGAGAGCTACACTGTGCCAGGGGTGGGACCATGGTATTTACAGCCCCATGAAGCTGGAGAGCTGGGTGGGAAAGGAATGCCCTGGTCTCTTGCAGGCCCCAGCTGGGAGGGGGCTCAGGGTGAGGGCCTTCCCTGCTGGGTGCCATCCCCCCTGCTGCAAAGTGTTGGGTGGGCTCTGGCCTCTGCTGGTAGTGGGAGACACTGAGCAGAAGCAGCCCCACCCAACTACCCTGTCCCGCAGGGTCAAACTCCATCTGCTGCGCAGTGCTGGATGGGCAGGCAAGCAGGGCCGCTTTTGCCCAGCATTCCCCACCATGCCAGCAGAGCCCAGAGTTGGAGCCACTGGCCCTGGCCTCTGCTGGTGCCACAGGCCATTTAGAATTAATTGGCAGGCGAGATATGGCCCATGGGACATATTCTGCCCATCCCTGATCCAATCTGATGATTTCTTGCATAACACAAGATCTAACCGACAACACAGTGCTTGAATTCAACTGTATCATCTTTTAGAAAGACAAAAACCTTCTGATTAAAAAGCCAGGAATATACCACCATAAGAACTAGTTACCAAGGAATAGTTATCCTTAATGTTAACATTTGCCACCTTTTTTCCACCAAATGCCCTTATTTAGGATCAAAATGTTCTTGTCATATTTTCATTCTCTGGGAAAGTTTGTCTTTGCAAATATACAGGCTTTTCAAATTAAATGGAGGCACTCTATATGTAAATCATACCTATTTAATCATACATTCAGGCTGGGAAATTGGCTTCGTGGTCGGACCCAGAGGGTTGTGATTGATGGCAGTCAATCATCATGGTGCCCTGTAACCAGTGGGGTCCCTCAAGGCTCTGTCCTGCGACCCATACTGTTCAACATCTTCATTAATGATGTGGACATTGGAGTCAGGAGTGGACTGGCCAAGTTCGCCGATGACACCAAACTTTGGGGCAAAGCATCCACGCCAGAAGATAGGCGGGTGATCCAGGCTGACCTGGACAAGCTCAGCAAATGGGCGGACGAGAACCTGATGGTGTTTAACACCGAAAAATGCAAGGTTCTCCACCTTGGGAGGAAAAACCTGCAGCACCCTTATAGGCTCGGCAGTGCTACGTTGGTTAGCACTACAGAAGAAAAAGACTTGGGGGTCATCATTGACCACAAGATGAACATGAGCCTCCAATGCGATGCTGTGGCTAGTAAAGCGACCAAAATGCTGGCGTGCATCCACAGATGCTTCTCGAGCAAATCCCGGGACGTCATTCTCCCCTTGTACTCGGCCTTGGTGAGGCCGCAGCTGGAGTACTGCGTCCAGTTTTGGGCTCCACAATTCAAAAAGGATGTGGAGAAGCTTGAGAGAGTCCAGAGGAGAGCCACGCGCATGATCAGAGGTCAGGAAAACAGATCTTACGATGACAGGCTGAGAGCCACGGGACTCTTTAGCCTGGAAAAGCGCAGGCTCAGGGGTGATCTGATGGCCACCTATAAGTTTATCAGGGGTGACCACCAGGATCTGGGGGAACATCTGTTCACCAGAGCGCCCCAAGGGACGACGAGGTCGAACAGTCACAAACTCCTGCAAGACCGTTTCAGGCTGGACATAAGGAAGAATTTCTTTACTGTCCGAGCCCCCAAGGTCTGGAACAGTCTGCCATTGGAGGTGGTTCAAGCACCTACATTGAACACCTTCAAGAGTAAATTGGATGCTTATCTTGCTGGGATCCTATGACCCCAGCTGACTTCCTGCCCTTTGGGCAGGGGGCTGGACTCGATCTCCTGAGGTCCCTTCCAGCCCTAATGTCTATGAAATCTATGAAACATGATTTTAAAAGAAAGATGCAACTCTTGATCTAAATAAGGTAGTAATGAAACAGAACTTACCTTAATATGGAACTCCAAGTTTTCATCCATGGAGTAAATATAATTAAAAATATCTTGCACTATTCTTGGAATTATCCCCATCCCATCTGGATCATGAAGTTTTCCCTTATTGGAAAAAACAAAACCACAACTAAATACAGTATCCTCCAACAGACAGAATTCCATGAGTACAGATTTTGTATTTAAATAAAACAAACTCAGTGCAATACCGGTGTGCTAACTAGAACATCTTTAGCATCCTGCTAATTTAGGCCCAAGATTTGTTGGGGCAAGGACAGGAGGAAGAGAGAGAAGACCTTGTATATTTATCAAACTGAGATTAAAATGCTTCTATTAGTGGAATGCTATTTTTGGTGCTGCTGGAGCCAAAAAAAAAGGTCCATACATTAGTTACTGATATGCCCAACCTCATGTTCATAACACTGCCTAAAAAAAATTACATTAACAAAAGCAAAGCACGAAGATTTGTGGGGCAACAATGTCAGATGAAGAGAGATGAGGTATTATTTCTAAGTGGAAAAACTACAGAGAGGAAAAAAGATAGGAAAGAAATAAAAACAAAACATCTCCTCCCAACTTTTAAAAGATGAGAGCCCTTTTAAGACTCCTTACCTCCATAGTGTGCGTTTTTCCAGATGATGTCTGCCCATAAGCAAATATTGTACCATTGTATCCTTCAAGTACATCTAAGGAAGAAAGCATTATTCATTACAGTTCAAATAAGTGGGACTTATTTAGAGAAGCAGTATACAAAATAACTGGCTAACCAAAGGATTTTAACTCACATTTTTAATCCAGACTTTTACTTCTTATGTTATTGATTTGTTCAGTGAATTAACAGATAACTAAAAGTAAGATCCTGTTTAAGAAAAACTCGGCTGTTTAGACCTTGAAATATTCTTGATTATATAATTCTGTTTTACAGTTCTAATGTTAAATGATTGCAATGGGTGGCTAGAGAGCCTGTACATTAAGAAGCAGAAGGAATAAAGAATATATTTGACTAAATGTTTCATTAAGTAGCTAATATTACAGTAAAATCTTCCTAAGCTGTACTTTATATAAACTTAGAAGAGTTCTGTTCACATGCACATTTTTTAATGATATGTACTGAAATCAGCTTACTGGGACTAGTAAAAGTATTTTACTCAGGCTGGTCTATTCCTATCCCACATTTTAACCCTTTTGATTTCAGCTCAGTTATGAAGCTTTATCAGCATTTTAATTTAAGCCATTTTTCCTGTTAAAAAATCTTTCAGATAGAGACCTAGCTCAGATCATTTCAACTATAAGTGAACATCCACTTGCTTTTAAGCAAGTGAAAACACAGGCTTTGGAGTGAAAACAAATCAGCTAGCAACGGTAGCCACACCTGCTACAGATTTTGGGAGGGGAAAAAAAGTGGGAAGAGAAGAGACTGGCATCATTCTTTTTCACCGACTTAGTACCTTATTGTGGGTAATGTTTCCATACTGTACATGTTTTCCTCACCTTTGACAATCTTTTTAGCACAGTCATTATAAACTTGTTCCTGCGTTGTGCTTGACTGGAATACACGGTCAAATACATAAGGCTTGGACTGAAAAGACACAGAAATTAGGGTAAAAAAATTCTAGTTCTAAAATGGGCTTATTTTAAGAGAACCTGACCATGTATGAACGAAGCCTTGAACTAAACACGTTTCCCCCCCTCTTTGGAGAGTTGAGGGAGAAAAATTGTTCACTGTACAAAAGAAACATAGTACAACCAGCCATTTTCTCCATTTCTCTCTAGCAGTTGAAGTAAAAGGGAATATTCACAACTACAGTCTGTGCCACAGGCCAACTCCAAATCATGGATCACATTTGCTTATTATGTCCAATTAAAAAAAAAAAATTACAAGAGAGTAAGAAGTAAATATTCACCTTACTTGATCATATTGCCTATTACCACTTTTCATACAATAGCTATAAAATGTCCAGGAATGTTCTTTGAACAAAGTTTGTGATGCAATGTCAAATCTTATATCTCCTTTTGCTTAGAGGAGATTCAAGCTCCCTTCAAATTATTCTTCCACTTCCTTAAATCAAAAAAAATGTTGGGAAAATACTGTTTTTCAATCTGATCCACAGGCAGGCACTAGCTAACTGACTTTATCTGGCCCAGCTACCACCCAAGCTCCATTCAGTCGAGCCCTGCCTGCTCCCATTCACACCCAGACAGCAGTGCCCTGGCCCTGGCCAATATGCAGTTTTCTGGTGGGGCTGCTGCCACAGTCACCCAGGCTCCCTCCGCCTCTGGTAGAAGATGATCCTCCTCCTGCGCCACTCCGGGCAGCAGGTAACACAAGGAGGCCATGGTCAAGCATGTTAGGCACCACATGCCCAGCCAGGCAGAGGGAAGCTTCAGCCAGGCAGCTCCTGCCCCAGCACATGGGGACTCCAGTTCCAGGCCACTATTCACCCACACAGCCACCTGCAAATGACTGCTCATCATGCCAGGGGTTGAAGCGGGTGGAAGGCAGCCAGGAGCTGGAGCCCCACATGCTGGGGCAGGATCCAACAAGCTGCAGCTTCCCCCCAGCCTGGCTGGGCATATGGCATCTGTCCCCACAGCTGCTGCTTCTTCCATGTGCTACAACCTGCCTGGAAAAGCACATTGGGGCAGAAAGGTAAGGAGGAGAAGCCACCGGAAGTGGTGGGAGGCGAGCAACAGCCAGGGTGGCTGCAGCAGTCCTGCCGGGAAGTTATGTATGGTGGCCAGGGTTGCGGCTGAGCTGTGCCGTCTGGCGGGCATACGGCAGGTGCAGAAAGGGATCAGCCCCATGCAGAGTGCTGAAGAGGCAGTTGCAGGCCAGAAGTAGGGAGGAGGGGGCAGAATGCACCAAGCAAGCTGTGCTGCATATGTCCTCTACCTCCCCTTCATCTCTAGCTGGCTCCCGGGACCTGGTACCTGGGCAGCCATCCCCACACACAGCCACCGTTTACACCACACACAATGCAAGAGTAAGATTTTATTTTGAGCTATTATGCAATCCCCTCTTATACACTATTCAAAAATATATAAATCAGGATAATAATTATTTTTTTTAAATAAAATTAAAATGTGTTATAGTAGAGGTTTGATTTTTTGTATTTCCCCTGCAATTTGTTAAAATTGTATCTCCTGAAAGATTGTGTGCACACAGCCATTGACAGCTCACCAAAGCTCATTACGTGGCCCTCCAGCTGAAACACCCCTGCCTTAAAAGCATGTTATCAGAATCATATTTTAACATTCTTCCCTGTATTGAAAGGTATAAATGTATTTCTACACACTACAATTTGAATAAGAGTATTGTTATCTTTACTCTACTTAAAATCATGCCTAGATATTTGGTACCTTAAGAAGTACCTTTTAAGTTGCCATTAAGATGCATTATGCAAGGGCAGAACTAATTTAAAAAAAAAAAAAAAAAAGTAAATGAACCAAACAATTTATCACATTTACTTTGGCACTATTCAGTTAGATTCATTACCATACACACTGTTTTTTCTTACATGTTACGGCTCAGGTAGAGCAGGAAATTATTTTAGAGTCAAGTCCTTATACATTTTATACAAATGCCCTTCACCGAACTGATTTTTTTTTTTTTTTATGTATGAAGTGAAAGATCCAGGCACCCATGACAAATTCCAGTTACCCACAGATGACAATTCCTCACATCTTATCTGATATTCTCCACTGCATTTCCCTTTCCTCTACTCCCAACCTCCCCATCTCTATAACAGCCATAGAGAAAAAGTTGTGTTTGGGCACATACCATGAGCACTGGACTATTACAAGTTAGGTTAAAAGATTAGATCTCAAAACGCTAAGCACTCTTGATGGCCTTACATATTGACCAAGACATCTGTTAGTCATTAACTGAAGTCACAAACACTGAACTTCAAAAATTTAAGGGGGAGAAGGGAAAAGAAGGGTGGACCACTTTGTTTGTAAACTATTTAAAAAATATATATATATTTTGAGATAGTAAGTAATTTGCATAAAATCAGGTTCAGTTTCTTAAGAATTTGCCATATCAATTCAACTGGAGATCCAGTTGAGTGGCCTAATTTACAGAGGAAAGAAAAACAGATTTCTAATGTAAATGAACAACAGAAATCTTTCTGCACTTACAAACTATGAAATGCAATCCTACTGTTCTGTTTTCATATCACCATAAAAAGAGAGTCCTACGGTCATATTGATACCATGGGACTGTTTTGCACCAATTTGTTCTACCCAATGCCTTTTCTACATCAATGGACTAAGCTTTGAGGGGCAAGGAACAGAAACACCTCTTGTGCTTTATTGGGAACACTGCAAACCACTTAAGGAACAAAAAGCAAGCTGTACTGTCACTCCCCATAAAATTCCACCTTTTTGATATATCAACAGCCCTTTGAGCCATTGTATATATATAAGAATTATTTTTAAAGGCTTAACCAAATCTTAGCAAAAACAACATTGCAAACTGATGCAGTAGATAATACACAGGAACAGACATGGTATGTAGCTTCCATTCTTCCCAGAGCTCAAAGATCCTTGGTTAAAACACGCATCTTCATTTCTTTTTTAGTGCTTGCCTGGCTTACCACCTTGAGCATAGTGAGCTATCTTTTCGCCCTGCCTGTTTCCAGGACTTTCTTTGGGACTGTTTTTGGCCCAAATCAACATTCCCACCCCAGGCTAAGACCAACTGTATTGACCTCTCTTATATTCAACCGTAAATTTTCCTGAATTAAAATGAAGGGTTTACATCTAACATGGTGTTTCACAGGTATCTTAAAAATTCACTGCCTTAGTAGGTGTCTTGGGAAAACCAATTTCACCCTTTGTTTACATAAACATCCAAATGATTCAAAATGTATAAATCTGCTCTTTACAAAAGTCAGTTAACATGTATCCTCTCAGTACCTTCTCCATGAAAGGCACCAAAGACTGTCTTATTAAAACCAATTAATTCCAACTTAAGGTTTACTTTTCATACTTCTGAGGTTGACTCTATAAAATGGTATTTTGAGTAGTTACTTCTATTGCATTCTAACTTTAAAAAACTGGAGTATACTCCATAAGTGTAGCGCTCATCCCTAAGTTTGCCATGGATCACATACAGTTTTTCAGTCACTGAAACCTAGAGAAGCCTTTGTATTATTCATATTATTTAAATTAAGCTAAGCAGTCTAAATCCTCTCTCTTACTGTGTGGTTGGGCAGGTGTGTGTGGGTGTAAAACACTTGTTTTATTCTAAGACAGTCCTTCTAATAAGGTAATGCAGGGCTGTCCCACTTCCAGGAACTTGAGGAGCACAGACCATATGACCTGCAAACCCAGGGGATAACTCCCAACCAGGGATAGTCTGGCACCCCCTCCAGGTGAACAGGTCATACAGCCCTAGTCATACATACTTCAGGGACAGTCCATCTCACATACACACTATGCATGCCACACCCCAACCTTCCTGGCCATAGGCATCCAGTGTGCACTGCAATTGGTTGTTTCATGGTATGAGGCAAGCAAAACAATTTAGAATAGGCTAAGCTATTAAACAATAGCTTTTCCCCTAATGTATGGCAGTCTACTTTAAAAACATTGCTCTCACCAATACTGGTCATAAAATACATAAAAATAAAAAGCATTAGGTATAAGTGGAGTGATTCTGGCAAAACTTATTCCTATTATTAATTTATTTGACAGCACAATTTCAAACCCTAGCTTTTTTTCCCCTCCTTCCAAGCCAAGAGATCACTCTGGCAGTCGGTGACAAACTTAAAAGCAGCATCAAGACAGACAAGCAGAATCCTAAACTAACCTTCTGCTTTGGAAGTAGCCATTTTCTTTAGGGCACAGTTCCTTTTGTGTGGGTATATTAAAGAAGCAATATACAAATGACTAAATGATTTCTTGAAACTAGGAGAGGTAGAAGGCAGGCAAAAGCTTTCCTAACATGCTATCAGCTAAAGTGAGCTGTTACTTATGAAAGCGTATGCCCCTCTGAATCAGTCTTTAAAAAAAGTGCGACTCTGCCCTTCCCAAAACTGTTGAGGATACAGGGATGTCAACAGACCCTAGTTCTCCCTTTCTTCTATTTTCTGTTTAAAGACTGCAACTTGAGTCCTTCCTTAAAATCGCTTAAGAAGGAGAAGTGATGATGCATACAACAACAAGCAGATCCACAGTTCTATACAATCAGTGTAATAGCCCTTTCAGTTATTTTTATAGTCTCCATTTTATAATTCCCCCGCACAGAACACGCCATACGCAGAGGAAGTGTGTAACAGGAGCTCAGAAGATGTCAAGATGCTGGAAGTTCTATAGCAGGCAGATAGGAAAAAGCTAGAGCTTTGGCATGCAAGGAGAGATGAGGCAGTTTAGCATTAACACTAAAGGAGCATTTGCTCAAAACAGAACAGTGAACCAGTTAACACTGAAAGCTGAACTGTCTTTAGATTTTAGAGAAAAACCACATGCTTAAGATCAACTAAGAAATATTACTAATAGCACAGCAACAGCATATACCACATTTAACACTAAAGCAGGAGTGTCAAACACATCCAGCCCTGTCGGCCAGATGGTCCACAGACTGAATCAGCTCCGGGCTGGTTTACAGACCAAATCAGACCTACAGATTCCCCCCCTCCCCAGCATACCTGATCCAATGACTGCTCTAGCCAGTTCTGGACTCCACACTGAAAGACAGATCCTAGAGAAGCTAGAAGGGACACCACTCATGGCACCTGGCAGGCAACTCTAGGACTACACCACATGCAGCACCTGCTCCAGCCAGTCTAAGACCCATGCTACATGTCGTGCTTACAAGTGCTCCATGAGGTGCAGTTTGGCTACCACGTGTATCACAGCTGCCAGTCTTCACCATACATGGCGCCTGTTCCGGCACTCCAGGATCAGCGCCACATGTAGCATGGCTTCCAGACCAGCTGAAGCAGCTGCCAGATCAGGGGCAAAAGGATGGGATCTGTGGGCCTGATCTGGCCTGTGGACTGACCCTGCACCACCGGTGCATATCAGACCCAGGTGCAGCACTGGGGGCCAGATGGCAGTTCTCCAAGGGGTAGAACTGGCCCATGGGCAGTTTGACACTGTACTAAAAGCAAAGAGCTCTATCCCAGTCTTACACCGGTGCACTAATGCTCAATTTGTCAGAGCCCTATGCTTTGAGAAACTGTTGCATTGCCTCCAATTTAAGAGACCGAGGTTAAACAAAATAATATTTAACTGAATAGTGGCACTGAAAAAATATAATTGGCCTACGCTACTGACTACTGCAGCCTCAAACGCATGCCACAAGGTCCAGTACTTACAGTATCAAGGTTGGATACTTTTACTCATCCTTTACTCAAGATATAAGATAGGTTTCTCTTCCCAATATACAAAATATAGTACCAAACTGTATTTGTTATATAGAGGGGCTATACTTCATGCCAGTGCACAGCTTTGCACAGCCTACTCTTTGAATATTTCATATGAATAACATGCTTGGTTAATATTAGTTTTCTGCTGCCAAAAAGATATGGTAACCACAAATAAACTTTGCTAGCCTCGATTTGGTAG
Source organism: Crocodylus siamensis (assembly GCF_052110815.1). Taxonomy (NCBI): domain Eukaryota; kingdom Metazoa; phylum Chordata; order Crocodylia; family Crocodylidae; genus Crocodylus; species Crocodylus siamensis. Next base: position 187,016,999 of record NC_143399.1, read on the forward strand.
GTAAATAGAATAAACTTTCAATGAACTTGCCATTGAACAAAAAAAGTTTATAAACTCACAGCCAGTTGCATACATATTCAGGTCAAAGCCTGTTGCTATTATGAAGCCAATATAAAAGAGTACAGGCGGACTGTCATTAGATATTCTATACATATATACATAGAAGCCTTAGTCTGTCTGTCTGTAATGCTTTATTCACACTGATTGGCTGCCGAGACAGGCACTAGCATGTGACTACACACACTAGCATTTTATTTATATTTTAGATGGTAACATGACAAGCATGAGCATGTATACAGGTACTGAAAATGGTATAAACAATGTTATTTGAAGTGAGAATGTACTGCTTGTCAATAGCTTCAACTGTACAAAGAAATGTCACAAAAAGCAAAGTTAACAAACCCACTAGTTTCTCTCCATCAAGTTGAGGGTAATTCTAATAAATATTTTAATAAGCCATGTTCACTGTGGTTCTTTTAGGTTTCAGCCTGCCTTTTCATATACCACTTAAAACAAACATGCCTCATTGAAAATGGTCTCTTCAGAGTCCATCGTAAGGTACAAGCCAGGGGAGCCTCTTTCAGCTAAAACAAAAACTGGACTTAATCTATTAATTATTATTTTAAAGTTTGACTTTATAAAGAAAATCATGTCTAGACAAAATGTAGTTCCTAATTGAATAACAATACAATTGTCTGCATTAGAAAGTTTGTAGGCACTCTACTGTACACCCAAACTTCATCACTTGTTCTCACCTAAAGAGACAGTCAGTTAACTAGTCAAATAAAAGTTTAAGCATGATTAAAATTATCTGGAAGGGAAAAGAAGGATCTACACTAGGAGTAAAATAAGAATGGAGAGAGGGCACAGCAATTTCCACACTTGTAGAATGGAGGGGCTCTTTACAAAACACCATATATAAAAGTAATTTACCAACACCATTTGAACTCATTAGAATTGTGATATCACAATACTTTTTCCTGTCTCAATCTGAGTAGTCACTTTCCCCTCCATTTCTTTGAATCAGGAAAACAAGCAAACAAACAGAAAAAAGCCCCTCACATGAACATTAAGAGAAGACACTTTTCTTATCTTTTAAAAAAAATTCAAGAGGTATTTTCTAAGAAACTAGTTTACATAGTCACTTTTAAGAAGCCAGATCGACAGCACTGTTTACTACCAAAACTGAAATATCTTGAATGAATCAAATCATGTCAACCTCATGTAAAACATGATAATACAAAGCCAATCTGCAAAAAACTGGATTCACAATTTACTGCCATATTCATATCTGCATGCACTGTTATATTATAATTGAAGTGTCACATGTGTGACAAGTCCATATGGTGAATCAATGATGTACTTATGCATACATATCCATCAGAAATCACCAGAAAGCAGAGAGAAAGTTTTTAAATGAAATATTTAATTTTAAAAGCTTTCTTCTAGCAAGAATTCAAAGCCAGAGATATCTGGCTTTTTAAAAGTAACACTAGGCCTACACTTTTTTGATACCAGTGATCCTTCAAAACAATGCAACTCTATGTCTCAGCTAAAATTTCTACATGTGTAAACTCTAACAAACAACAAATGGGGAGGGGGGGAAGAAGACTAATTTGTCCAAGATGACAAACTAGTACTGGCATGCCAGTAAACATATGGGAACCAGGTAAAAGTGGAGTGGAAGGGAAAAAATAAAGGATCAGAGGGGATTTCTCAAATGACCTTTTCCACCGAAGTTTCAGTCAGACAGCAAATGATGGAATGGGGGGGGGCGGGGGGCGGCAGCAGCTGGTTCCATTCGGGTTGTAAATATTTAGCATGTTCACATTACTGCAACTGTCTTCAGTTCATGGTAAACATGAAACACACACACACACACACAACATAGTCCTACATCCCTCTGCTTTAGGTAAAGTTCTTTCTTGGAAAGTCTTAAATTATACAAGGGTTGTTTCCACAGCTCCAATTTCATGCTTTGGCAGCTCCTTGCTTGATACAATCAGCTTATTAGCAGCTCTGCAACCACCTAGTGACAAGGTGCAATAGGCAGCTACAGCAAAATATCTAGCTGGCTGTCCACTGTAGTCACCAGCATGCAAAACCCAGCATGGTTAGGTCAGTCTTAATACATTCTATGCCCACACTGTCTCCTATCTATGCCCACACTGTCTCCTAACTGATACCTAGGCAATTATTTTGGCTGGAGAGACATTTTAGGAATTTTGGTGAGCTGGGGGGAGTTACTGACATGGTGGGGACTACTGATCCTATCTGGCCTGGGCCTCTCTACCCTGCACCAACTGCCAGGGGCTCCAGACAAAGCAGGCAGTCAGGGCCTCCATGGAGACCAGCTGAGACCCCCCCGCAGACAGGTTGTGCTTGGCCAGGCAGATGAAATAGGTCCATAGGCAGGCAGGGAGCAGAATCCAGGGGGCAGGACAGGCAGTTGGGGGTAGGGCTGGGATTGCAGGGCAAATAAGGGGTGGGTGGGAAATGGGAGAAACCTCTCCACTAGTGAAGAGAAACCTGGCTCAGATTTGTTATGAAGAGAAGAGCTCAACAGGCAGCTACTGTCCCATACAGTGGTGAAAGAAGCCAGCTAAGAAATAACTGAAGGGAAGAAAAATTAGTTCTGTGAAAAATATAGTTTATTGAGGAACTGCCTTATGAAAGTTGTTTCATGGGTACAGGTGAAATAGGTATTTTGACCTACTTGGCCAAGTCCTCAGGTAAGATCTACTCACCAGTTAAGGTTTACAAACTGATGTTTTAAAAAGAAGAGTGGAATGATCCTGAAAACATGAAAAGCATGAGAATCAAAGAATTAGAGGCAAGAGTTCTTATGGGTGATATTGTTCATTGGATCAACTGAGTGGTTAGGATAGACATAGATAAACTTTCAAGTAAAACTGCAGGTTTCTCTCTTCATTCAGTCTCTCTCACCTCAGGTCTCTAAGGAAGGATGCTGCAATACCTGAAAGCTTGCCCATGTCTCTTTCAACCATGCCATTCATTAGTTCACAAGAATTCTTACCTCTTGTATATTTCCAGAACCATCACAACAGCAACAATATCATTTCAATGCTGGAAAATTAAACTATTTAGTTTTTAACCACAAATATTGCCATATGTTAGGACTATACATTTTTACTACTGAAAGACAGGAATCCCAACATATGTATCCGTAGCATGGATTTCTAGCCCCAACAGCTGGACAACTGAGGAGAAGGACTTCAAAATCCTGCCATATTCCTCAGTTTAGCAGTGGTTTGGCCTTGGTCAAGGACCAAAAATACCAAGTCCTCAACTTGAGACCAGTGGAGGTTTAGATCTGGCCTACGAAGTAACATTTTTAATTTTAAAAAGTTTTTATAGTGCATATGGAGGGGGGAATCAAACCAGTCATCAATTTCAAGCCCTACACGGTCCTTTCACAACATCTGACAAAGTGAATTTGCTGTACTACACACTACAGAAGATCCTACTCAATCTAAGTGACAAGGGGAGGAAGTGTTACCTCAGTTTTGCTATTTCAAATATAAGCCCTTGACCCATTAGAAATAATTACACATTGGTGTACAAGGCAGGAACAGTAGGCGGCAGAGCAAGAACAAAGTATTACCCAAAATTCTAAAAGTAACTTTGCAGTTTTTAATTTCAGATGGGACTCATAATGCCCCTGTTACTGAATACTCATATATGAAATCATTTGTGTTTGCCTCAGTTATGAAAATGGAAGTTTGCTATTTTGGTCACTACCCCAACAAGCTCCTGCAATACAGCCCAATTCTGTGGATGAGGCATCAGTGAGGACTAATGCAGCTTGAGGTACAAGCCTGCCAACTGGACGAGACCAAAAAATCAGCTCAGTTTACAAGCATTTGTTGATTTTTCAGAAGCTTAACCACTCTTGACCTAGTCCTACATTACATTAACAACCCGTTCATTTTACACTGAATTTAGGCATAAGAGCAGAGCTCTGTTAGGAAAGCACAGAGCATAAGGCTTCTGTCTCCAAGCTCCATCTACTGTAATTCATTTGTCCTACTTGCATGCCCAGATGCAAGGAGGATTCAAGATGGAAGCACAGCATAGCTGCAATCTAGACAAATGCTCTCCAAGCAACACCCCTCCCCAGAGAGGTGCCAGCCCCCCCACCCTGTGTTAGCCTCACTCTAGACATTCACGTGAAGGTGAAGGCGCAGAGATGAGACACAAACATTAAGTTAAAAGTTTTCACTTTACCCACAAACACGGGCGAGGAGACAGTTACTACAAATTAACCCTAGAGCTGAGCTTTCTTGCGATAACTCCGGCAGCGCCGGCTTCTCTTCCAGCAGCTTTCAACCTTTTTTCATTTGCTAACCCCTAAAAAATGTCGAGTGGAGCAGCCCCTTGGCAGGGTAAGTGCGGGCATTTATTTGCACACTTCTGATTGAGCACAGTCATCTTTCACAGCCCCCTCAGACAGTCTGCGCCCCCCAGGGACGGGCTGAAAGCTGCCACCCCACCCCCCCTGGGATTTCTACCTCGCTGCATTTACCAACCCGGGCTGCAGTGCAGGGGGCAGAAGGCGGCGGCGAGCCAGACCCCACCCGGGTTTCTGTCGCCCACCCCCCCAAAGTGCCAGAGGCCCTTCCTGAGCCCGGCCCGGCCCGACACCCAGGCCGCCCGCTGCCCCCAGCGCTCACGGCGATGATGACGGTGTCCTCGCTCTGGAACTTGGCGATGTACTTGTCGCCGCGCACCACCTCCGAGTCGTTGAGGGGCCTAAAGCGACACATCACTTTGATGTTGCACTCCGCCGGGTCCGCCATCTTCCCTCAGCCCCGCACCGCCGCCGCTGCCGCTGGCCGCTCCCGCTGCGCTCAGCCCTGCGCCGCCCGCTCCGGGCCCCGCCAGCCACCGCCGACCCCGCTGCACCGCGCCCAGACGAAAGCACAAGGGAGGGCTCCTCAGGCCGCCGCCGCCGCCGCCTCCCGCGCTCACTTCCTCCCCAATATGGCAGCCATGGCAGCGCCCGCAGCCGGCCAGCCCGGCCCCCCCGCGCGCGGGGCGGGCAAGGGTGACGTCACCCTCTGCAGAGAGCACCGCGCCCCCTCACTGCCTTAGTGCTGCGCAAGCGCGGCGTGGGCGGGGCGGACAGCGCCGGGTGCCCGCTCGGTAGCCCACTGCGCAGGCACACGCGCACCGTGGAGTGGGCGGGGTCACAGGCTTAGGGGTGCTGTGAGCAGGGGGTGTTAGAGGGCTGTTGTAGTGTGAGTTTGGGAGTGTCTTCATGGCAGTCATTTTATCTTATCTTTATGAAAAGACAAACCCAGGAACAATTTTTAGTGTCATGAAGTCAAGCTTAAAGGGGTAGGACACCCAGGCTCACACAGGTGCCTGTATGAAATCACCACTGGAAAACATAAGGAGTTATGTGCATAGGCCCCTTGGTGTGAAACGCTGGCCCCTGCGGACACCACACAGGTCTCAGAATAAGGGGGCACTGGCCCATCCCCAGACTACACAATATTCCCTTGGTGAGGGGGGGAGGGAACCACTTACTGTCCCCCCAGCCTTGGCCAATTAGTGGTGAGGGGCAGGGTTGCCACTGTCTCAGCCAATCAAAACTGAGTGGTGGGGCCAGTGGAGCCCTTAGCCAATTAGCAGTAAGGGAAGGGGCCACTACTAAAAGGCCACTTCCTGCCTTTCCTGGCTGCACTGCTGTAGCTCTTGGCACAGCCAATAGAATTGCAAGGACAAATGATTGACATGTATTTCCATCATATTGAAAAATAGGATCTTTTGCTGTTCATTCCTTATCCATAAACGGACGGGTGACAAAGCGTTTTTAAAAATTGACAGTAAAACATGACCAATGGCCACGCTAAGGCAGAAAAAAGTGAGATGCAGAGCATCTGTATGCTTTTCCCACCTGCCCAGTGAGTTGGGGAATGGGGTCATCAGCTCCTCATTGGTGACATGTCGGGTGCATAGGGGTGCACGCACACCCCCTGAGATTGGCCACTGCCAGCACCCACTCACTACCCACTCCGCCCTCCCCCCACATCTGCACGAGCTTCCAACTTGCTGCTGCCACAACCCTACTGCTACCACTGTCACCACCATCTGCGGGAGGTTGCCATGCCTCCCCAGCCTCAGAAGGCATGCAAGAGTCATGCTGACATCTTCAAATGAAGACAGGCTTTGAGTTTAAATGATGGGTAACGTGAAACATTCCTTTGCCTATGTGAGAACAGAAACATACAAAGCATCTTGTGCCAGCAGCTGCTAGGTTCATCTTAAGCTTGCAATAACGTATCTGTTTAAAAGTCTTCAAAAAGCCTCAACTTCACATATACAATTAGATAGTCTTGATCAATGGCATGGCGGTTGCTGGGGATTGAACGTATATGGCACTGTTTAAGTGGTTTTTGGAAATATGGCACCTTCATAATGACCTATTTTTAAACAAAATTCCTTATATTGTTTTTTTCTGATACAGATAAGAATAATATGGGATCTATCCACATAAAAGATATCACTGGACTGTCCTTTCTGTCAATACTCATTGTCTAGAAACTGCTGCAGCCCATTGTTCTCATGGTGACAGATGACAGAACAAGCAGCAATGGTCTCAAGTTGCAGCAAAGGAGATTTAGGTTGGATATTAGGAAAAACATTTCCACTAGGAGGGTAATGAAGCACTGGAACAGGTTATCTAGAGATGTGGTGGAATTTCCATCCCAGGAGGTTAAGACCCAACTAGACAAAGCCTTGGTTTGGGGATCTAGTTGGGGACGGTCTTGCTCTGAGCAGACAGTTGGACTAGAAACCTCCTGAGGTCCCTTCCAACCCTAATTTTGTCTGATTTCTATGATTGCTTGTAGATCCAGTGTCTTCTGGATGTTTGCAAAGCTGATGTGCTTACAACTGCTATACTGTGGTGTCAATGGGAATTGGGAGATGAAGAGATCCATCCCCACCTTTACATCCCAATAAATGTTTGTCTACACTAGATTTTTTTAAATTTGATTTAATTACCTGTATTGCCTAATATTGTCCAACTCCCCCCCCCCCGCCTTTAAATCCTAGTCTAGTGGTTTTCAACATTTTTTTCATTTGTGGACTCCTAAACAGTTTTGAATTGTCACATAATTTTGATTGATCATAGTTATCTTTCACGGACCACCTAGACGTAGTCTATGGACCCAAGGGGTCCATGGACCACAGGTTGAAAACCACTGTCCTATCAATGGACACCCATTAGCTGTATCTATCCTTAGATCATGAAATAAAACAGAGAATAGTGATGGCAAAAGGCTCATTTCTGAAAATGAAAAAGATATTGACAAATAGTAAAATTTCTATGGGGATGAGGTTAAGAGTTTTGGACTGCTATGTTATATCAGTCCTCATGTATGCATCAGAATGCTGGACAATATAATCAAGTATGGAAAAGAGAATTGAAGCAAGTAAGATGTGGTTCTTAAAGCACATCTTGAAGGTATGTTGGACAAGTCACACTTCAAATTAAGATACTTTGTTAAGAGCAGGCTGCAGGAGGAATCTGCTGATTAACATCAGAAAGAGTTGGAATTATAATGAAAGAGGAAACATGAGGAAAGAGGAAATTGAAAGACATGTTATAGAGAAAGAGGAAATTGGAAGTTTGGTTGTAACTGGAAAGATTGAATGAAGGAGAGATCATGGAAAACAGAGGTTGACTTAACATCAAGAGTTTATCTAAATCAGTGGTCACCAACCATAGCCAGGCTCGCTCAGGGCTGCCGGGGGGAATGGAGGGCATGCAACCCAGGGGGGATATTGGGGGATGTATGTCCCTGGATCTGCATGCAAGTCAGGGCAGAGCGGGCTGTGTCCAGGGCAGTTGTAGCACTGGGCTGTTCCTGGCCAGGCTGCTCCCAGGCTGGGTATCTGTGGCACTGGTGCTGTGAGGGGGACCCAAGGGTGGGCCATACTCTCCCCCAAACCCCTGCTCCCAGCGCCACTGCCGAGTGCAACATGTGCCAGGCCCAGCAGGAACAGCCTGGCACAGCCTTCCCCTCCCCTTGCCCCTTCCTTTACCCAAGGATTTGGGGGCTGGGGGGTGGCAGGCACAGGGAAGGGTGAGCTGCAGCTGTGGGTTGGAAGGCTGCGCCAAGCTGTTCCCTTCAGGCCTAGCCCGTGCTGCGCTTGACAGCAGTGGTGGAAGCAGGGGTTGGGGTGGGCACGGGGTCCCTTGTGACCCTGTTTCCAGTGCTGCCGCTACAGCTACCTGGCCTGGGCACAGCCTGGTCAGGAACAGCCCAGTGCTGCCACTGCCCTGGCCTCAGCCCCATCCCGCCTGCCCCGCCCCATCCCACCCAGCATGCAGATCCGTGGGCATGTGTGTCCCCCCCAACCCTCCTGGGCTGTGTGCCCCCTTTCCCCACACCTCCCATGAGCTGCTTATGGCATCATCCCCCACCCTGTCCAGCCCTTCCTCACAGACTTACCTGTTGGGCTGGGGTGGGGGGGTAGATCTTCCATTCCTTTTAAATTCCAAGAGTGATCTCCGACCTATTAAGATTGGAGACCACTGATCTAAATGGATGAATGTATTGACACTGGCAATTCTGTATGCATCAAAGAGAAGAGATTTGTGGAAGGCCATGGTCACTAACAATCTGTTTGGATATGATAGAAAGAGAGAGGGAGAGAGAGAGAGAGAAAATCTATCCTAGGAAAAGTCATATGTTTACATCATTCTTACCTAACAGTTTTCATTTTTTCAAAGCAATGGCAGGGATGTGGGCTGAATGGCAGATTTTGTCATCCTTCTGTTCCAATCTACCGCTCCTGGGGCAGAGATTAGATAATATATGTAACCTTAACAAATGACCCACCAATGGCTTGTAAAGAAGTTCATAACTTCAAGCTGAGGAACAGTTAAAATGAGTGAAGTATTAAATGTCACTAAAATACAGTTAAAGTCTTCAGAGTAGTGGCTTTTAGCAGATATAAGCATTCTTCTGTTTAGTTAGATATATTGGAAGCTTTTTCCACTCCTGTGTGTTGGGTTGAAGTAGGAATATACATCTCAGTTCAGTTTAGCCTCCTCACTTTCAGAGTCACCATCCACCAATTAAAATATTTAAGACTACTGTGAAATTAATAAAAAAAGACGGAGTCTCTCCTAAATTAGTAAGGGAAGCATTATCCTTCACCTAAAGGTAGCTGCATTATTTATTGCTTTTTTGAGGAAAAAGGGAGATAGTGAATCTACATTACATGGGAGAATTGTGAGATTTAATGGGAACTACTCTGCAACACACAGGGAGTGCAGGGATCCAGGGAGTGCAGTGATGCAGTCACACTTCCCTTTGATTCCCGTTTCACCCAACGTGTAAAATCAACTATCCAGGAGGTGCAGCAACATTTCTATTTAGGCAATCCTGATGGAGTCAATATCTCTCTTCTCTTTCACAGCCCTGAAGTCTGTTTTTAGCTATAGATAAAAACCTGATCTCAGGTGTGGCAATATTAATTCAGGTGTGGAAATGGCTGACAGTTGAGTATTGGCTGCACTAAGATGCTCCAGGAGCCTAGATTTTGTTTTACAAAGCTGAATATAGATGCATATTTACCTATAATGACTACAAGAGTAATAAAACAATTTCTTTTGACTATTTTTGCCTAGTTGGTTGTGGTTTTTTTAACTTTATGTATTTAACAGGGAACCCAGGCTCCTGTTACTGTAAGGGCCTGAAAGGATGCGAGACTCCTGGCTAGGAAGGACAGTATAGAGAAACACCTTGGGTGGACTGGACCCTGGATTAGTGAGGCCAAGCAGCTAATGAAGCAATTGGCTGTGCCTGATCACTTGGTGCAGAAGACCCAGTCACATGGCTAGAAGGAGAGGAAGCTTGGGGAGTTAACTGTTAAGCCCAGTCTCTGTCTATGCAAGGAGGTAGCTCTTGCCTGCAGTAGGGAGAGGAGCTCCTGGAAATGAAGGACCTACTGGAGATAGACAGATAGACACCCAAGCCACCCAGGGGAAATTGAGGAGAAGACTCCCAGAAAGGTGGGGCCTGCATCAACATTTATCCCGAGGATGGAAACTTTTGTTTTATGAAGCAGCTGGGTTGTGCTTTGTTCTGTTTGCACTTGAGACTAGAGGACTGGGTTGTGGTTACAGGGGTGGAGGAAACCACAAACAGGGGTGCCTGGGTGGCACTCCCCTACTATTTGTGCCAGGAGCTAGCCCAGAACTAGAGCGGGTAGAGAATCCCTCAGGTGTACTGAGACCGAAGCCCACAGGAGGGGCCAAGACCAAGGCAGGGCCAAACCTGAAAGCTGAGGTCTTAATCAGTAGCAGGTCTAAGGTAGAAGGCATGGCCTGAGAGAAAAAGGGGGCCCAGGCTGCAACAGCTGAAGCCCAGACAGGCCCTCAGAAACCTCTGGGAGCATTGTCTTAAAAGGAAACGCTGTGGGAGGGCAAAAGGCCCCAGGGGGCTAACCTGGCTGAACATGCCCAGCTACCTGTGAGGCGACTACCGGCCCCAAGGATCCCTTCCTTAACTACAAACAACAACAAAGTTGTGGCAGGAAAGAGACTGGAGGTGAAGTGGGGCCAGGAAGGAGCTGACAAATGAGATAGACCCCTGTGGGTTCTACAATGTTTAATGTAGCAAGTTAGTTGCATTCCTATAAAGTTATTTTTGTTCTTACATTTATCTTAAATTGAATAATATAGTGTTAGGTCCCTACCGGATTAGTAAAGCTTCTTCTTAACTGGAGAAAAGTATGTTATATGTGATGATGCACTACACCATCTGCACACCCTTTTCAAAATCCAAAGTCCGCCCACAGCCACACAGCTTTCTCGCCCTTCAAGACCCTTCTTGCAGCAGAATTTATTGGGTGTGAAGGTAGTCACTGTTCCAAAATTACCCTGCCGTGGTCCATGTGGCCACAGATTTATGTTACCATCAGTCTAATTTCAACTAGAGCTGTTTTTCTTACTTTAGCACATGAATTGTTTTTTAAAGTCAGGTTCTCAGTTGTGAGGCAAGATTTCAGTCCTCTTGATCAAGGTCATGTTGTAACAAGTCCATTCTTCTGTTTTAGTTTAAACTTTGGAGGAGTGTACTACTTTAATCAGGGCAACAACAGCCTCCCAGCCTATAAGTGTGCTATGCAGTAATTATTTGGTAGGTTCAGGGTGTGAATGTAGCTCTCTGAAGGGGCACTGCTATTTAATGCAATCTAAAGTATAGAGAATAGTATATTTACATGAAGCTACAGTTGTCTTTTCTATAGCTGTGGTCCTCAACACTTTCAGATTTGAGGCACCCCTTGTTAGATTTGAGACACCCTTTGGAAAATGTCAGCTCTTAGTTTTTACTCATTCTTTTACTACAGAAAAATAACAGTTTTTCTGTTGCAAAGAACTCAGAAAGACCACAAAAAATCGAAATGTTTTTAATATTATAAATCATGTTTGTACACCTAACAGTGCTAATGTTGCATAGCTACCCAGGGTAGCTTTGGAAAGATCTCAAGGTACCTAAGGGTGCTATGGCATCCTGGCTGAGAATTACTGATCTGTAGTCATAGTCAGATATTTTAAATGTAATATCTGTCAGCCTTAAAAGTGCTAGAAAGCTTATTTCTGTTTGTTGCTAATTTAGGAATTGTTAATTTAGGTCTTAGTTCAATAAGATATGTAATTATGGGCTTAATTCTGGGCCCTTAAAGAGGTCCAAATACAGAAAATCATGATTTTTAGTTAAGGACATGGAGGAAAATTACTGTAATGTTTTAAGATAATTTTCTTTCTTTTTTTCTCTCCATTTCAAGCAAAAATAGATATTAATCTCTCCATGGTTATTACTCAGATAAACAATTGTTTCCACTGCTAAACCATCCCTTACTTGGGACTATTTATGAAACTTGTAATTATCCTTAACCAAAGAGAATATATCGTTAGCTAAATTTGATTAGCTAAATCTGTCTAATGTAACAAAAAACTAACTCAGTATAGGAGCAAGGAAGGAACTTTGTAATATTATAATGGCAAACTGAATTCAAGTTGCAAGAAATGATATGCAGAGACCTATTGTTCAACATTTAAACCTTTTAAACAGCAGAAACGCCACAAAAGCACAATAAGAATAGGAAATTACCAACACTGTGATTCCTCATGGCAAAAGAGAATTGGCTTAGTATGTCAGCAAGAAATAGCTGTTTGTTTCTCAGTTGACGGTTCCATGCAAATACATAGTAAGTATTGGCTAACAATATTTTTCATATTGATTAGAGTTATTATGAGATAACACAGAGGTTTAACTAGTAATTAAGAATTAGTGTCCATATCTCAGTCGGAGAAGCACAGGATCAGTAGACGTGAAGAGTGAACATAAGGACGCAAATAATTTTCCAGGTTCTTCTTACAGTGCTTTTGACAAGTGTAGAACTCCAACTTCCATATCTCTGTCTATCAAACAACAATTCTTTCATACCAACCTCTGGATGCAAAACCATATTTTTTTCCAGTGAAAAGACTATTAATTTTATAAAGTAACACGTTAACAATCATTTAAGATGCCCTGACTTGGGCTGTTAACTGAATTCTCTTTCATCTTTTGCTGTGTTTTATTATTAAGATGTGCATTGCTTTATCAGAAGAAGGTTGACTTTCCCCTATATTTAATTGATTGTATACCTGTTATAAATTTACATTTATATTTTGTCAGTGAAGGTTAGTAATTAAATGAAAAATCCCAGTTTATCTCAATCCCAGTATTTGTTCCTTTATTTAATCCACATAGTTCTGACATTCAGGTACTCAATTTGTGAACCCCTTTAATAAGTTGTTTCTTATCAACCGTTCTATGGAATGACTTGTCTGCCGCATGACCACAGTGCAGTAGCATGTTGTAAAAACAGTAATGTGTAGTTAAAGATGCTGGCTCTAGTATAAGATACCAAATAGCCAGGGATGATTAGTGCCTTCTGAGTCTGAAGGGGAACAATTTGTGAGCGGGCCAAAAGCCCCGTATCCATTCCTATACTTCTGCACTGCTGTTTAGTGCCCCTCCCGCCACAACACACCACCAGCCTGTGCAGCAAAAAAACTGCCCCATCCTGAGCAGTGCTGAGTCGGGGGCCAATCTTGGGGGGGAGGAGACACATGCCTCCCCCACCAGTCGCCTATGCAAATAGCAATCTTGAAGACTTGTTGGTTAAAGAACCTGTGTTACTTTGGTAAGACTCTAATATCTTGGCTAGTTTCTAGTTTTTGTATCCCTGAAGCTTCAGAGACTGGGTGCTGCATGCTATGAGGCTGCGTGGGGCTTGCCCCTCTCACTGCCACCATATGCAGCTCCAGGGACTTGCAAACTTCAGGGACTCCAAGGACCTCTCCCACATACCTTATCCCCCACCATACCACCCACAGCTCCCACACAATCCCACCCTACCCCACACACTGACACCCTTTCACACACCCCACCCCCACCATACATCCAAACACATCTATACACTCCAATAGCCCCCATGTACTCCTAGCCCCCACCAAAGCCACACATACCCCAACACCCACCCACACCCCACCACCTGAACAACATACCCTCCTTACACAGTATACAAGAGTAAGACTGTATTTTGAGCTATTATGCAATCATCTCTAGATACAGACATAAATCAGGATAAAATACATATTTTTCAAATAAAATTAAGTTATAGTAGATATTTTTGGGGGGGTTTTTAGCATGTGATTTGGGTTTTTTTTCCATTTTCAAGATGACAACCCTTCCCCCCCAGGAGTGCTTCCAGGGCAAGGAGAGGGACTTCTGGTGGCAAAGGTCAGGGGGTTAGGAGCAAGACTTCCAGTCCCAAGATGGCAACCAGGGGGTGGGGCACCTATCAAGGGGCGGGGCTACCCTTGCAGCCCTTGACAGCTCACCAAAACTCATTAAATGGCCCTCCAACTTATATAATTGCCCACTCCTGGACTAATCAGTCTATAGTTCTCTGTGTCCTCTTTTTTTCCAGTTTTTTTAAAGAGAACCACATTGGCCCTTTTCCAATCCTCTGATACCTCCCCCATCTCACATAATTTCATGAATAACTTTGTTAAAGACTCTGAGATCTCCTCTTCCAGTTCCTTCACTACCCTGGAATGAAGTTCATCAGAACCTGCTGTCTTGAATTAATTCAGGCCCATCAGTAGATCTTTGACTGTTCCTTTCATTAGCTCATCCTTCAGCTTGCCTCCCTTTTTCCTATCCAAATAATCCTCATTACATATTGTGGCTTAACTTTTTGTGATGACTGAGGCAAAGTAGCTGTTGAGTAGCTCTTCCTTTATTTGCATCTTCAGTTGATAATTTATTATTATTGTGAGGGGTCCAGGACCCCGCGGGGCCCGGCCCGAGGGAAGAATCCTGGAAATCCGCCCCGTTTCCGGGCTAGGACCCGGAAACCCGGCGGGGAACTTAACGGGTGCCGGAACCTGAACCGCGCCCGCGTGGGATCGGCGCGGGAAGATAAAAAGGAGACGCTCACCCGCAGAGGAGGAGGGAGGCTTCATCCGGAGCCCACCCCAGGAACGGCGGAGCCACGTGTGGTGAGGCCGGGAGACACGCGGCGGGAGCCGGCGGCAGCGGAGCCAGGAGCCGCGGACCCGCGGACGGTGAGTCAGGGAGCGGCGGAGCCGGGAGCCTCGCGGCGGGGGCCGGCGGCGGCGCGGCCGATACCGGCGGAGCCGGGAGCATCGCGGCAGAGGCCGGCAGCGGAGCAGCTGGCGGAGGCGGAGTCGGGAGCCCCGCATCAGAGGCTGACGGCAGAGCAGCCGGCAGAGACGGAGCCGGGAGCCGCGCGGCAAGAGGCAGCGGCGGCGTCCCGGAGGGTGGCGAAGCCCCACACGACCCCAGACGGACCAGCGGCGCAGGAGACTGCGAAGGCAGCAGCAGCAGGAGGCCGCGAGGTCCCGAAGGTAACGCGGACCCCGGGGGCAACCGGGAAGGGGGCCACCGACGGGGGCACCCTTCTGCAGAGACTGCGGGACACGTGGTCGCGCAGGACGACCCGTGGGCGGGGAAGGCCGGCCGTGGAAACCCCGCTTGGCGGGAGACAGACGTACGGGGGTTGGGATAACCCCAGACCTTAGGAGCCAGCGGCGCCAGGGGGACTAGGTGCCGCGGGAACACCGGTGAGGGTCCGGCCGGGGAAGGCCCCCCCTTTCCCACCGGACGGGGACTCTACCAAGGGAGCCCCTCACGGAGGCTCAACCCGGAGGACCGGGCGAGGGTGTAGGGGAGGAGGAGCCCTCAGGACCCCTGGACTTTGAAGGTACCGTACCCCACGTGGACCGCCAGCTTCCCGGCACGGGTGAACCCCATAATTTCCATCAAGTCGTGGCAGGCGAGAGCGGTGAAGCGGGACGGTCCACTGAGTACCCCTCCTCTCCAGGGGACATCCAGGGTTCGGGGTCCCACGGTACGTGGTACACCCCCAATCCTTACAATTATTATTAGAATTTATTGCAGTTTGAGGGCAAGTAATCATACCACTTTAAGGGAGAGGGGCTTACTTCTCATGAGAATGTGTCATTGTAATTTAATCTGTTATGATTAGTTCATCTATCCATTCCTATCCTGCAGTAGTGACACTAAACTCTGGTAACTTAACTCTGCTTTGTTCAGGTGTCAGCTCTTCTGGTTAAACTTCTTTTTGCTGATTCAGCTGAATTGTGGCTTAGTCTTTTAAGTAGTATAATGATTTCATCTGTCTACAGCCTAATTGTTCTAAAATTTTTAATCTACCTCCCTGGGATTCAAAATTGATATAAATTCATATAATCTAAGTTGTTAAAATAATATTTTATGTGGCTAATAACTTTAATAAAGTAGTGCAATAAAGACCAGTGACTTTGGTAAAACAACCACTCTGCCTGTTAGTTCACAACCACCAGCAGTGTATCTCCCTCTCTGTGATATGTGCAATATTTAGAAATTCTTTTAGATTTCAACCTATCTTAAATATCCTGTCTCTACCTAGCATTATAAGAGAAGCATTTTAAATGAAGGAGATCAGCTACACCTAAGGCTTACAGTAAAACTATATCTGAATAATTATGTAATTAACCCATGGAAATTGTTTTGTCAAAAATTGTTAATTACTTGATTTGATCTAAAAAGACTGTTACATATTTGACTCAACCTTTAAACCAGGTGTTTATGGAATAGCATATGAAAGCTGCTTTCTCTCACCCTTTCTTAAAAAAAATTCTACTGAAACGGTCGATTCATTAGTTGACAGTGCCAGTAAAAGTTCAATATCCCTAATGCTAACACAAGTGCTTTTCTCATTTCAATTTGCAGTGTACTGAAAATACATAGCACATGACTTGCCAGAATTCACGGTGTATTCCATGTCAAACCTATTTTGAATTTTCAAATCAATATGCAGCAATAGATAAGTGAATAGTCTGCCAGATGGCTTGTGTTTAAATCTTCCTGGATACTTTGTTTTGTCCAAGCACAGCTCTGTCTCAGACATTTCCGGACTAAGGGTCACTTTATATCAAAGGATCTCAGAAATTATTGTCCTTTCAACCCTTGTACTCTGCACTTTCATGAGAGAAGCATAAATATAAATGATTTTAAAGGCCTATAACTAGGCAAAGCATTACTGAGGTTCCTCCCAATAAAACTTGATGTCAAATCCAATCATCTTTTCAGGTCAGTCTCTTTAGACAAATTCTTTATCCAGTTCTATTAACATTTTAGATCTTCAGTGACATAACAGCCCTAGTTAGCACAGAAACTCTGGCACTTTCCCAGGTTGTTGGGATGAACATACAGATAACTGGGTAAAATGTAATGGTCTGTAATATACAGGAAGTCAAACTAAATGATCTAATGATCCCTTCAGACTTAAATACTATAACACTTCTCATACCAAAGAACAATATGATATGGAGTCCATCTCCTGTCATAGTCATGCTGACACTTCTGAATGAAGCACCAGGGCAAAACATACCTTGAAGGTGCAACTGCTGTTACATACCAACTTGTTATAGTTAAAAATGTAAGTAAACTGCAGAATTCAGCTCCTAATCTCTAACTGGTTTCACCAGAATCCCTGGATTGTTTTCACATTATTTCACACTATTTAAAAAAAAAATTAAAAAGCAATGGAAAGCAATGCTGAACCAGATGGGACAACTGACACTCAGGAAAAACCAACCTATTAAATGGGTACTTTGTGTCAGTCTTTCATCAGTCCCATGGGACGTCCATGCCCGCTACAGGACAGGGAGGTCCGGGTGAAGGAGAACTCCTGCCCTCCATTAATGCTGACCTCGTGAAGGAACACCTTGAGAGGCTGGATACCTTCAAGTCAGCTGGCCCTGACAATCTACACCCCAATCCACCTACCTACTCAAGGACCTGGTGAGCATCATAGCCCAGCCCCTGACATGGATCTTTGAGAACTCCTGGTGCTCTGGTGTAGTGCCCGAAGACTGAAGAAAGCCAATGTGGTGCCTGTCTTCAAGAAAGGGAGGAAAGTGGATCTGGCTAACTATAGGCCCATCAGCCTGACTTCTATCTCGGGAAAGGTCTTAGAAAAGTTTATTAAAGAGGCCATCCTTAATGGACTGGCAGATGCCAACATCCTGAGGGATAGCCAGCACGGGTTTGCTGCGGATAGGTCTTGCTTGACCAATCTCATTACCTTCTATGACCAGGTGACTTATCACCTGGACAAGGGAGAAGAGATTGATGTCATATATCTTGACTTCAAAAAAGCCTTCGATCTGGTATCCCATGATCACCTCTTGGCAAAACTGGCCAATCGTGGCCTTGGGTCCACCATGATCTGCTGGCTGGGAAATTGGCTCCATGGTCGGACCCAGAGGGTGGTAATTGACGTAAGGCAATCGTCATGGTGCTCTGTGACCAGTGGGGTCCCCCAAGGCTCTGTCCTTTGACCAGTATTGTTCAACATCTTTATTAATGGTGTGGACATTGGAGTCAGAAGCGGACTGGCCAAGTTCGCCAATGACACCAAACTTAGCGGCAAAGCATCCACACCTGAAGACAGGAGGGTGATCCAGGCTGACCTGGACAGGCTCAGCAAATGGGTGGACAAGAACCTGATGGTGCTTAACACCAAAAAATGCAAGGTTCGCCACCTGTGGAAGAAAAACCTGTAGCATCCTTATAGGCTCAGCAGTGCTACGCTGGCTAGCATTAAGGAAGAAAGAGACTTGGGGGTCATCATTGACCACAAGATGAACATGAGCCTGCCATGTGATGCTGCAGCTAGTAAAGCGACCAAAACACTGGCTTGCATCCAAGCTGGAGTACTGCATCCAGTTTTGGGCTCCACAATTCAAAAAGGATGTGGAGAAGCTTGAGAGAGTCCAGAGGAGAGTCATGCACATGATCAGAGGTCAGGAAAACAGACCTTACGATGACAGGCTGAGAGCCATGGGGCTCTTTAGCCTGGAAAAGCGTAGGCTCAGAGGTGATCTGATGGCCACCTATAAGTTTATCAGGCATGTCCACCAGTATCTGAGGGAACGTTTGTTCACCAGAGCGCCCCAAGGGATGATGAGGTTGAACTGTTATAAACTCCAGCAAGACCATTTCAGACTAGACATAAGGAAGAATTTCTTTACTGTCTGAGCCCCCAAGGTCTGGAACAGCCTGCCATCGGAGGTGGTTCAAGCACCTACGTTGAACACCTTCAAGAGTAAATTGGATGCTTATTTTGCTGGGATCCTATGACCACAGCTGACTTCCTGGCCTTCGGGCAGGCGGCTGGACTCAATGATCTTCCGAGGTCCCTTCCAGCCCTAATGTCTATGAAATCTATGAAAATTATGTATTGAAAGAAGTTGAGATAAACAAAGGCATTTAAAAATGTTACCCTTCCTACATAGAGAAATGACCTGTGAAAGGTGGATATGGCACTGTTTCCTATCATTAAGATTATCCCATTCTTTCCATTTTAAGATCCTGACTTCATTTGTTTGCACCTCCTGCTCCCTGTAAGAGGCACTAGCCAGCAAGGCACAAGTTGAGCATCACCCAGAGCACTCTCTAGCCAGCCCTCCTCTCCACTCTCCTTCGAGCTGGCATACTCATATGTACTCTACATTTAATATTCTTTGGATAAAATGGTGAACAGTGGGCTAATTTCTACCCTATTGAGGACTGAAGTCAAAACCCAAAGCCCCTTCCTTTCCAAAGGAGTATCAGTCTCCTGACCCTACTTATCTTTCTCCCTTGGCTGTCCAGAGGGCAAACTTAGAGAGGAAAATGAGTTGCAGAGAGTTCATAGGTGACTGAGTCAGAAGGTGAAAGGATCCTCTTCCTCCAGCATCAAACACCTACCAGTTATGATTTTCCTAAAGTTTCAGGACTTGTCCTACACTTCTGACTGAGCATGCTCAGTAAGTTGCACTATGGCTGTATAGGTACAAACTAGAATAACACAAACAAGTTATTTTTATTATTTATTAATATTGGGTAAGTGTAACAATGTAATTTATAAACTCTGTGTACGTTTATACACTTTGTGTACGCCAAAAATTGAGGTTCTGCAGCTATGTAAGTGCCATTTAGGCATGTAGACATGAAATAGAATTTAGCCTTAACTGTATGTTCCTTATTTTCAGAGTGCCTTACTTGAGACCCCAGGGTTGATTTACAGAAATGCTGAGCACTTACAAGACCACCTGAATCAATGGGATCTACACTTGAACATACATAAAGTGTTATAATGCCAAAAATTATGAAAAATTAGGTCCTGTTCAGCTCAAATTGGGCACTCAAAAATCAACGGGCTCTTTTTACCTTAATTTTTCTAAGGCAGTGATTCTAAACCAGGGTTCCTTGGTGTGCACTTGAATCTCAAAATGTTGAGGACCACTGTTCTAAACCTTAATCCACTGTCTGTAAAATGGGGATAATGCACTTCTCACCTTTCAGGAAATCCTTGAAGTTACATATACTGATGTTAGTGAAGAATCAAGATACTTCAGTGATAAGCACCATAGAAGAGTCCACAAGGAAATAAATAATTTTACATCCAGAACTACATTTGAACAGACTGTACTGAAAAAGGCTTAGGGCCACACACTGAACAGCAAATGAAGAGAAAACAAAATATTGAACAGCTGCTCAATCTATCTAGCCTAAGCACTGAATGAATCAGGGATTTTAACCAAATTAAATCTAGTTTTTATCCAGAAGATTTATAATCTAAAATACAGCACTATAAAAAGAGACAGTTATTACGATTAATCTTATTAATATTGTCAACTTTGTTAATGGATAATTTAAAAACAGAGAAATTCAAATAACCACAGTAATATAGTTAAAGATTTGAAGTAAAGCATGTGTCTTGTATCATGAACTTGAGGATGCAACATTTATACCCTGAAAGGCTTCCAAATGAAACAAAGCGAGGACTCAAATGAAGTTGCGCTTCATCACAGGTAGTATTTAAATTTAGATTCTGGCAATCAGGAGACACTTGTCAGCTGATCCAGCTGCCATGGTGAGGTATTAAGTGGAGGACTGGTCTCACAACACGAAGATTTCAGACACACTACACGTCTACACGTGCATTTATACTGGCTTAAATTTTACTGTGCAGTAAATTTTGTGGGAATAAGCCATCGTCTATATGTGCAGGGATTGAAGCACATTAACACTGTGCAGTCCCAAGTCAGTCCACATGCACAGTGTTACTGTGCAGTAAGGTGTCTACATGTGCGTTACTGCAGAGTAATTAATCGGGTATAAGTTTGATACCTGCATGATGCAAGTATCAAATTCACACTGATATTGGCACAAGTAACCATATTTATTGCACAGTATGGGCATGCACATATAGATGCATTCCCAAAGTATGCAGTAATTTTGGTTACCGTGTAGTAAATGTGCATGTTTAAGCGCACCTACTGTGATGATTGCTACAAACGCATTGAATTGCACCCAGACATGAAAAGAAACCAGTGACTTTTATTACATGTATTAGATATTCAGATTGGCCTGCATCACTCCTGAGGGAATCATGATGCAAAGTAAGAGGCACAAAGAAACCTGTTTGATTAAAACTGAAACACATCTGTTAATAGTGGTATCCTGGAATTGACATAAGGGAACCAGAATTACTTCCAAATGTAGTAAGGTTTACATTAATTCTTACCTCTAAGGCTTCCTGTAACCTCTCATCTTTTTAAACACCAAGAACACTTTTTAATATTTAAGTCTTATTAGGCCAATATTACGGAGAACAGGTAGAATATGAAATTCCAGTACTGCTGAAATGATTATGTTGTTCACATAATCATCTGGTTCTCTATTGCTATATTAGACAAAATAAAGATAAATTATTACCTTAAGTGCAATGTGGAACTCAACCTCAGTTGTGGAAATACAATCAGTAATGCAATACATTTTTCTTCTCTTTGACTTCAGACTCAACCTTTCTCTTCCACTAGACTTCAGACTTCTCTTCCCTCTAGTCCTTGACTATAGGTTTGTCCTTTTAATAGATCTGTTAGAGCACATTGCAACAGCTTATCTTAGAGGCAACAAGGTCATACGCCTGTGGAACTCAACCTCTTCTATCCTACAGGCCAGAGGAATGGTGCAGGCTGGTCTGCACGCAGATTCTATGCACCAGGTTGGTCTATGAACATGATTTAGCTTGGGGTTAGTGTGTGAAGTTGGTCCATGGGTGTGATTTGGTGTGCTGGCACGACCCTGAGCACAGTTGTGGAGTGACTACACACCAGCACAATCTGGCACATGGGGTGTGTCATCTGAATCATGGGTCTCCCTGTGGGTCCAGAAGTTTGGCAGTGGAGGAGCAGTGGCAATGTTAATTACCATGATTCTAGGAATAATTAATGCTACTACCACTTCCCTGCCATCAAGTTTCTGAACCCATGGCTGGCTGGATGATAAACCTTCATGAGCCATAGGTTGAGGACCTCTGTTGTAGATGACTGTTGCAAGGTCTTTACTGGAGAGAAACAGCCCTATTGCTCTGTTCATATTTAAATGGCAAGTTAGTAAGGAGTACATATCCTAACTTGGACATCAGGACTAACAAGTGTTAGTAGATGGAGCCCAAGTCTGTGTAGCATTTCAGAAAAAAGCAGTCAACACGTCAATGGAATGTTACATACATTTCCTTTGCATGATACTTCAAGTGCTATTCTGTGCCAAAAAAGTTTAAATGTTGAGTCATAACCAGCTTGTCTTCATTCAGATGCCTATCACAGAGAATTAGGGAGAGGCGAATCTGGATGACATCTACAAGGTGCAGAGTGGTGTGTTGTCATCCTATTGATGACATTACATCCTAAAACACATCACAACTCTCTAGTGCTTTATGAACATTAAACTTAAAAGGTCACAAAAAGCTTCTGCGACTCCACATGTGGACGGCCATAGAGAGGCTGAGTAGTTATATAGTAATAGCCTCTAAGGACTTCTCTCTACTTCACTAAGGTTCCATAGATGAAGCAGAAATATTTTATGGTCAGTGATGTAACGAGTTATAATAGAACTAACAGAATCATCATGGACACTTCAACTTTCCCCGTAGCTGAAAACAATTAATCAACAACTGGTATGAGTGTTGACTTAGTTCCATGTACATTATTGAATCCAGACTGATCGGGAATCTAAAGAATCAAAAGTATCCAGGTGTAGCTGTAATTGGGTCATCACCATAATCTTAAAACATGACTTTCTTTAAAATTATGAATTTCAAGACAGGAGGCTATTTGGGAAGGTTATTAGCATCCAAAGCTAGTTTCTTAAGGAATAGCTGAATGATTGCTTATTGAAGCAGAGCTAGCAGCTTGCTTTCATGTTGATTTATTAATTCTCATCAGTGGCTGAACTAATAGCATGTCACTGCTTTAATCAACCATGAAGAACATCTCACAGGTGGTTGGCTGCAAGTCCCTAAGCAAATCTTCAGGATGTGACTCCCAGTGAAAGTCAAAAATCAGTCAATGCAGTCAGTGTTTCTTCTGTCTTGGTGAGACTGTTTCTAGAACTTTCAGCCTGGTTGGATCATATTTCCCTTCATATTCAATTTCATCTGTAAAATAAGTTGGCAGTTTCTTTCATAACAAGCAAATCTTTATTCCATGACTGTCACAGGAATGTGATAGACTCCTATTTATTAGGTGACATTAAACTCTTCAAAATAAAAAACAATAACAGGATGGATATTGCAAGAATGAATATTGATTATTGACTATAATACTTCTTTGTCTATAGAGAAGAAAAGA
Organism: Crocodylus siamensis; assembly: GCF_052110815.1. Lineage (NCBI taxonomy): Eukaryota > Metazoa > Chordata > Crocodylia > Crocodylidae > Crocodylus > Crocodylus siamensis. The sequence goes on from NC_143399.1 coordinate 187,040,310, forward strand.
TATAGCCTGTACACATTCAGTTAAATACAATACTCACATAAATTAAAGGAGAAAATAATAGAATGATTTCAGTTCCCACTTATATATTGCATTTGCATAGCTATTTAAAATAACTAAAGATAGGTACTGATAGAATACAGAGAGGCAGATCCTCAGCTGATGTGCATCGGTTGCAATGGGAATCACCAGAACAAGTAGGATTACTACTGTGTTGGTAGTTGTAGTACTAACCATTGAGGTTGATTCTTGATGCAGACACTTTCTAGCAATTTTTAAAGTTAACTTTTTGAATAAATTTATGCGGCACAAGGGACATGTGCTGGCACCAAAGTCATGTCACTCATAGGTAATCTCTTTATATCCAGCTTCAACCACACTTTGTACCTAAGTTGTGCCCAGGAGTGAATGCCCAGTTGTGCCCGGGATCCATGATGTTTGGCAATGCATTCACACCCACCCCTCCTCTGCTGCTGCTGTCTCCCGTCAAGCCTGGCATCCCACACAGCTTCTCCCTGCAGCTGGAGCCCCTGGGGCTGGCATGGAACTCCAGAGGCCTGGGCAGGGAACAGGCACAGGACAGAGGGACTTATGCACTGCCACCCCTGTCCCCAGCTGACCTGGGTGTGGGGGTAGCCCCAAAGCTACTCCTGCTCTGCTCCAGCTGCAGGCTTTGGGAAGCAGCTGTGCAGGTTGCCAGGCTTATCCAGGAACACAGCAGGTTTACTTACCCGACACCGGCTCCCTGCTCCCCTCTGTGCTTCCCACTGCAACACGGGCATGGGAGAAACTCCTGAGCCACGCCTGTGCCACTCTAGTTGAGGGTGCAGACAGTGGTTGCATGGGGTACCAGGCTTTGCCAAAGACAATGGCAGTGGTGGACGGGTTCCTCTTTCCAGTGCCTGCTCTCAGGCCAGCAGGGGACACCTGGAGTGGAGATGAGCAGGCACAGAAAGAGGAAACCTGACTGCCATCACCATTATCCCCAACTGAGCCCATCGGATCTCATGAAATGAGAAAAGTGGCACTGGGGCTTCTGGCACAACCAGGTCAGCAAGGGACAACAGCAGCAGTAGTGGACAGGTCACCCCTTCCTGTGCCTGTTCCCTGCCTCTCTCCATGGTGTTCTTCACTAGCCCAGGAGCTCCAGCTATGCCTCGCCTCCATCCCTCCATAGTCTAAAGAGCAGCAAGCCTGCCACACTCACTTCAGTAAGTCCTAGATTCACCCACAGCTGTGGCTAAATGGAGCCTTCAGTTTCCAGAGTTAACCATGCAGTGCCTCTTAGAAGGACTGCAGCCATGTACAGTTTGCTTTTTAAAGTGTTTCTGGCCTGAAAAAATGACCATGTACAGTTGGTATTTACTTATGCAAGATATCAACTGCTTGTGTGTATTCAAAATCATACCTGATGACTTCACAGGCAAAAATATTTTTTCCTATTCTCCACTCTTTAAACTCTGCTGGGTCAACAAAATTAGGGGCAAGCAATCTGAGTTTTGTTCTAGCTCGCTTCTCAACAGAATTGTAAACCATGTTCTATTGCTTATTATAGTGATACTGGTAAGGCACATGGAAAACAACTTGATTTTTCTGAATCCAGGTTGAATTGGTAAGTTGCATTAACTTTTTAAGTAATAAACATAGCGTGTTTCCTCTTATAGGCACACCAGTTTCAGAGTAGAACCATAACATAGAATCATAGAATCAATGAGTGGGAAGGGACCTAGACTGATCATCGAGTCCGACCCCCTGCCATGGGCAGGAAGGAGCACTGGGGGTGGCAGGGGTCATAAGACCCCAGCCAGGTGCCCATCCAGTCTCCTCTTGAAGATCTCCAGGAAAGGTGAGAGCACCACCTCTTTGGGAAGCCTATTCCAGGCTCTGGCCACCCTTACAGGGAAGTAGTTCTTCCTAATATCTAACCTAAACCTATCCTCCCTCAGCTTGTGGCCATTGTTCCTGGTGACTCCGAGGAGGGCCTGGTGAACAGACTTTCTCCGAGTCCCTGCTGCTGGCCCCTGATAAGGTTGTAGGCAGCCACAAGATCCCCCCTCAGTCTCCTCTTGCGGAGACTGAAGAGATTCAGGTCCCTCAGCCTCTCCTCATAGGGCTGGCCACAGAGGCCCTCAGCCATACAAGTGGCCTCCTCTGGACCCTCTCCAGGTTCTCCACGTCCCTCTTGAAGTGCGGCGCCCAGAACTGGACACAGGACTCCAGCTGCAACCTGAGGGGGAGCAAGACCTCTCTGGACCTGTTAGTGATGCCCCTGTTGATGTATGACAGGGTGCGGTAGCTCTGCCTATTGCTTCATCGCATTGGCAACTCATATTCGTCCTGGAGTCAATCCTGACTCCAAGATCCCTCTCTGCCTCTGTGCTGCCGAGAAGGTCAGCCCCTAACCTATAACCATAATGCTGGTTCCCTCTCCCCAGGTGCAGCACCCTGCACGTGTCCTTGTTGAACCGCATCCTGTTCAGGTCCGCCCACTTCTCTAACCTATCCAGGTCTGCCTGGATGCGGTCCCTGCCTGCCGGTGTATTCACTTTACCTCACTAGACACTACTGTGCTATTTTATGTGTGCAACATAAAATAGGACACTTTAAAATGTTAATTTCCTGCTGACCTCACACCAACACTCACTGTTCTGGCTTCTGTTTTTCCTAGAAGCAGAAAAGTCCTAATTAGCTGGGAAGCTGGCAGAAGTGAAGGATGTGAAGTTATTCATGTGTGGACACACATTTACATAGTGCTGCTTGAGGGAAACATCTTAGAATTTACACTTCATTCAGTTCCCTCAGAATCACAATTCTGCTACACCACGGTATACATTGGGATACAATGAAGGAGCTTCCAGAGCTTTTTAAGACCTTTAGAGAGAGTCTCCTTTCTAACCTGGATGTTTGCCAAGTCCTTACAACATCAAATTGGCATGTGGAAAAAGCAACAGCTCCTAGTGGTTACTCATGCTTACTTATGCTTCTAGAAGTGCTGATTTAGCATACCAAGGTGTGGCTGAGTAAAACAGAAAATGAGGTAAGGAATGAGAGAAGTGCTAATCATTGCACTGGCGGCACTATCTCACCTTTTGTCATCATAATATGTTTCACTCGCATCCAGATGTCTTTCATGCAGCCACTTGCAACACTTCTAAGCTCCTATGTTTTCTTTTCATCCTTATATGTATCAAAAGCAGTCAGCATACAGTAATCCTGCCTTGATTACTGTAATGTCCTCTTCTTTGGTTTTCCCACTGGCCCCATTGCCGTACCAGTTGATATAAACCACAGATGCTAAGATCATTCTTGCTTTATCGCTTCTTCCTTATGTTAAGTTCAACATCATTGTTCTTGTACTCATCATCTTGTATGACTAGTTCTCTTCCCTCTTCATATCTCGCCTGCTCCCCTTGTTTTGCCAGTGGTCCCACCCTCTATATAGTTTTTTTTTTTTATTATTTCTTCCACAGCTGTTTACTTGCTTGCTACTACGTCTATTCCTCAGACATGTCCCTCCTAAGTTGATCTGGAAGCAGCTGTTGTGACCTGTAAGAAATTAACTTCATAGTTTCATAGTTGGTAGGGTCGGAAGGGACCTGAGCACATCATCAAGTCCAACCCCCTGCCTTGGCAGGAAAAAGTACTGGGGTCAAACGACCCCAGCAAGGAGTTCATCTAGCCAGGAAGGTGTTCATCTAGCCCAGCAAGGTGTTCGTCTAGCCAGTTAATACTGGCAAAGCAGAAGGACAAACAAGAACATTTATAGATTATTTTAGTGAATATATTAAAAAGATAGGATCATTCACTCTCTTGGCCACTTATTGTACACATGCCTGAGCTGCAATAAAGTCTGTTGATCCTGGATAGGCCTCATCAACCATCTTCAGACACAGAGATAAGACAATCTTGGAAGACATCATTGACTGTGAGGGATTGCCAAAGAAAATATTGTATGTTATATTCCATTCTCCTGAAAATGCTTCAGAATAGGCCCTCCACTGTGTTATGATGCTGTACAAACAAATGGAAAGTGCTACTGGGAATAAATAATAAATAGTAAAAATAGAAAATGGAAAAGATTCCTTAAATTTGGATCTCATTCCTGACTTAGTGGCTGTTATCTACATGTTTATTAATGCACAGTAATTACTGCACACTTAATTTAGTACTTGCTTACTGAAGTACTAGCTAAATGTGCAGTAACTAGAGTTACTGTTCAGTAGTGCCAGTGAATGCTTCTTTAGTGATACTACTGTGCAGTAGTCTAATAATACTGCACAGTGGCTATTAGCACTGTCCATGCAATGGCATGCCACTGTGCAGTAGGCCTGTGCGAAGCAGCAAGTATTCACTTTGTATTTGGCTGATTCAGAGGGACAATGATTTGATTTGGTGATTTGAATCGCTGTCCCAATTCAATTTGACCAATTCAGATTTGAAGGTTCGGCGCTGGTTCAGAAATTCAGCCATAGACTATAATAGGGAATTACTAAAATACCTATAACTTTATCATTTTTTTTGCAAATTCAGATGAAAACAGCAGGGATAGTAGCCCATTCTGAGGGCATGAAGCCTGCCAAGCTTCAAAGACATAGGTGCAGGGGGTTCTGTGAAAGTGTACCTCACGTTTCTGAAAGCAAACAAAAAATGCAAATAGGTATGAAGGGAGGAGGGAGGCACTCACTCAGTCTGCACATGGATCTTGGGGAACCCCAGCAGCAAAAGGTTCACCTTCAGGAACACCAGTTGCTCCACCAAACCAGGATCCAAGGAGGTGCGGGGGTGTCACAACACCACCAGCAATGCTGAACACCCTTCATTAGAAGACTGGTCAGTGGACAGGACAGGTGTTCTCGGGCAGCTGTGGCCAGGTTCTGCTACACCTGGCTGCAGGTTGCCCAATAGGCCAAGGAGTCACAGTGCAACAGCTCCATACCCTCAGCAAGATAGGTAGCTACCGAGGCCTCCGTGCTACCTGCCTGATGGTGGGGTCTGGTGCTTCTGCACCCCAACACTGAAGCCATGCCCTTGGCCCACATTGGCAGCAGCTGTGGTAGAGGAGATTGGCTTGTAGTTGGAGTGCTAGCACAAGAAAGTGGATCCCCCCTTCCACATCCCCCTGCCTCTGCCCTTCTGCCTCACTGACTCTGTTCACTAGCACCTCTGTCTAGTAATTGAGGGTTTTGCTGCTGCAGATGCTTCCCTTCACCCTCGGGTCACACATGCCTGCCAGCACATGGGCTGTAATGGACTGCAATGGATCCAGCCATTTTTTGATGCCTCCTTCAGCTGCTTCACCAGTGCCTGCACCTCTAGTGAAAGTGGCTTTCTCCAGCCAGGAACATCAATTCCCCTGGAACTTCTCCATTTCATTCTCAAGCTCCTTCACTATGGGGATCACCTGGCTAAGGAGGACATCACCAGTGCTGAGGCTTTCAGTGGCCTCGAGGAACAGGTTGTGAGGACCACCAGGATCTGGGATATGGTATCCCACTCAGCTCTAAGGGGGCCACTGATCCCAAACTCCCTGGCCAAGGCCATCTCATGGATGGTTTTCTGTTGCTTGACCAGCCTTTCTGGCATCAGGTACATGGAGTTCCACTGAGTCTCTATATCCTGCACGATTTTGTGCTGTGAGATGCTCAGCTCTGCCTGTTTGTTGCACAGCATCTTGCCCTCCTTGATGCTCTGGTGGAAGTACCCCACCACCTTTCTGCATTTCAGAATGAGCTGGCTGGTAGTGATGGCGCCATCACTGGAAGCCCTTTCCCCCTCCAAGGCATCCCTGACTATGAGGTGGACTTGTGTGCCACACAGTGGATGCCAAAAAATTTGGCATCGTGCACAGTTTTGACCATATTGGCCTGTTGTCGGTGACCATGAATCCATGGGTGAGCTCACCCTGCCCAACAAGCCACCCCCTGCACAATGCAGTTCATGGCCACCATGATCTCCCTTGCCGTGTGGAACTCATCCATTACTTCCACTTGAAGGAGAGTCCACTGATGCCCTGACTGATTGCACCAGTGCCCTGTGAGGAAGAGGTATGCATGATCTCCACCCCGGCTGCTCCAGATGTCAGAGGTGAAATGCAAGGCTACCTACAGACCTACCTCCCACAGCTCCTCCCTCAAGTACTCCCTGCATGCCTCATACAGGGAGGGTACCACTGTCCTACTAAAGGTGGTGCATACAGGCACTTGGTACAATGCTGCCGTGAGCTCCATGAGCCGCCTGAAATCTGGACACTCAACAAAGGATAAGGGCTGGCCATCCAGAGCAAGCATCTCCCCAGTGCTCTGGGTGACATCATTCGCCTTCTGAATGCGCCCCCTTTTGTCTCCGTCTTTCCCCCACCGCTCCAGAGTGGCCTGCCTCTGCTTCTTGGGGACGGGGGCTTTGGAGTGAGAGGGAAACTTCTTTTTGGGCACACTCCCAGTGGTGCCAGGCTGAGGAGGAACAAGGGCAAGGTGGCACTGCCTCCTGAGATACAGCAGTATTGCTGTGGTAGCAAAGTGGTTCACCTCTTTGCCCCGGCTGATCTGTTTTCAGCAGTGCTGGCAAGTAGCATACCTGGGATCATCTACCACCTCAAAATGATCCCACACTACACTACCCACCTGCTTCTGGGTTGAGGGTAGGGATCCTGCCTTATTCTCCTCCTCACCAGGCAGAGGTAGAACAACAGAAGGAGCTGGACCACCTGCCCCCACAACCTCCTCCAAAGTGCCTTCAAGAAAAGGAGACCTGCCTCTAGGAGACCTGCCTCTAGGGGAACTCAGATTTGCCCTCCTTCCCCAGAATTTCCCTCATGTTGGCTCTCAGCTCCTCTGCTTCCAGATCCAGCTCCTCCTCTGGTACTGTGAGGCTCATGCTGGGAACTGAAATTGGGGTGGAGAATGTCATGCTGCTGCTGGTTAGTGGTGTTAATAGTGGTGGTGCAGGTGCAGGCACCTCCTTGCTCCCACTAGCAGCAGAAGACTCATTGCAACCAGGAAAGAGGGTGCATCTTGTTTGGGGAGGGGAGAACTTGAAGCTCTCTCTCTGACCCCTCTCCCTCTTCTGTCAGAAGACTTAGCACCTGCCTTTCCAGCATGCTTTATAATATTTGGTGTGCTGCAAAATGTGTGTCTGTGTGTAATATATGTTTTGGTTTCCTGCACACTGATGACACGCTGTTAGGGAAAACAGATTTCTTTTTGTGGGGGGAAAGAATCAAGACAGACTAACAAGAACAAATAAGAGGATTTTGGGGGAAGAATAAGTTGAAAGGAATGGATAGAGATAACAATAGGGATTGTAGGCAAGTCTAAGTAGGAAAGGATTGGATACAACTTACAAGAGAGACTAGCTAGCAAACCAGAGCCTTTCAGATGTTGCTGCTCCACGAGAGAGACGGCTCACAAAAGGCACAGATCACTTCACACACAGCTTGATACGTTGTTTCTACATCCCTCCGCCAGAGCACTGTGATTGGAAGGGAACTCAGAGAAAGATCACAGTCACTGGCCAGCTACAGATGTCAATATCAGAGCAGTCTTTCCCCACCGCCCCTCAGCCTTTTCTGTATATGGAAGATCACCCCACCCCCCTCCCTCTTCTCAGTTTCTGTTTGCTGCAAGCCTTCTGAATTTCTGAATAGATTTGGAGGCTTCTGATTCAATTCAGACCTCTTAATGGGTCTCTCAATTCGATTCAGATTCAGAGATTCAACTGCCAAATCTCCAAATCGAATCAGCTACCAAAGCTTTGCACAGCCCTACCATACAGTGTTATTAGGCTACTGCACATTGAGTGTCTCATATAGATGTGCCCAGTTTCTCTTAAACAGAAATACTGCCCTGGACTGTGCTTAGCACATTTTTAGGGAACAGAGTTTGAATATCCCTGACAATAGGCACATAAAGAAGACAGGGCTTTGTAGACCTGATTTCTCTCTTCCTGTATAAGTTTTACGGGCATAATTTGCTAATTAGGACTTCATTCTGATTTATACTTGTGCAGCTGAGATGAGAATCAGACACAATGAGCTTTCAAAGAAGCTGCTATAAATGTGTTTTGCTTTTTTATCCAGGATGTTCAAAGTTAATTCTATCTGTATTTTGTACATGGGTTAACTAGACAACAAACTGTGGAGTGGCTAATTTTCACTATTATATAAGGATGTGGATTGTGGCTACAGAGACCTCCAAGTCCACCCTCCATTTTTGGTTGGTACAGAGCAACCGGCTTTGCTCAACACCAGAATTGGGTAGCTGATGTGTTAGAGTTAGATAGCATTTAAATAGATAGAGCTTAGGGGTTAAATATAAGCTCTTGTTGCTTTAATACAAAGAAAACACAAGCTACCTCCCTTGCTCCCACTGGCTAGGTTTGTCTGGAAATGATCTGGAAAAAAAAGTATATTGTTATACTTTATGTTCAAGGTTGCCTCTCATTCTAAATCTGGAAGCAGATAGAGAAACAATTTCTATAGCCCTGTTTTTTGGGGGGTGGGAGGTGTCTCTGAATTACTTGGAAACCATCTCTTTCTGTCTAATAAATTAAGTGTTCTCTGAAGAAGTTCTGTGTGCTTTAGAAACTGTTGAATTCATACCCAATGCAATACTTGGCTCTAGTTACGGAGTATGTATGGGGGGGCAGGGGGGTGTTGCATGTGGGTGTGAGGTGTGGCACAGCTTTTTACCTGGGAGGTGGACATGCCCTTTCCTACTGCAGTTTACCACTCAGCTGTGTGACTTAGTCTATAAAACAGACATACAAGTTAGAATATGTATTGCATCATTTTACAGTTTATCCAGCAACTCCCATGCAGCAAAACTCTTAATAAAGATTAATAAAAAGCCTCATGAGAATTAAAGGACTTCCAAGCAGAGAAAATGAGCACAATGTTATCAAGCATACAGAGCAGTCCTCACTCCCAGATATTCTAGGAACAATTTTTTTTACATTAAAGAATGTTTCTATTTTGAAACATGAAAATGGCAACTTTTTATACTACTGACATGCCTTCTTCTAAACCAGTGTTATATTGGCTGGCTCTAATGGGAACAATCATTTTGTTTTTTAACACTTAAGAGGGAGCACGCTGGATTACACTTCTTGTACATCAACAGAATTGTTTGCTTAATTCCAAACAAGGGCATCTGGGCATCTTCTTAAGAAGCACACTTAAGGAGGTGCAAAGGCTTGGTTTAGTCAAATATGGGCATGTCTACATGTGATGCTATGTCACTGTAGCAATGCGCTATGGCTATATAGCATCAGCGAGCAAAAAGCATGACACCACAGCTATGTTGCTGTAGCAACATGCACTCTTGTTATAGCGCGTTGCTACAGTGATGTAGCATCTAAAAATAACTGCGCTGCCAGCATGGTGCAGTACGGGCCATTAGCCCTTACTGCACTGTCATTTAGTACTTTCAAAAGGAAGTACTAAATGATGACCCAACAACAATGGCACCATAGGAGCATGTGTAGACATGCCCTGTGTATCCCAAAGTGCAGATATTTTAAAATGGTTGCTCAGATTTATCCAAACTGTTTTAGGTAGGTATTTTGTAATATTTTTCTTATGAGATTACAAGTGCTCTTTATCTGCTGCTGAGATAGAACAGTACTCTAATATTTCCAAGGCCAACTTGGGACCAAAGGCATTACAAATAAATAGGGACCATTATAATTTGGGATTTCAGGGGAAAGCCCAAAATTTGGTTTCCCCCGAAGCCCCCAAAAACTGTGATTTGGCTGGAAATGGCCTGAAACCATAAGGGAGAGGGAGGTGAGGCAAAAAGTTTAAAAAGCAAAAAAACTTACCCAAAGCATAGAAAAGAAAGGCAGCCAAGCCCTGGAAACACTATATTTTTCCAGAGAAAGCCTGATGGAGCTCAGCCAATCAGGTTGTTTGATTCCCCACTTTGGTGGGGAGTTTAAAAGTGCTGCCCCAAGTATAGCAGGTAAGTACCCCTTGCCCTAGGGGATATAAGTATAGGCATGCTGAGTGACTGTCCCCACAGCTGGGTATGGGGTGAAAGGTGCCAAGGACTCCACAAAGATGGGCTGTCATCAGGAAATGTCACTGGCTGCTCCACACATTAAACTTCAGACGTTAACATGGATTTTGCAGCAGTAGACTTTGCCTCAGGGTCAGTGTTCCTTAAAAGTTGGCACTCAGTAAAAGCTGTTGTTTAATAAAGTTTATTTATAATGGTTTCATTAAGAATTCTAAGTGGTGAGCTTGACTTTACTTTCTTAAAAGAGCTGAAGAACAGCCTATGTTCAGTGGTAATTGGCCCCACAGCAGGCTCCCTCAACCAATCAAAGACATGGGGAAATGCCTGAAACTGGCTCCGGCAAGTGTGCAGGGAGCTTGCTTTTGCCATCACCAGAGGCTGAATTACAGTGGTCCCTACAAAAAAACAAAACTGTTAACCTACCTTCAGAGAATTTGCAGACTGGTTAGTATTTTATCCAGATTATTTTGTCCCTATATAGAATACAGCAAATTAGTTCTTGTAAAGGGTAAATAGTTATTTTTAATTATTATTAAAACGTATTCATAATAGGATATATTTTCAGAATGCTATTTCTTTTTTCTATTAACATGAAAGGCTTTTTAAAAATTTAACATATGCACTATGCAAGTGTAAAGTGAAAGCAAATTGAACAAAATCCATTCAAAGACACTTCACATTACACAATCAAATAGCGAGTTTCCTTTTTTCCACCATGTTAATTTCAGTTTGGTGCAAGGCATGGGTCATCACGTGAGGGAAGAAATGGAAAAAAGTACAAATGTAGCTAAAGATGTTGTAGTCTCCTAATTCTGTTTGAAAACCCAACACTTAAGGTTAGCAATATCCCATTAACACCTTGTCAATTTGCAGAAGACTTAGAAGGAGGAAAAGACAATTAAGAAGATAAAAGGAAAGAAAGTGAGATATCAAAGATAATGGGAAAGAAGATACTGGAAAGAAGAATTTATAATGTAAAAATGCCACTCCTAGGATTGCAATGACAAAACTGGATGTCTGTCCTGAAGTGGGCAGCTTTTTTCCCCCTTTATCCCGTTTTCATTTGGGGTTTGGAAAGGGGAGGACTTTTTTCTAATGTCTTAGTAAAACTCTTCAGGGTAGAAGGGGGAAGAACTGAGGACACAATTAGACATGACTCCTCAAGGGGCACATCAACACATGCATTTGAGCTGGGATAAGTTTACTTGCAAGTAAACTACTCACAAGGAAATGCTACCAGGCAGGTGTCTACACGTGCTTGGAAGAGGGGGCAGATTTGTTACTATTGGCAACAAACTGCTCCTGCTCCCTGGAGCCCTGCAATGGGCCCCTCCCACCACCTGGGTGCTAGCCGAGGGGCTGGCAGGGAGCAATGGACCAGGAGACAGCTGTCTCCTGGCCGGGGCTGGGACATTGTACCCTGCTCCTGCAGGGCTGCCTGCTGCAAGGGCAGAGACAATGTCCCCCTGCCCTGGCAGCAGGGAGGTCCTGGATCTGGCTCCCTGATTAGGGGCCAGGAACTTGGAAATGTCAGAGGTCTGCTAGCTGCCTCACCAGCATACAGGGCAGCCACCTACTCCACTCCTGAAGCTCTTTCCAAGCCCCATGCCTCAATTACCCAATCGAAGCACAGGACTGGGACCTGCCCCTGACTGAGACAGTTCCCAGTCTCTACTCCATGATCGCAGGGCAGAGGCCTGGGAGCCTGTTTCCTGCCCAGCTCCATGAGCATAGAGCTGGGTGAGGAACAGGCTAGGGAACAAGCTGAGTTCCCCACTTAAGCTCTCTTACCTGTTCCCCGCCCAGCTCTGTATTCATGGAGTTGAGCTGGGAACAAGCTCCCAGCCCCCACCAGTGGGGAGCTCCCAGAGCCAGCTCCGCAACTATGGGGCCAGTGCTGGGAACCCAAGCTCCATGGGTCTAGTGCTTAGTTCTGGAAGACTCTTATCTCCCAGTGCCAGCTCTGACCGCAGGGGCAGCTCTGGGAGATCCTTATTTCTCAGCCCAAGCTCTGCAATCACAGGGTGAAGTGGGGGCCGGGAGATAAAGATCTCCCAACCCCGACTCCTCGATCACAATTTTGGAGCTGGGGGCTTGGAGCTCTCTGCTGCTGGGGCAGGGGGACATAGTCCCCACGTGGGCTCTGGTGGCAGAGCGCAATCTCCAACCCCCTGGTGGCTGGGGGGTCAGGCATCTCCACGACCACTACTGTACCATTACTAATCAAATTTTGCTACTTGCATTTGCAGGTAGCAAATTTACTCATGATTAGCAAGGTTTACTGTGCAGTAAGCATGTGCATGTGTAGATGCACATACTTACTGTGCAGTAAGCTATGTTACTTCTCAGTAAAGCATCTCATGTAGATGCACCCAAGAGAAACCATGCTACTGGGGTGGCTTAGTGCTTCTGAGATGTGGGCACATTCAGCTGGCCAGGCCACGTGAAGTTTGTCATCTGGTAAGATCAAACGAACTGTGATAGGAAGGCATGGGGGTAGCTGCAAGATTCAGAGCCTGTAATCTGTTGTCCAATAGAATCTTTCCCGAATTTTCTGTGAGGTTCCACATAGGCTGAGTAAGACCTCGGGGCTTTTTACAGCGCACTGGCCTGGTTTCCAAGTTCCACCCCCCCCACCAAGACATTCTAAGTTCTGCATTTGATTTTGTGCTAGATAAGGAGGCTCTTTAGAATGCTAAACAACCAGCTGAGTCAAAAATCCAGTATTCAAAATGTGAATACACTTAAAAATAAGGACAGTTTTATGCAGATTCTTAGACTTGCCATGGATGCTGTTTACTGTAAAGTTGAGTCAACCTTCTTAATGACATTTGCAAAGAACTGCCTATAGAAAGATTTAGTAACCTCAGACCTGTAGCTCAAGTTAAGAGAGAGGACAGCTCATAGTTGAAGCATGTATTTAATGTATTTAATGTGTTGATATACACATTTCTGCCATTGGCAGCTCACCCAATTAAATAATGACATTAACTGTCACAGGAACAAGTTATCTTTTGCTTGAGTGCTGGCATGCTGCTGGCACTAGCTGTGAAGATAAGAACCTTCTCACTAACCAATTGACTGGGGTCAAAATTATGTGCAAAATAAAGGATAACCAATACAAAGATATTGTTATTGTGGTAATTCTGCATCCTGCTGTCATTTATAAAGTAGAACCCCTGGCTTTAATCCTGAGATGTGCTTATTATGAAAATGCTGTTAGTGTATACAAGGGTGCAAACAGCATTGATTTAGATGATGCATGCTATAGGGCATCACTCTACCCCATTTTGCCTTCTCAATTTTCTTGTCTCTCTAACATTTGCCTTTATATTTATTGTTATTTTCTTTTATAGAGGAAGTATAATAGAAAGAGAAATTTGCCAAATGCCTCTTGCATATTTGAAAGAAAACTAATGAGCAATCAGATTCTAAGTGTAATCATGTACAGAACTAACTGAACAGCCTGCCAATAATGGATTAAGCTGCACTCCCCCCTCCCAACCCCAAAAATTCCAGTAACATTGTTATTGATAATAGGAGGTTAACACACAAAATTATAAATAGGGTGGAGCTGTATATCAAAATTGTCCATCTAGGTGACATTAAAACATAGTGATGCCAGTTTACCCGATTACCTGGTACTGCAGCATTCCAAAACAGACTTTCTACTGGCAGTGCACAGTACTGTGATCTTTACAGGTTAAACATTCATTGCTTTACACTTGTTTTACTCAGAAATAAAAAGACATGTTGTGCATTTTATCTTCTTTTTTTGCTCATTTATTTAGAGCTTATACACACTTACAAAATACAACTTTCTTGATTTTGTTGTAAATGAAACTAGATAATTCTCTTCCTTCATGATTTTCCTGCTCATTAACATGGAAAATCAAAACCAAAAATCTAAGCTTTTTCAAATGTGATTGCAAACAATTAACTTTTATTCAAATTTGTCAATATTATGAAGCATTCATCTTTCAGGCCAGGCCTCTCTTGGTCTGCTATCTGGTACCATGTAAACCAGGATAGCCTGTTCCATGGTCGGGTTGTTGGTGACTAAACTGGCGTCCCCACCTGGGCTAGCTTGGGTGAGGAGGGTGTATGGACACCCAGCAAGACTAAAAACAAGACCTGTCAAAGGGCAGATGAGTTCCCTGCGAGCCAGTGGCTATCCATACCTAGAAACAAGACGGGCACCACCAGGTCAATTTGCGCAAAGGATCACTAATGATGAAAAACAACTCAGCTAACCTCATACTGGATCAGTCGAAGCCTGGGTCTACAATGATCACATCCTTCATTGGCGCTCAGCAGGATAAAGTTGAAAAGTATGCTACTGTCAAGCTGACCTTCTACCCAAGAAGAGCTGGGGAACCAATATCACGAATGGGATGTGGCTTCAACTCACAGAGTGAGCCAAGCTGGCCAAACATAGGGTGGAGTGGAGGAAGGTTGTTACAGCATCTAAGATGCCCCAACAGTCAGAGCGGCCTCAGGACTGACTTGACTTGTGAAGCGCTCCATGCAACTCAGACATTTTTTTTCTTAGTTTCTTCCTCTTTGTCTTTCCATTTTTTCCTCGGTCTTTGGAGAGGTCATTAGCTGTATGCTGAGTGCTCTACCAGAACCAAGCTCTAAAAATGCGATACTCTACCATTTTGTTTGTTTGCCTAATTATGTATTTAACAGACATATGAGGCCAGTGAGATGTTCAATGGGTATAGCAATTACTCTGCTTGGCTTTCTTTTAAATTTGATTTTTTTTTTTTTAGTTTTGATTTCAATTATTTAAAATTATACATGAAAGGAGGATGCTGAACCAGACCATGTTACTCAGTGACAAAATAGGGCCTCTCTCCATGTGACAACTGAAAAGAATGTATCCAGAGGTGGAACACTTTCCATCTATGCTCATGCAGCACAAACATTTGTGGAGGGCCGGATAGCAGGTGCCTTTGTAGAAGTAAATTGGAGCCATACACTTCTAACATTTCAGTTCAGATCCTGTACAGGCAGTAACTAGAAATTACCATCTTTTACTTCATGTTTTCTGTGAAATTAATTTAATGGTGTCCTGTACTGCTGCTCTCTATACTCAAATTATTGTGGCTAAATTTGCACAAATGCAAATGCTCCACATAAGGCCTTATGCATCATTAAAGTTCCACTTAAGGTTTAGTTCAGGTATATGCTGAGACCAAAAAGAACAAGTCTTAAAGTGCCTCGGAGTCCCATGCAGTGCAGTTCTCACAAGCAGCACATCTGCAATTGTCCCCTGAAAGCAGCATTTACTTCTGACCGCAATTCTTACCAGAATACATTACCAAGCCTTTTGGGATCTTTATATTGCAAAGCAGCATGAGATATTAGAGACACTCTTCATCATCCTATTTCTGTTTTTGGCTTCCTTTCCTCCAAACTCTGTTCAAGGATATACAACTGCAGATGGTGGCAGGAGGTTATTATCCTGCTTTCTGAAAAGAACTCAGTGTTATTATCAAGAGATGAACTCTAAGACTTTGACTAAATTACTGAATAACTCAGGAGGTCATTCAAAACTAAAACGTATTTGCAATTGGAAGATGAAAACCATTGCCATTGTTTTTGATGCCATAAATATCCCCACTCTGCTAAAAGAGGCTTCCAGTAAGGTCCATTTGTCAGTGAATGTAGGGAGCAATAAAGATGCTTCATTTTCCAGGCATCAATCTTTTTTCAGGCAACTTAAATGAGTGCATGAATCCCATGCAACCAACAACAACAACAAAAAAAGCGCAGAGAATTGGGAGTTAATTTTTCAGCTATGCAGTAGCTTTCCCATTATGAACAAGACCCTGCCTGCCAGCTGGCCATCCAGCTACCAACCGGGCTCTGCCACATGATTTCTGATCATTCTGCTGAATGCTAGCAATGATGTCTTTGTAAGCCAACCAGGGCATAATATCTACACAGTCAGTCAGCTGCTGCTGATTCAGTTAACCATGGGATTCTTTTCACCATCTGAATTCTTTTGTGTAGAAAGTTGTGGAAAAGTTTATTTTAGTTTAATTTATTTTTTTAATCAGCCATCTCAGTTTTATTCTGGTATAGTCTAGTATAATTTATTTCTTAATCAGCCTCTAGCCATCTTGAGGCTAATAGAAACTTTTAAGAGGTGAGACAAAAATTTATTTAAAAAATCACACTTGCAACCTTTCCTATGGAGTGATTGCCTTGCAAAGGTAGTTTTCAACAAACATGTCATACACATTCTTTGAACAATGTTCCCACACTTTTCCTTGCCTTTACAGCAATTAAAACCTCATTTCCTTGACATTTTTCTTACAAATCTGCTTAACATAAAGTAATTTTTCTCTAGTGACTATTCAGATGCTCTGGGACACAGAATGGCACAAAAATCAAAATGCAACTCTGGTACACCTGTCTGGGGTGGAGGGAGGACATGGGAATGAAGGGCAGAAGAGGAAATAGGGGTCTCTTTTCCCCTGGGGGAATAAGAATTTTCTATCATGTTCAACAGGGTTGGTTGTAGCTGTGTTGGTGTAAGGACACAGACAGTCAAGGTTCTTTGGGTAAATGTGATATCTTTTTATTAGGCTAGCTAATAAAAGATAGTTGGAAAGATTGTTCTTTGCAAGCTTTCAGGTACAAACACCCTTCTTCAGGCAGAGGGAGAGTGTACTATTTAGCTAGCCTACAGCCAAAGATATCACATTTACTCAAAGAAGCTTGTCCATCACGTTTAGGAGATTTTTCGTGAGGGCCAGTAACTGTTTCCATCCTGCATAACACATCCCTAATTGGAGGGGAAGGTGTTCTGCAGTTTTATGAGTATTTCCAGTCTTCCAGATAGCTGGCATTTAACATGCTGCAGTGCAGTAAGAAGCTCAAGTTAGCTGAGGACAAAAGTTTCTCTTATCCAAAGCATGTCTCTCCTCCTCACTCACTGTGACAAATCAAGTTTTGGCCAGCAGGATGCCAGGAGCAGAGGGTGCCACAACTCTGCTTGCTGCAGTCTGTCAGCACCAGCTGGGGCAGGATTTTAATCCATAATATTTTAGGAATTTAGCAGTGATTTAAAAAAAAAAAGAATCCTGTCTCTAAACCCAATACCTCCAGCACCCACTTTCTTGAGTAAGGAAGCTCTTCTATACTGTCTCTATGCGTCTGGTTAGCAGGTTTCAGCTTGTGTTAAGAACCTTGAGGACTATGTTTGATCTCAACTAACAGGACTTCATTTAATATGTTACCAAGACATCATTTTACCATCAGAGGAATATCTTTTAGTTTAGAGACATGTGCTTTGCTAAAATAGACTTGGAACGGCTTCCACATGCCTTCATATCCTCTTGGATCCATTACTGCCATTCTTTCTGCACTAGCATTCCTGAGCTGCTGACTCACAGACTGCATCTGATTCAAAATTCTGCTGTACATGGTTCTTGCCAACACTAAGTCTAATGCATTACTTGACTCTCTTATCTCCTGCCTGCTAGCATTGCCTCCAGTTTGTTTCAAAATCCTTTGTGCTATAAATAAGTTTCTATAAAGCTTTGCTCCGTTATTTGTCAAGTTTATATCAGTTCTGATCAGAAATACAGTACATGTATTCCATTTTTTTTTTTTTGACCCAAAGCCTGAAATTAAATCTGTGCAGGGAGACCCTGGAATCCATGTAGAGATCTATTGACTTCAGTAGAATCCTACATGAGCAAAAAGGTCTATTTATGGGTATCCCTTCAAAGCATCAGGGCCATAGTTTATAAATTCCAAACAATGAGAATCTTTAAAATGTAACTTTGCAAACACATTACTAAGACACGCACATTTCTCTTTTAAAAATATCAAGATTTATTTAAGGTTTTTGAAACTGTTTAAGTTGGTTTTGATATCACATTAGAATTGGACACAAATGTTATTCATAGGATTTTAAAAGAATATGTAACTCTGCTCTGGTTGCCAAAGACAAAACATGAAGTAAAGGGTTACAGTCTGAAACTTTTCTCTAAGTGTGCTGTCAAAAGGCCAATTGATTGCATAGGCTTATGTTGTTAACCTAATTAACAGTTTGAAGAAGGAGGTAACAATAAAGAAGTGACTCAATGTCCACTAAATTAAATGTGAATACCTGTTTTTGAGAGGGCTGGAACTCACATTTTAATATACAATTATTGTGCAGAAGAGAAGATTGAAGTGATCTCCATTCTTCTGGAGGTCACATCTTCTCTAAACACAATGTGTGAGATCTTGGTCCTATTAAAGTGAATGGAGGTTTTGCAAATCACTTGAATCAAGGAAAGGTTTTGCCTGTTAAACTTCCTGTACTTGGTCCCTATGAAATACTTTGGACAGCAAATTGTGTTGCTATAGTTAAATGCTAGCCACCACACTGTTGACTTTACAGAGGAAAGTTTTCTCAATAAAATAATGGGAGCACCTGCAGTACAAGAGTCTCCATCCAGGAATGTGCTTCCAGAATCAACCCTGACTAGAAAGGACCACCCCCTCCTAGCAGGATGGTGAAGCTCATTCTTTGACATGGACCTCTGTCCACTGGAGACAATTTGGATGAACTACAAAGCCATTTTATCAGGAAACTTCTGATGGCTGCTTATTTTTACTGTGCTTCTTCAAACACTGCTTACTCTATAAGTTGCTCACCAAGTTAGAATTCTGGCTATTTTCCAAGCCAGCAATAACAACGATGTCTCTTGGGAGTCCCCTTTAGAAGTCATCCATAAATTGAAATAGAAAAAAACATGATGACCAGCTCAGAGCAGGGATCAGTGTATATTTTATAAGTCTCTTGCTGAAATAAAGTAGGGTAAACATTTTAAAAAATGGAAACTATGATTAGTACTAATGCACCAAATGCTGGGAGGTGTTAAGGCCAGGTAGCTAATTCTAAACTCTGAGAATTGTGGTATGGTGAACTCATCTAATATTACACGAAATTTCAAAATATCTAATATTTTCTTTAAAACCATGGTTTCCAGACCCCCACTTATGTGAGGAGCTTAGCTTTCATCTGTTTGTAAAGCAGGCTTCTAGTGCTCATTGCAAATTAAAATCTGACAAATTAAACCTTAGAGTCTTGAAAATTAGAAGGCAAATTCTGAGTTCTTCTCATTTGTTTTTAAGTCTCATGCTTTTAAAGTTCTTATCATTTTTCAAAGCCTGGGCTTGGCAATGCTGCTAATGAATCAGCAGAAATAATGTATTTATAAGAAAAGTAACATAAGTTGACAAATAGAGGAAGCAAACACACAACTTCCCAGTCTGGTGCTCAGCCAGGTCCTGTGAACCCTACAGTGAACCCCACAGCTAGAGCTTCACCTTCTACACTTCCTGTTTGATTGCTGATGAACTTGTGCATTTCCCCTTTCAGTAAAATGTGCGCCTACTGGGGCCAAAGGCATTAAGATTGAACAGACCCCTCATTACAGGGAGTAGAAAGGCTTGGCATCACACATGCTGCATTTATTAGCTGTGCTGTGTCCAACCTGAGGATCTATCCTAGAGGCATCTATTTATTGACAAGGCACCTACTGGAACAACATCACCAAAGGTGTGTGATTTCTCTAACAGTATAGAAAAGAGTACGCAGGAGTTCATGTTTTATGTTTTAAACTGAAATAAGGCTAAGTAGTTGCCAACCACTAGGATAATAAGTCTAAGTAGATGCTAATTTTTGTGAGTTGCTTTGTTAAGCGGAGTATACCTGAGGGAAGACAGGGTGGGCATTCCGTAAGTTGGATGGTTCTCAGGGGAGATGCAGAAGTCTTTGTAGAAAACGGGGAAAATTAAAGCATTTGGGGATCTCAAATCAAACTTGCTGCTATTGCCAGGGAAAGGACCTAACTATAACATTCTGATACAATATTCTAATAGTTTTGTGCCACTCTCTTACCAGGACCATGTGTCTCCCAGCATTAACCAAATCAGGGAATGAGGCGTTAGATGCATATTCAAAATCTTTACAAGTATTGTTTCATCTGTTTTCATTAAAATTCAAAGCAGTGCTTTTGCCTGATTACTATGTGCTTAAAAAGTCCCAATCCCCTCTGGGTTATTTGGTTTTACAGTGCTTCCATATGCACTAGACTTTTTTCTGTTACATTTTTGTTCGTAGCTACTCAGTCCTGTTGCTTTCTTGTGATTCTGGGTATTTCTGCTGTGAAATAACCAAGATTATCTTTTAATACTGATCAAGAAGTGAATAAGATAACCACACCCTCAGGATGAGGTAACTGGGTTTGGCTATGCCCCACAGGAAATGCTTGTCCTGTGCAGGGCCATGTCCTTTGGGGGGCCCGGCAGAGCGACCACAGTGACTCTGCGCCACCGGCTTTGCATCTGGCCACTTGCTACCTCCCCCCTCCACCACTGCCACTGCTGATGGTGGTGGCAGCTTCTTCAGGTCCGGGGCATGCAGGATTGGAGCGGGGGAAGGACCCTGCATGGGCTGATTTGCCCAGGCCCTGCACCCTGCTTGGGTCAGCTCTGGTCATGTGTACTCATTAATAACCCATTAATGAGAGGTAAGAGCTACTAGTTCCAGACTGTGACTTGGTTTAATGCTCTGTAGTTTATGCATCGTAGTTGGGAATCATCTTTCTGCTCGACAAACAGAACCATAGCTTCTAAGGCAACGGTTGAGGTAAAGGGACATTGTTTCCCCACCTCATTCTAGTGTGGTCTTGGTCCAGGAACCTGTGCAGGTCATGCTGGGATGGGCAGAGCTGAGCCCAAACCCACGCTTCTTGTGGCTAGACTGCCAGATCGTAGGAATGGGAAACGTGCAGGTTGAAGAATGTTTTACTTGTTATCAGCAGCAAGGCAGTAAAACTGAATAGCACAGTTTGCAGTAGTGGGGATGCAGCTCCAGGTCTTATAACTCTGTGTCAGCCTATCAGTGCCTGTCCAGCATACCGAACATGACTGCCATGGCCTAATCAGGGCTGGTAACCTTTCACAAAGGGTGGGTTAAAGTAACCCAGCTTGACCCTAAGGTGGGCTGCTGCTTGCCATGTAGCTACTTCCCCCCACTGCCTCACATGCCCATGGCAAACATTTCCCAAAGCTGGTAGGTCCTTATACCTTACTGGAAGTCCCATTGCTGCTCACCCCGTTATCGTTCATCAATGGCGATGGACAACAGTGGATTTGGCAGCAAGAAAATCTGTAGCTTCGGTAGGGTGACAAACTCCCCAGGGGCCCTCCATTTTAGTGCCCTGCTCACCATGTACCACCCATCCCCCACTACAGAAGGCCACTGCCAGCAATTCCCCCCATCCCTTTCCTGCTGCTCAGAATCAGCATTGCCCAATTCAGAGTGTCAACCCATCAACAATTGATATGCCCAGTTCAATCCCGTTACTCAGGTATACCAACAAACATGAGACATCAGAGATCTTACCTTCATGCCACCAGAGGAGGCAAGGGCGAGGGGCTGGGGTTTTGTAGTCTGCTCAAACTCTTGACCAGAGCATAGGCAATCTGGTGTGGTGAGAGTAGGGTTACTGACAGGGCTCTGGGACAGAAGTCTAAGAAGTGAGTTAAAGATAAAGAATTTAATAGTAACACGGGTGTGAGAGAGTTGGGAACAAGCCTAGGCAGGAACAAGGGTAGAAGTTGGAGATAAGGCTGAGTGGGAAAGATGTGTTGAGTAGATGCTGGCCAGCAGTCTGCTCAATCCTGTTAGGCTGACTCTGAGAAAGAGACATGGTCATGCAAGGGCAGGGTTTTCTGAGAGATGTGGCCACGCCTGGTTACCTCATACAGCGTGGTTACGCAGATACCTGCTCATCACACTTTTGCCCTGAAGAACCTATCTATTAATCAGTGGCTTCTTGACTTAATTTATATGGGAAGCTTCCTTTCAGAGATCACTGCACTGTCAGAGTTAGATTACTAGGCTTACTGTCTGAGTGCCAGTAGTTCTATGTCAACATATTTGTTCTTTCACCCAATCTACTTACTAGCAGTTGGAGGGTACATCTACATGAGATGTTTACTGTGCAGTAAACTGATCAGCGGCATAGTAAATGTTGTGTGTCTACATGTGCACCCCTATTAAATACAAGTGCTATCCTGCTGTGGAGTAACAAACTCTGCAGCAGTGCATATGAAGACATTGCCCTTGCTGTCTGAGGCACAAGGGATGCCTATACATGTGCACTGAGACTGCTCCAACACACTGTAATTACAGCATGTCAGAGGAGACTCAATTAATCAAGTCTGCTGGAGCGTGGTAATTACCATGCTCCAGCAGACTCCAGCATCCTGAAAAGTGGTGGGTAGGGCACTGCCAGCTAGCCCCACACTGAAGCACCCTCATACCCCAGCCAGCCCCTCTGCCTGCAGCACAGTGAGCCTGGGGGCAGAGCAGCCCCTGGTTGCCTGGCTGACCCCTTGGTTCCCTGCCTGATGGGGCTACTCCAACCTGGTTCAACGTGCTGTGATCCTGGGCATACATGTAAATGCATCCCCGGGAGCAATAATTATGCACGTGTAGTAATGTCCGCCAGCCACTTGGCTCCCATTAGCTTGGGACCTGGAGGAATTCAGATTCCCATTAAGGCATGAGCTTTTCAAAAACTAAAATTGCACAAAATACCTTGTTGATGTCAGTAAAAAATATAATAATAATCCATATCACAGAGCACCCATAATGCACTTTGGTTTTGAGCTGAGCATAGTCAAGTTGCTGGGTCATTCATTCCTGCACCTTTCTCCTGAGTCTGCTCTCAGAAGTTGCAGGTATGGTGCAGGTTTCACAATAATGATCACTGTCCATCAGGAACAGCTTTGAGATACTGGCCAATTTGCACAAGGCTACCAAGCCACAGTATAGCCTAGTTTTGGGATGTGGGGTGAGTGTTGTTAGGTTTTATTGGAGCTATGCCTGTGGAAATTTTACTGTACATAGTAATGAATGTTTTGATCAGATTATTATCAGGGGTCATTATGACCAGCAGGGGTCATAGGATCCCAGCAAGATAGACATCCAAATGTCTCTTGAAGGCGTTCAAAGTAGGTGCTTGAAACCACCTCTGGCAGCAGTCTATTCCAAACTGTCCGAGCCCCTAAGATTTGGGATAGACTGCTGCTGGAGGTGGTTCAAGCACCTTCTTTGAATGCCTTCAAGAGACATTTGGATGTCTATCTTGCTGGGATCCTATGACCCCTGCTGACCTCCTGCCCTTTGGGCAGGGGGCTGGACTCGATGATGATCTGAGGTCCCTTCCAGCCATAATGTCTATGAATCCATGAATTATTTAACCTAGTATGTTGATCCTCAGTCCTGTCACTCTGACATCAATACCTGGAAAGATCATGGAGCAAGTCTTCAAGCAATGTATTGAAAGCACCTCGAGGAGAACAAGATGATCAGAAACCGTCAGTATGGAGTCACTGAAGCAAGTCATATCTGGCCAATTTGATCTCCTGTAAGTTGATAGGCTGTGTGGATGGGGAAAGAACAGTGGATGTGATATACCTTGACATCAGCAAATCCGTTAACACTGTCTCCCATAACATTCTTATTAACAAGTTAAGGGAATACAGACTAGATAAAAGTACTGTAAGATGGGATACAGAACTGGTTGGATCATTTTGTTCAGTGGGTAGTCATCAATGGTTCAATGTTCTTTTGAGACAAGGTATCAAGTGAGATTCCCAGGGGTCTGTCTTGGGTCTGGTGTTGTTTAATATCTTCATTACTGATTTGGACAATGGGATTGAATGCACACTTAGCAAATCTGCAGGTGGCACTAACTTGGGTGGTGTTGCAGACATTCTGGAGGGTAGAGCTAGGATCCAGAATGACCTGGATAGACTGGAAAAGTGGTCCACCATCAACCAGATGAAATTCAGTAAAAAACAAGTGCAAAGTCTGTACTTGGGATGAAATACTTAAATGCACAAATACAAATTTGGGAACAACTGGATAGATCTGGACTGTGGAATTCCTTATAGGCTAGATCCAGACCATGGGGCTTCTTGTGGGCCAGATTTAACCTGCAAGGAGCTTTCCTGGCAGCAGTGGTGGTGGCAAGGCAAGCAGTAGCAGCGATAGTGTGGCAATCAACTGCGTAGGGGCCATTGCTCCCCCGATGGTGACACATGTCCCCAGTGGGGCTCCATGCCCCAGATTCCATGACAGGCTCCACCCCCACTCGCCTCATACCCAAATTCCTGACAGCTTTGGGAGCTCCATGGGTCAGATGAAATGGCTCCATGTGGCGTACATTTGATGCCCCTATTCTATTACAAGAATTATCAGCCTTTTTGATTTCATAGCCTGCTCTGATCTCTGAAATAGGATGTAGTTAGTCAGAAGCACAACCAGTGCTGTAAAACTACTGTAGGGTGGTATTCCCAGTGGGCTAATTAGCTAAGCTGAGAAGCATTGCTAATGAGCCTAGGTTCAGTTCTGGGTGGAATGGCTCTAATATTTCTGGTCCAAGTCTGAACCTACACAGAACAAACTTAAAAAACTGCACAGAACTGCTGCATATGCATGAGGCAGCACCAAGCAATCACCTGACCTAGTTTATGATGGGTCCTATGACATTAGGACCCTATTCTCTGTCTCCTGGAGACAGAGCATTCAATTAGACTCTCATCTTGCATTTAAAAAAAATAAATGTCTAGTGTTCAGAGTTGCAGGAAAAAATTGGCTAATGTCACCTGCATGCTCCCTGGGGGTGCAAAAAGTGAGACAAAAATGAAAACAGCTCCCATTTAGTATTTTTAGAAAGCACGATTTTTAAGCCACTCATGATTTTTGAGATCTATCTCATGTTTTTGTTATATTTGGATTTGACCATACTGTATATTAAAGCCCTGAGAAGCTGGTATTCCAGCATGGCAGGGTTGTTTTTTTCTAATCTATGATGCTAGTAAGAGAAAGAACAGGCACAGTCCAAGCCCACTTTCATACCATATCAGAACTGTACAAAGCTAGTTACCCGTTATGTGTCCTGAGACATTAGAGTCTATATTTACTACATAAGTCATATGAATTGCAAGTTTTCATTGAGAAAAAAGACACCTTCTAACTCTCTGTTAATGACCCACTGTGCTTCATCATTGACCTACTCAGCTTGTTAGCAAAGGCTGGACTCCACAGTCAGACGCCTATTTCCTCTGTACCTAGTGCACATCTGTCTATCAAATGTGTGCTGCAGAGGGATTCTACATCCAAAATACATTATATTTATTGTTTAATGAAAACATTAAATATGATTTTAAAGGTGTTTTATTTTTAACAAACAAAACATACATTTGTACTAGACTACCTGGCAGACAAGGTTGTTTTGGTAAATCTGGTATCTTTTATTAGACTAACTCAGATAGTTGGAAAAATTCTTCTTTGCAAACTTTTGGGTACAGATACCCTTCGTCAAGCTGAGGAAGTGTCTGCAGTTGGGCTGTGCTCTTCCTGGATGGAGTAGTAAAGCAGTAGAAATCAGATGAAGTTCTTCCAGTGGTACAACAGCAATATAGCAACAGGATAAGGCCCCATAGGCTTAGGCTTAAATTACTGAATATAAGCTTCCTATGCTGGCAATAAATCTATATTAAATTATCCAAATACTATTTTCAGTCACCTCCCACTTTTGCAATCAAATTAATTGGTTTTAAAACTAGTTTGCTGAAAGCCACTGACTCAGCTGAATAGAATGCTGAATTTATGCCAAAGATTCTTCATCAAATCTCAGTGCTGCTAATTAATATAACTTGAAATGACATTTACTTCTACAGTATAAATGTATTAGCCTACTGTACCTGGATTATTGAATGAATGGGCAAATTAACTTGTTTTGAACTTCTGGTTTTCATGTTTGTACTGATAAGAATTATTCAGTTGTGATTCGTAGGCCAGGGATAACAAAGAAAGAAAAAGAGCTGAATTAAAAGTACCAGTATAACAGCAACAAATATAATAGCATTTAGAATTATAATAGGACAGTAAGGCTGTGCAAAATTTCAGCAGCCATTACATTTCGGAGGTGTTTCAGTGCCCAAAACACTGAATCCAAATCAAAACGGAAGGCTCAGAAACATCTCCAAAATGAAACGAGGCATCCAAAATGTTTCAGAAAATTTCAGAGTTTTGGAGTTGGACTTGCAGGGAAACAGCTGTACGCTGCTGCCCTGCTGCACAACTCGGCTCCACAGGGAGCAGAGATCCACACCAGGGGCCTCCTTGCCACTGCTGCCTGCCCCATGCTGCCCTGACAACCTGGGGCTGTGTGGGGCGGGCAGCAGTGGCAAGGAGACCACAGCACAGATCTCTGCTCCCTGCAGAGCCAGGTCATGCGGCAGGGCAGTGCTGGTCCCTGCTGCACAACCTGGCTCTACAGGGAGCAGAGATCTGGGGCTGCACGGGGTGGGCAGCAGCAGGGAGGAGACCCTGGTATAGATCTCTATTCCCTGCGGAGCCAAGTCGCGTGGCAGAGACCAGCAGGCTTGCTCACCACTCTGCTCCATTTCCTTGCCCCGTGACCTGGCATGACAGGGATCAGAGATCTGTGCGGGGGTCTCCTCACCTGCATGGAGGGCAGTGGCCATCCCCTTCCCCCAGATGAGCCACCCACAGCCCTGTCCTGCTCTCCACTGGGGCCCCAAGCCCCTGGCCCCAAGCCCTCCCCAGCTGAGTAGAGCTGTGCAAAGCTGCCCTTGCAGCCCATTCAAAACAGATTCTGAGGAGATTCAGCTGAAACAAAACGGGACAGTGATCCGAAACACTGAAACAAATCACTGTCCTCTGAAATGGCTGAATCCAAAATCAAATCAAAACATAGCCATTTCGCACAGCTCTATAAAACAGCTGCACCATGACAGTTAAACAGTTGAGCTAATCTCATTCTTAAGAGATGATTTTGCAATGTGCTCTGAAATGTACCATTTATCTCTCTGGTTTGCAGATATTTAAATACAACGACTCCTCGCTTAATGCTGTAGTTACATTCTTGAAAATGCAACTTTAAGTGAAATGATGTTAAGTGAATCCAATTACGTTACGGTAGTTACTTACTAGCAGGCGGCAGCCAAACAACATTATAACCAAACATTGTGCGACTTTAAATTAATATGGTCTCTAATAGATCAATGACATAATAACAAAACAACATTAACTGGAACGACATTAAGTGAGGAGTACCAGTACAGGTGTACTCAGCAGCTGGGAAGGATATAAAGTATTGCCAGTCAACTTTAAATCTACTTTGAGTTTTTGGACTGCAAAAATTAGGAAGTGATATGAGTAGTTGATAAGACTTGGATACGTTACACTTTGGAATAATGAAAAGCAGTAAGATTGAAATGCATGTACCAGATAGTTGTCACTATTCATTTGTGTTACCATAGTGCTTCAAAGTCTTAATCATGTGAGTGAGTTTGTACCATGAATCCCTCTTGCTGATTTATTATAAAATATATTTTTATAAAGATTTATTTAAATCAAGGAATCTCAGAAAGCCTCCTATAAGCTATATATATAAGTAAACTCTTTAAGGTATGACCCCTGTGTCTGTGTGCAGCACTCCTGATTCATCACATTTTCTGACCTAGCTTTTAGGGATGGAAGGACCATTATGATCATCTAATTTTACCTCCACCAGATATGGCCTTAAATTACACAGGTAAGACACTGAGATACAGTTCTTAGTGGCCCTGCATAGAAACCACAGATCATGAGGGGTGGAGGGTGGGAGGGAGTAATGAAGCAATCAGTCACCTTTGCCTATCCTGATCCAGGGCTGCTCCAAGACCTGAACAAGCCCGGAGGCCTGCAGAGGTTATGGCTGCCTACACGCTTGTTCACGTTCTAATCAGAACACATTGGAGCAGACTCTTTAACCCCATTGAATGAAGTTTAGATGAAGCATCCTGTGGCCATTTTTAAATGTGGGGGCTTAATATATGTGACGGTGAACTGTTTTAATTAAGTAGAGGGGCTGTCCAGGAACTGGTGTGATTAAAATGCCCCTCCCCCCACCCCCAAGCACCGGTACAGGCAGATCGGCAGGGCTGTTCCATGTGGTGTAGCACGCCCTGGCATCTCTAGCACTGTGGCCCCACATCTCCTCCCAAAACCTCTCTAACATCCCCTGTACTTCTGAGAGGCTCCTTAGAAGACAGCTGTACAGCTGTCCACAATGTTTATATGGGAGGAATCTTCCTCAGCCAGATTTGGATCCTTTAGGATCCCTTTACACCTCCCTGCCTCCATTGCACAATGTAAAGGCTCCTGGTGGGATGAGTCTCTCAGCCCATTAATCTGTAGATGTGAGCAGTCATAGCAGCGGAAGCATAAAGAGCAAGAGGAGGTTATATTCCTTGGACTTGTCTCTCTGAACCTGAGCCTATAAAACAAAGCCTAAAGAGGATCCCTTCCAGGAAATCTGCTGGCAGGTCCAGCTGACTGTACTATTCAGGGCCTTCTATGCCAACCCTGAGAGTCTTTGAAGCTGCTTTGTCAAGAACACTTATGCTGTCTTGTTTGACTGGAGCCTTAGTTCTTGGGTCATTGCCACCTCTGGGGACACAGGGAGTTCCCTCTAGTTTGTCCTTTGTAGACAACAGCTGCAACTCAGCACACAGAAGCAAAAGGCACTTAGCAAATGGCTGCAAATGTATTCTCATCTGGATGCCACTGACATTAGTGCTGGTTATATATGTGCTGGGGGATGGGTGATAGAGGCTTGGCTCTGCTGTTTCCTTGGCTGTTCTTTAGCCTCTTTCTCACATACAGCGGGTATGCATGTTCTGGTTGGATTTTCCTGACTTTGCCATACTGCACCTCCTGTTTGTCTCGTGCTCCCCTCCCTCTGCATATATATTGTCCCATTTCAGTGGTGTTCACCTTTCCTCTCTGACCTTGCTGCTCTGCCTTGAGGCAGTACTCCCCAAACTGGCTTCTTTAAGTTTATCCAGATTACCCAGAGTGCAGGACACTTTAATCATGCCCTTTCCCACCCCTAGCCAGGCACTAACTTTGGCACTATAGTGCACTTAATATGCACATGTAGATGCACCACGTTACTATGAAAGGAAACTTTTCCTAGAGGTCATTGAAAACTCATGATGGTCCACAAATGAGGCTATAGTGGCTGTGACCAAAGTTTGACTCAGGAGATAGAACCTAAATCCCCTCCAGTAAAAAACGTGACTGAGGTAGCAAAAATCAAGCAGTCAAAAGGTAGGAAAGACTAGAATTATGTTTCCCTTTTAATCTCAACATGATGCATTATGTGTACATGTGATGATGCAGAACTTAATTGCATAGTAGCATACTGGTTTTCCATACAGTCCCAGGTTCACAGGGTGGACAGTGCTTAAATAATGAGCATCTATTCAATAGTCTCTTACTGTGTTGTTCAATACATGTCCCTAGGCCTTATTAATGAACAACAAATTGAAACCCAGCTCTGAATAAATTAATTCCTTCATTGGATTTTATACAGTTCCCAGCATGGTTTCACAAACTCTAAATCATATTTATCCTCACCCAACCTTTGTGGGCTGAGAGGGTGCGGTATCTCCATTGTTCAGGGAGCTGAGAAACAGAAAAATTGTCTAAATTGTCCACTAAGTTTGGTTCTCAATTTAGGATAGATATGACTAGATCTTCCAGAGGTCTTAGCAGTGTATGCACTTTGCATATGTAATCAAAGCACTGCTCCTATTGATTTAAGGTATGGCCGTGGGTTGCCAGGATTTTTTCTGCAAATCAGTCCCCAGAGTCTCAAGTTAGGCCTCAGAAAAAAGGAACACTCAGTGACCACCTATGAAAGAGTGGCCTAAGTGACTTGACTCAGAAAAAGGGAAAGAAGCCAATTCTTTGGAGTCGCATTCGGCTGTCTTCCCAAAAGACCATCCCCTCTCTTCATAATGCCCTCTACTTCATATTGTACATCTTCTGACTTCTGCAACAAATGAGTCAGGGATCTCACAGACAACAGCCTTCTCGACTACACAATAATGATTTTTTCCCAGAACAGGTCCATGCCATACAGTGAATGAGGCCAGAGTCCTGTGTAAAAAATAGTACATGATTATGCAGCAAAAGACTGTACCCTGCTTAAGGCAGACAACCCTCAAGAGAAATTTCAGCCCAAATGGTTAAAGTTATGCAGTTATAAGGAGCTCAACACAGATCTTGTAACAGGAAGTGTCAGGCAACCTTAATACAGTATTAAGCTGTACTACCAGGCCCACCTATTATAGTCCTAGATATGTTTAAATAATGAAAATGAAGGGTGACATTTTCAGCCAGGCCTACCTAATCAGTCATCTCTATCTATGCCTATGTCCTTTTGAAGTCATTTAGAAATTTACAAATGTGATTGTGCATGCAAATCAGGTGCTTAGACATGTAAATGTCCTAATTTCCTCCTACAGATAATTGTGGATATAAACTGGAGCCTGGAATTTGGAAATCTGGACCTAATTTGGCTTAATTACTAGAGACAATTCTATATTAAATATAGATCAGGTATCCTGTTCCTAGCCTTCTCTGGTGTTAGTTGCACCAAAATAACAGACACATTTTTTATGACTCAGAGAATAACTACAGATAGAGATTTATGGACTGCTGCCAGAAAGGTGACAGATCCTTTTATTTAGTTAGTGGCCTCAAAACAGAAACTAAAAGATACTTAAGAACGCTAGTAGAAGGTATGTAACATACTTTGGATTATATTCTGCTTTCAAAAACACATCCTGTGATTCCCATTGTACTCAAATGGGTTATTTGTACGTATGTGGATAGAGCTTGTCTCTCTGGTGTTACACTGTACCAGCTACTTCTGTTCTTCTAAATCCAGCTTGCTTTATTAGTTGTCTCCTTAGCCCTCACTTTTAGGTAACTGTTAGGACAATTCTTCACAGCTAGCAAGCTCATTCTCTCTCAGTGTCCTTTCCAAAAGATCCAATTTTCTATAGCTCTTGCCCAATACATCTGTAGAAGACTAAGTTTGCCTTTCATCAAGAAGCAGTATATTATTTTGTTCATCATGGCACCATGCCAGGAAGGTAATCACATGGACAAAAACAATATCATAGATAAACCTTCAACTATGGACTACATCATATTACTGTTTCCATTGAGGTCTTTCTTTGGCACTCCACCATAACATTTATTTTGACTCTTAAAACAAATTCTGATCATATGCTGTACTGAAATGGTGCAAATAACAGGGTTTTGCTAACTAGGGACTCAAAGTTTCATAATAGTTGCTTTCTGTGCCTAAATGTAATCCAGAATGAGACAGAAAAGCAGACCAGTTAAATTCATTGCCCAGCTGCAGTAAACGTTACTACCACAAGATGGCAGGAATTCTGCCTTCTCCACATTTGTTCCCTAAAACCGGTTGCAGTCTGTATATGGTTTATGCTTCTCCAAGTTGGGAGAGTGAATGCAAAATGAAAAGGAATGGAAAATGCTGACTACCATAACATTCATGCCTGGTTAAAATAGCCACATAACAGAACCTAAAAGAGTTTGAAGTAAGACAGCTGGTCTAGTCTACACTGCTGAGGGCATTTACCAAGTGTTGGTGGGTTGTGCTGACAGTTTTGCCATTTCTGCATAACTATAAAGCTGCTTTTCTGTAAGTGTCATACAAAATTGATAATGTTAGAAATAAAAGCAATGGAGCTCTGTGAATAAAACAATAAGCTAAATAATGGTGTAGCAAGACTTGGTACTACTGAGGAAAGACAGTGCATCATAATGGAGATTCTATCTTCTGTGTATCAGGCCCCTGACACATGTTCACTTAAAGCACAATCAGATTTGAATCCTGAGCTCAACAATTGCACCTCCTTCCATGCCTGGCAAGAGCTGCAGTTGTGGGATTGGGGATCAGATCCAAAACTATACCCTATTGCCAGTGCAAGTTGCAAGGCAGGTGGTTCTGCAGCTGGGAGCATCAACTAGTGCTTACAGCCACAGGAATGCAGCAAAGTCTGGAAGGACTCTGGTGATCTCCTGAGGCTACACATTCAATTCAAGATGCAACAGGAACAAGGCACAAAATGATTGCACTTATTTTGTGCAATATTTTTGTGGCTTATTCCCTATTTTATCATACCATTAATAACTCGATTATGTCCTACTTAAGACATGATTAACTGGGGCCTCCAATACACTTGAGGGATTTAGGTAACTTTAGTGCCAACTATCTCTATACACAGCTGAGGGCTGATCTGGCCTCTAGTTTTTGCTGTATTGTTCTGCCAGTATAACTATAAATTATACTAAAAGAACAAGAAGTAGTGCATGTTGCTTTATCTTTGCTTGCCTAGACTGAGCTGGCTTGTTGCCAGAGGAACTGTCCATTTGGTCCATGGCATATAGACTATCTGGTACATTGGTAAATAAGTTTATGGAGAATATGGTGGGGATCATAGTTGAGACATCAGAACTAGTCTCAGCTATTGCAAGTTGTATTATTATTACAAGTGGTAATAGAGTAATTTTGAATTAGTAGGTTTTTTCCTTTAGCTATTACGAAGCAAAGATGCAGCTCCTGGGTTTTTTTGAGTCACAAGAACATTTTAACATTTAAGAGATTTTTCTTATGATAGGACTAAAACTCTTATAGGTAAAAAGCAAGCGAATTGTGATCCTGAGATGAAACTGCATGAAATACAAGCATACTATTACTAAAAAATGTTAACTAGTACTCTGATCTCAGCTTCTTGGCTTTGGGGCTCTCTTATTCTCTTTTAGTTTGGTCTCATTTTTAAATCTGACAGACCAGCTAATTCTTGCTCTTCACTGTATGTCTGAGAACCGGCATGTGTTGTAGTGCCATCTGATGGTAGTTTCTTCTATAAAGATTACACACTGAGAATGCATCCCACAGTAGTCTGCAAGCCTGCTTCAAAGTCTGCTGAAATCAATTGGAAAGTTGCTGATGGCATCAGAAGACTTTGGGTCAGGTCCTAGAGGAGACACCTTTAAAACAAATCTTCTACTAATCAGTAGGTAAGAACACAGCCAGTTTTGTGGTTACAAACACTCACACTTTTGGGAACAAAGTTTACCATTAGCACAGCAGAAAAGAAGATATCTATTGCCTATACTCTCCATATAAATAGCTTTATCATTGTTTCCCATTAAAAAGTAATATATTTCAGCATATCAAAAGAAATATTGTTATAAAAAAAGGACAAAATAGGACAGAAAGAGACAGCGTTTACATTGGTTTGAGCTATTTATCTCATGCCATGAGAGCAACACAGGGGACAGGCTGGGGAATCCAAAGGAACAAAGTGGAAGTTATGTACAGAGATGGGAAGTGGGCACAGCTATAGCACTTTCATTTTGGAGCTCCAGCAAATAAGTGCAGAGTGAAAGGTTTATTTATTGCAGTGGTTATCAACCTTTTTCAACTGAAGGCATCTCAGAAAATGCTAGCTCTTAGTTTTCACTTTTATTTTGACTATGGGAAAATAATACAGTGATTCTCATGTTGCAAAGAACTCAGAAAGACCACAGCAGGTCAGAATGTTTTTAATGCTGTGGATTCCCATTTAGAATCTCTGAGTTTATCTTGTGAATCATATGTAGATACTTGCACACCTAACGGTGCTAATACTGTATGGTACCTTGTGGCACCCTTGATAACATCTTGTAGCATCCCACAGTACAGTGACACATGACACCCTGGTTGAAAATCACTGGTTTTGTGCCCAACACCAGGGTGAACTTTCCAAGCCTCTAAAGTTAATTGATATTGTAGGGAAGTTTGATCAGAACAGTATATTTTCAACTATATATAAAAGTACTGTGAAAATGAGCATTGATTTTGAAGATAGGAAATACCTAAATGCATGAATTGATAATGAGTGTTGGCACATGATAACTCATCTCCATTAAGGTGCATTTCAAACTGATTGATCAAGAAAAGAATTGCCCATGTTGTCGATCCTCATTCTGCATGTGTTAGATCCTGCTTTTTTCTTACGTGGGATCACCCCTGATTACACTGCTGCTGGTTTGATGCTGGCAAATGGGTGCATCTAGACAACATGATTACTGCACAGTAGCTCATTACTACTGCACAGTAGCTTGTTACTATTGCACAGTAGTGTCACCAGGCATGAACCGTGATGCAACACTACTGCATAACAGTAATGAGCTACTGTGCAGTAATTATCACCAGGCAACCGTGTCAGGATGCTACTGTGCAGTAACTCGGTTACTGGACAGTCATTTACTACTTACTTATGCAACAACTGTAACAAGTGCACAGTGGGCATCTTGTGTGGATGCACCCAGTATGTTTCTGTACAAAGGAATAGTAAGTTTGTGCTAAGCACTCACAGCCACTTGTTCCAGCAATCGGTCCATTCTTGAAGTGCTTTCACTGAAAGGTGTTGGGTTTGATTCAGGATGCTTTTTGACTCAGAGCCAGATTCCCACTCAAGTAAATGAAAGAAAGTGCCCTCAGAGGCACTTTCCCCTATGCTCTTCCCTAAATTACAAAATAAATGAAGAAAAAGACTCTGAGAGGTTGTGGATTTTGACAAATTTGTAGAGACATTGCTAGCTTTTCTAGGAAGGCCAAACTATCCATGTCCCAAGAGATAACAAAACTCTGCTCCCTCACACTTAACAAGCATGTCCAGGTGAGCATGGATATGTGGGGTTGGCTCCACAGACCTAAATGTGGCACCGCACACTGCCCATACCTATATTCCCTGTGCTGCTACTTTGCAACATGGGGGAGTTTTTTGACTCCGGGAGATCCCAGGATAAAAAACCCCCACGCCAAATAAAAGCAGGGTGCAGCAGCACATCGCAGCAGTGTTCGCTGCCCAAAACTGGAGCCTGGCTGGCCAGAGCTATGCTCCAGTTGTTGGCCAGGCTTCTTGCCACTGCTGCACCTCTCAGATGCCCCAGGACCTGAGATATGGCTTCGGGGGCCAGCACATGTGCTAGCCCCAGCCTTCCCTACCCCACCTGGGCTAACCTGCTACATGCCAGATGTGCCACTGCTACTTGTCCCTGGGGAAACAAATGTCTGTGCTTGTCTGGATGTGTCCAAAGATACAGAGGATATCCAGTAATCCTGTGAATCCAAAGATATCCAACAGACACATCCAGAGTAGACTACCAACAGATGCCTTGATAGCATGATCACACCCTGATGCCCAAGGTTTTGTTACAGAAAGACAACATTCTGACCTAGAGAAGGAAACATTTCCATACAAGATCGCTGTGAAGGAAACTGTATGCTAATGTAAAACAGAACTGGATGCCCAACATACTGTTGGTAATTTATGCCAATGTTCTGGCATGCTGAAAAATAGCAGGTGCCATGTGTTTCTATCAGGGCATGGGTGGCCAGAACAAGTGCTAAGAACTGAAGGCTGGAACAGGAGTCACAGGACAAATATTTTGGAGCAAGGGAACCAACAGCCTATACTACTGGCCATTTCCTGAGCTGGGTCTAATTAGGGGCTTCTCCCAATTAATGCATACAGGTATGGCTAACCTGATGTGTCCCAGCTGGCCAGTCTGCTTGGGTGAGTCTGCATGTTACCATCCCTGACACAAGGTCCTGAGCCAGGGACATGTGTCTCCAGGGAGCCAAGAATCTCAGGATGCTTACTCTCAAGCTGTTCGTGGTCTTCTTACTCCCTCCTCCTTCCGAACATTCAAGTCTTAAGTGTAGCACTGGAATTCTTAAAAAGTAGCAGATAATGTGGGGAGCCGCTGGGCCATTTGCTATAGAAGGTAAATGATCAAGTTGCTTTGCCTATGACTGGGAGCAGATCCAGGGGGAGTGTAATGGTGCAGTTGCACCCCCCACCCCCACTTTGATTCCTACTCCAACCAAATTTTAAAATCGACTGCCCCAGAGAAGCAGCAACATTTCTATTCAGGCAATGCTGAGAGAGTCACTTGACTTCATGGCTTATTGTAATATACCTAATTCTTGCTAATTTCTCTTTACTCACAGATGTTAAGAACCTGCTCTAGTTTTTAATGGTCTTGGTGTTCCATTAATCAAGCTATCCTTTCTTCTGCAATGTTGTTGTCTGTTAGCCATTCCTGGTGATAGCCCTCTTCTATTTCACAGCCCTGCAGACTGTTCTAGCTAAAACCTTAACTCAGGTATCGCAACATGAACTCAAGTGTACACTAACTCAGGTGTGGAAATGACTTAACAGTGGGCACATCTACATGAGATGTTTACTGCAGAGTGAACTAATTAGCTCCACCATAAATGTCTCACTTCTACATGTGTGGCTCTTTTAGGTCTCAGGAAACTAACTCCACAGCAGGATAGTACTTGTATTTACAAGTAAATTACATATTTATTAATTAAATACAAGTACTAACCTGCTATAGGAGTTATTTACTCCATAGCAACTCACATGTGGATGCTGATGCAGTTGGCTGGGGCACAAGGGTGCTTCAGTGCAGGAGCTGCCTCCAGCAAGCCCTGTATGTTCCTGGGCACATGTTCAAACAGTGCACTTGGGAGCAATAAACTCCGGTGCATATTGTGCTGGAGATAATTGCTGAATAGTAACAGCACATGTAAATACACCCAGTGGAATGTTGGATGCAATGTCAAGATGCTCCAGAAAGCTGTTTTTAAAAGGAATCTGAGTAAGAGATGTAAATCTGTGTATTTGGACTACTTTTGCCTAGTTTGTTGTGTTTTATAAACTTAATATATAAGCTAGA
The DNA here is from genome assembly GCF_052110815.1 of Crocodylus siamensis. Lineage (NCBI taxonomy): Eukaryota > Metazoa > Chordata > Crocodylia > Crocodylidae > Crocodylus > Crocodylus siamensis. The sequence goes on from NC_143399.1 coordinate 187,077,048, forward strand.
AAATTAGTACACTTTCCAATAAAGTTCTATTTGTTTTTGCTTTGACCTTAAATTGAATAATGCAGCACTGAGCCCCTAGCATATTACTAAATCATCTAGTATCTGTTTAACTAGAGAAAAAATGTATTTCATTATATGTGATGATGATGCATCACAACATCTGCACCCTCTTTTTCAAAATCTTAGATCCGCCCATGCCCATGGATATTCTATTTATTCCAATATTAACACACAATTTACACACACTTAACAGCTCTTTTCCCTTTGGATTCCCCTCCTGTGCCCATCAGCCTAAATTTGAATATCAGATAAGTTGCCTGACCTATGCCTCATCAGTTCTCTACTGGAAGCTGCTCCTCAAAACCAGAGATCTCCTCCAGCTGTCTGGCATCCCAGGTTCCCTTTCCTGCTACTCACAATTGTGCACATTGCTTCATTGGCTGAGCACCTCTGGGTGAGAGTTTTTTTAAAATTTATTCCCATTCAAAACACTACATAGTAGATGCAACTACATGTGCAATTAAGGTGAGACAACTGCTCCTGGGTGTAGCATCTACACACACACTGGGGACAGCAGCAATTTAAGCTGGGGTGGAGCAGGCACCCCAGCAGGGTGGCTGACCAGACACAATTTACGCCCTATATCACGATCTACACATGCATTTCAGTGCAGTAAAGTAGTTTCCTGTAAGATAGTACTGTTCCCGACCATACTATCCTACTGCAGAGTCAATTAGTTTACTGTATCCCAGTACTAGCAAGCGTGTAGACTGTGATGCTTTACTGTGGCTCTAATTGGTCTACTCCTCAGTAACGTGCATGTGTAGATGCACCCACTGGGCACATCTACATGTGACACTACATCACCATAGCAATGTGCTACAGCAACAGAGCATGCACAGGCAAAAACCATAATGCTGCTGCTGTGTCGTTGTAGCAACATGCTCCTTTGGTATAGTGATTTAACACAGTGGCTATAAATAACTGTGCACCACTGGCATAGTGTAGTGTGGGCTGTTACTGCGTCATCACTTAATGCTTTCAAAAGGAAGTACTAAATGATGGTGCAGTAACAACAGTACCATAGGGGCATGTGTAGATGCACCTGCTGTGTAGAAATTGTAATTTACTTATCCACTGACATCGCTCCTATTTTGTCATCTGTGTGGTTAAAGGAGACCTGGTCTCTCCCTAATAGAATGAATAAATAAAGATCTAAAATAAAAAAGGAGTTGAGAAAAAATGCTAAATAGCTGCTGCTGTTAGTTCAGAAAGCAAAGAATCAAGAGCCAGAGGGGAAAACATACAAACCTGAAAAGTCACAACTGCAAGATTTGCTTGTGAACTTTATAAACTTCTGAGCCTCCAGAGGGCACTGCTTTCTTCTCCAGGTTCTCTAGCTAAGTTTTGCAGGTATGCAAATCTGTTGCTGTCCCTAATAAGAGGCGAGTCCTTGTTGCAATTGTTTACACTAGCTAAAGAGCTAGTACTTTTTTTTTAATTTGACTTTTAGAAATAGCTACCAAATTAACAACCATTTCAATTTTCCACTTTTCAGTTTTCTGTTGTAAAACATCCTGTGGGTGCCCCCACCACTTTTTTGGTGAAGGATCTGACTTTAAACAGAAGGATGCTATACATGTGCTCCAATGAGTTCTAATTAATCACATCTGCTGGAAAGTTCTAATTAGAATGCTGCAGCATCACATGTATTCAGTGTCATACATTTCAAAATAGTGGGGGGGGCAATTTAACTAAAACTTGTCATATGAGCTTCACTTAAAGTATGGTGCTCTGGCATGGTGCCAGAGGACAGGAAAAGGGCCAATGTGATCCCCATTTTCAAAAAGGGAGGAAGGAGGACCCAGGAAACTACAGGCCCATTAGTCTTACCTTGGTCCTGGTGAAGCCCTTTGAGAAAATGATCCAGGAGCACATCTGCGAGGGACCAGAAGGGGAAATCATACTTAGGGGCAACCAACATGTGTTCATTTGAGGCAGGTCCTGTTAGACCAACCTGGTTGCCTTCTATGACCAGGTCACAAAATCTTTGAATGCAGGTATCACAGTGGACGTAGTCTGTCTGGACTTTAGGAAGGCCTTTGATACTGTCTCTCACCCCATTCTCATTAAGAAATTAGGTGACTGTGGCATTGATGCCTACACAGTCAGATGGGTCGCAAATTGGGTGGAGGGCCACACCCAGAGAGTGGTGGTAGACTGGTCTTTTTTGACCTGGAGGGATGTGGGCAGTGGGGTCCCCCAGGGCTTGGTTCTCAGGCCCGCGCTGTTCAATATCTTCATCAGCAACTTGGACGAGGGAGTGAAAAGCACCTTGTTCAAATTCGAGGATGGCACTAAAATATGGGGAGAAGTGGGCACACTGGAGGAGAGGGACAAGCTGCAACTAGATCCAGACAGATTACAGGTGGGGGCAGATGAGAACAAGATGGGATTCAATACTGACAAGTGCAAGGTGCTGCAGCTGGGGAGGAAGAACCAGCAGCATACCTACAGGCTGGGGAACTCCCTTCTTGTCAGTGCAGAGGCAGAAAAGGATCTTGGAGTCATTATAGACTCCAAGATAAACATGGGCCGCCAACGTAAAGGCACAGTCAGTAGGGCCAACCACACCTTGTCATGCCTCCACAGATGCATCACGAGCAGGTCCAAGGAGGTGATCCTCCCCCTCTATGCAACACTGGTCAGGCCGCAGCTGGAGTACTGCGTCCAGTTCTGGGTGCTGCACTTCAAGAGGGGTGTGGACAGCATCGAGAGGGTCCAGAGGAGGGCCACTTGCATGATCAGGGGGCAGCAGGGCAGGCCCTATGAGCAGAGGCAATGGGACCTGAACCTGTTCAGTCTCCACAAGAGAAGACTGAGAGGGGATCTGGTGGCCATCTACAAACTGGCCAAGGGGGACCAGCAGGTAATGGGAGAGTCCCTGTTCCTCTGAGCACTACCAGGAGTAACAAGAAATAACAGTCACAAGCTGGCAGAGGGGAGATTCAGGCTAGATATCAGGAGGCGCTACTTCACTGTCAGGGCGGCTAGGAGCTGGAACCAACTTCCAAGGGAAGTGGTGTTTGCTTCTACCCTGGGGGTCTTCAAAAGGAGGCTGGATAATCACCTAGCCAGGGTCATTTGACCCCAGTACTCTTTCCTGCCATGGCAGGGGGTCGGACTTGATGATCTGCTCAGATCCCTTCCGACCCTACCAACTATGAAACTATCCCTGTGACCATTTTGAAATGTGGGACACTGAATACACATGATGCTGCAGCATTTTCATTAGAGCAGCCATTTGTGAGCTGCTCTAATTATAACACCTTCAATCACTCCAGAGCACATGTATAGACACCCAAAGAGACCACAGTGAAATGACTAATTGAACAGTGACTAACTATGCCTTGGCTGAGGCAGGTCGCTGCTGCATCTGGAAGAGATGTCCTACATATATGTTCTTTACACATAATCTTGTTGTGGCACATGGTGATGAGATTTGTTGTTAGCCCAGACTGGTTTCATTAAAAAATTACAGACTTCTGTGTTTCTTATGGAGGGATTGATCATCACAAGAGTGGAAAGCATTTCTGAGCAGAAAACTGAGCACCTTTAGGGACAGCCCAGTGTTTGATGCTCCTGTGAAAGTACTTTCTGGTGAAATATTTTTTTCGTCTCACTGTAAGTATTATTTTAGTGCAATGAACTGCAGACATTCATAATTAGCTATGTGAGAGATGTGAAAGAGACTGATTAGATCTTAGTGCCTGGATACTAAAGCGCTTACCAAACATCAGTCACTTAGGTCCATACTACACGTTACATATATTGCACAATTAACAGGTTAATTAATTGCACAACAAATTTAGACCAGCCACATGTGCAGAGTAATTATCACACCATAAAAATTATCAGACTATAAAAAGCCAACCAGCTACAAAGTTGGGGCATCTTTACACGTGCTCCAGGATAACGGGTGTTGGGGGGCACTTTAATTAGAGTGGCTCCAAAAGCCACTCTAATTAAAGCACCTGCAGCATCATGTATATTCAGTGTCCCTCAGTTCAAAATGTCAGCAGGGGCACTTTAAAGCCCATTTGACAAGCTTTAGTTAAAGTGCCCCCACCACCATTTTGAAGTGTGGAGACACTGAATACACATGATGTAGAGGCTGCTGGAGTGTGATTAGTTGAGTCTTCTGCAACATGTACAAAACAGCATGCATCGGAGCAGACGCCCAGCACACATATAGGTGCCGCTAGTACTTAAAAATGTGTAACAGTTCTGGCACTGGTTTCCATCTAGCTTCAATCTGAACAAGTAGCAGGGCCTTTAATTCTCACAAGCAGATGAAATATGGGGCTTATACTCATTTTCTAATAGAAAAGGTAAGGAACTAGTTCAAAGGTTGAGAGGGAACCAGCACAAGAGTCTTAATTAAAACTGAGGAGCTCTGCTTATGGCCAGTTTCTTCTTCATCTGAAGCCCTTCCATTTTGCAGCTACATATATGGCATGGACCGCTCCATCGTGTGTTAAGACATCTTTTTTGCTCATTTGTGAACAACATACTGAATGTAGTACGGGGAACAGAAGATTCAGGACGAAAGACATTGGAGGGTGCACCAAGAAGCTGATCTTGGTACACGGGGCTTGATTGCTTACTGTGCTTCAGCAGCTCTGTAAATAGTTGCCTTAAAGAGTTTAGTTTTAGAAACATGCAATCCTCTTATGTTATTAACCAGCACCTGGTACATGAAATACTGAACAGTGTCAGCTTTAAAATACAGCTTAAACCAGGGAAGCAATAGCTTCAACGTTTTCATAAAGAGATGGGAGCTTGAAATTACTTGGTTCTTGATTCCTGGGCTAGTAGATATGTGAAGTTTTATACAGTTCTGCACTCTGCCCCCTTTTGGCCTATTTAGGAGTAGTACTGTATTCCAGTACAAACCATTCAATCATCCTTCAGTGGAAGGATATTATTCATCACAGCATAGGATTTTGGTGGTGCAGGAATCCTCAAGCTTGAAAGAGTTTCCTGGGAAAAAATAAAATTAGGACTTATGCTTATTGTGTAGCTTCAAACCACATTCAGCATTTAAACAGCGTTGTTAAGAGAGGCTAGTTGCCAAGAACAACCTTAGATAGATGATGTGGTCCCACAAAAGGGTCCTAAGTAGTCCTGATTTACAAGTATAAACATATTCTAAAGAAGCTGGTTTTGACAGCTCTGTTTCCACAATAAATGATTTTTTTACTTTAACATTTAGCACAATTTTTATTTTAGATCTATGCATTATTTTTATAAATGTAAACATTACCATATGTGGCAAAGAAAATCTGCATCTGATGTTAATATATGGAAAGTAATGATGTAATTTCATCCTGATTCCCCAGTATATGTTATGTATTATGTTTTGCTGCACAAGATAATGTCATGCTACATTAGCTATATAAGGAATGTTTATGGCAAATTAAATCAAATAGTTGTGATTAGTGACGCCGAATGCCAGGTGTGTGTGAAAAAATTGTAATTAGGGAATATAACCTTGTTCACGGAGTACCCTAGATTCACAAAACATTATTTAACATCTGTTCAAGCTTTATTCATTAGTAGCATTTGCAGCATATGAACAGAATACTGATTTTTTCAGAGGAAATAAAATCAGAAGTTGGAATGGAGATTGAAAATGACACACTCTTTTGCATTATAGGGATTTAATATTTATGAAAATAGTACTGATTTCAACATAATTGAAATAAAAGCCACTAAGAAATTCATAAGAACTTGAGGATGAATTCAAAATTGTAATTAGACATTTTAAAGCCAGAAGTGACGTCCATGACCATCTACACTGAACTGTATAACACAGGCCATAAGACTTTCCAGAAGTAATTCCTATTTGAACTGCAGCATATCTCATTTAGAAAATAAATAAGTTTGAATTGAAAATATCCAGTGATAACAAATCCATCAAAAGCCTTGAGTCTCTCATTATAACAATGCTGGCTATGGGTTGGATTTAATTTTGGTTGAAACCAAAACTTTTAATGGAAACTAATATATTATCTTAGTCACAGAGAAGTAGGGCTAGAAGGGACCTTCAGACATCATGTGGTCCAACCCCTTGCCTGAGGCAGGATGATCCCTATCCAAACCATCTCATGCAACCGTAATCTAAACTCTACATAAGACTATGTTCAACCCTGACACGACAGAGACCTAACACCCTAACCTGCCACAGCTAAAGCAGGGGAATTACAGTAGCCAATGTCCTACTTCTATAACATGTTGTCAATATATGCTCAAGAAGTCCAGGGTAGAAGCCCATGCCCCCCCGCTACAGAGGAAGGCAAAAAAACCCATAGTCCATACCAATCTGATTATGGGATAAAATATCTTCCTGATCCCAGATATGGTAATTAGTCTGGCCTTAAGCAGAGGGACAAGACACTCTAGTCAGGAACTTCTGCCTTTGGTCCCAGCAGGAGAATCGGCACACCCCAGTTGAAGTCCCCAGCCTTAGCTGTAGCTAACATCCAATGCGTCTGGGGAGGCTTAAAATCACCTTGACAATATAACAGAAAAGGGGGGTGGAGGTGGCAGCAACTACCAAAGCTCAGAAGCACAGAAAAGATAGGCATAGCTACACCTAGATCATCCCCAACCAGTGGCTGTCCAACCTTTCATTGAATACCTTCAGTGACAGGGAGTCTACAACTTCAGTAAGCAGTCTATTCCACTGCCTCATTAGTTTTTCAGTGAAGAAGTTTTTCCAAATATCCAGTCTAAATTTACTTTGCTGTAACTTCAAGCCCTTGGTCCACATCCTCCTATCTGTAGCAAGAGAAAAAAGGTGCTTTCCTGCTTCTTTATGGCAGACCCTCAAGTACTTGAAGACTGCTACCATGTCCCCTTTTAAGGGCCGTTTCTGCAAGCTAACAGGCCTAGCTCCTTCAGCCTTTCCTCATACAACTTATCTTCCAAGGCTTTGATCATCTTTGTTGCCCACCTCTGGATCCTCTCTAACTTTTCCACTTCCTTTCAAAATGTGGAGCCTAGAACTGCACACACTACTCCAGAAGAAGCCTAGTCAGTGCTGAGTAGAGAGGCACTAACACCTCCTGTCTTGCTCCTAATGCTTCTGTTGATGTATCCCAAAACCACATTCGCCTTTTGTGCAACTGCATCACACTGCAGACACGTATTGAGTCTATGATCTACCAAGACTCCCAAGTCTTTTTCTATTCAGCCAGGTGTCTCTTGTTTTGTATTTGTGTTTTTAATTATTTATCCCAAAGTGTAGCACCTTGCATTTGTCAGTATTGAACTTCATTCTGTTAGCTCTCGCCCAATTTCCCAATCTGTTGGGATCCTTCTGAATTGCACTTGCATCCTCCAACATGCTCACAATCCTTCTCGGTTTTGTGTCATCCTCAAACTTGCTCAAGAAGCTCTTTATGCCAGCATCCAAATCATTATTAATACATTTAATAGTTGGTTTTCAGTCAGTGTTGAAAAGAAAAAATGAAAGCTCATAATATTTAGTTTTAAAAATGTCTAAATACTTTTACAAAACATTTAAAAATCTTCTTTTTGTTGTTTTTGTTGTTGTTATTATTATTTAGATTTATATCCTGCCCTTCTCAGAGAGGCTCAGTCCAGAACTACTAGCTGAGTTTGGTGCAAATTAATTAACAGTTTTTGGTTGACTTAAATCGACATGTTGTGGCAAATAAACTAACTGTTTAAACAAAAAACTACACCTACTTCTACTCATTAAAATTCTGAAGCTCATTTCAAGTTTGAATTTGGTTAGCTTGCACTTCTAGGCATAGGATCTTGTTACAGCATTGCTAGAGCCATTTTGTATTCCCCATTGGGACTGTTATCAGTTCATTCCTTCCCTTTGAACTGAACAGACTGAGCTCTGACACTCTCACTATGAGACATGTTTTCCATTCTCATGGCTTTTCACTGAACCTGCTAAACTATGGAAACATCCTTGTTGAATTGTGAGTAGTCATGGTATTCCTGTAGCAATCACAGAAGTGCCAAATACAGAGGTAATATAACCGCCCTACTGCTATTAGATATTCCTCTGTTGACACATCCAAGGATCACAGAAGATTTTCTGAAAATAGAGTCCTACCAGGAACTCTTGTTTAGCTCATCACTGAAATACCCAAATCTTTTTTCAGAGTCACTACTTCACAAGTTTGAATCCCTATTCCTATAAATATAGCCTAGATTCATTGTTGCTAGATGTGTCACTTTACATTTGACTATAGTAAAATGAATGCTGTTTGCCAACACCCAGCTTGCCAAGAGATATTTATTGTTTTGGCATTTCCTCCTCCAGATTTTTTCAGAACTCGCTGACTTAAATTAATTTAAATTAATCAAAAGCTCTCTGATACTCTCTTCAGTTACCCTGATCCTTAGCCTTTCCCTTTCTTTGTTTATATTGTATGGACATAGATATATATATATATGCCAGGGCTAGACACAGGCACGGGCAAACCAGGCAATTGCCTGGGGCTCGGACAGAAAGGGGACCCAAAATGGTTGTTTTTTTCCCATTATCCGATTATTATTATTATTATTATTATTATCATTATCTCTGGCGAAGGGGGGCCTGATGCTAAAAGTTCACCCAGGGCTGCCAGGAGTCTAGGTACGGTGCTGATGTATACTTTGGTAACCATCTGGTTGCAGCTCCTTTTTTGTGTGTAAAGGCTAAGACAAAGCAGCTGTTGTGCAGCTCTGCCTTCTTTGTATCTTCTTTTAATAACTCACAACCAGAGGAAGGGAGGAGCTATCACCAAGGAGGAGTACTCCTCCTCAGCCCATGAGTGCAGGAGGGCTATTAGGAAGGCCACGGCAGAGATGGAACTCAGGCTAGCGTCCAGGATTAAGGACAACAAAAAGTCCTTTTTCAAGTACATTGGGAGCAAGAAGAGGGCACCAGGCAATGTAGGGCCCCTGCAAGATGCAAATGGTAATCTTGTGGCTACACCAGACAAGAAAGCTGATATTTTTAACAGTTTCTTTGCCTCTGTTTTCTTGAACAGGGACCGGGATATCCCACCTACCAGAGGTAGGGACAATTTCGAGGATAGCTCTGTCAGTACTTCAGTCAGCTCAGATGTAGTTAGGGATCTTCTGAAAGGGCTGGACATTTTTAAATCTGCAGGTCCAGATGCCCTCCACCCAAGGGTGTTGAAGGAGCTGGCAGAGTCATTATTGACTCCAAGATGAACATGAGCTGCCAATGCCAGACCGCAGCCAGCAAGGCCAGCCATACCTTGTCATGCATCCAAAGATGCATCTCAAGCCGGTCCAGAGAGGTGTTACCCCCCGCCATGTGAATTTGATCAGGCCGCAACTGGAGTACTGCATCCAGTACTGGGCGCCGCACTTTAAAAAGGATGTGCCCACCCTGGAGAGGGTTCAGGGAAGGGCCACCCGCTTGATGAGATGACAGCAGGCCAGCCCTATGAGGAGAGACTGAGGGACCTGAACCTGTTCAGCCTTGGCAAGAGGAGGCTGAGGGGGGACCTGGTGGCTGCCTACAAACTCATCAGGGGAGATCATCAGCAAATAGGCAGAACCCTTTTCTCCCCAGCACCACCTGGGGTGACGGGGAACAATGGTAATAAGCTGATGGAGAATAGGTTTAGGTTAGAGATCAGAAGGCAATACTTTACAGTTAGGGTGGCCAGAATCTGGAACCAACTTCCCAGAGAAGTGGTCCTCACCCCTACCTTGGGCAAATTCAAGAGGAGGTTGGACGATCACCTGTCTGGGGTCTTATGAACCCAGCATTCATTTCTGCCTGTGGCAGGGGTCAAGCTAGATGATCTGTTCAGGTCCCTCCTGACTCTAGCTACTATGAAACTATGCCTACTAAACAGCAGACCCGTGGCTTGCTTAGTGTTTTTTTTTCTGATCAACAGATCTGTTTTGCCCTTCTTGTTGCCCTTAACTGTGCTTGTCAGATGTAATTCATTTCTAACCTTTGCTTTCCTGATTTTTCCCTGCAAATTCTTGCTATATATCAAAATGTTTCTTTAGTGATTGCCCTTCCATCCGCTGCCTATATGTTTTCCTAATTTGAGGCATCTAAGAAACTCTTTTGTATAGCCACTTGGTATCCTGATGGTCTTATGTATCCACTGTGTTAGAATGCCTTCTTGTTGAGCTTCCAATACTAAGCCTTTTAGAAACTGCCAGCTCTCCTGAGCTCCACAAGTCTGTGTTCCTGTCTGCTGACAATGGGGTGCTCTCGGGTGATAGCGTAGAGAGGCCCAGGAAGGATGCAAGTCCCCTGACTGTTAGTTCAGACCTAGTTAAGGATTACCTGGAGGGCTTAGATGTATCCAATTCGGCAGATCCAGATGACCTTCATCCGCAGATGCTGAGGGAATTGGCTGGTTTCATTGCGGAGCCATTGGCACGGCTGTTTGAGGACTCCTGGTGCTTGGGCCAAGTCCCTGAGGACTGGAAAAGGGCCAATGTGGTCCCTATTTTCAAGAAGGGGAGGAAGGAAGAGCCTGGCAACTACAGGCCAGTCAGCCTCACTTCTATCATGGGGAAGGTCTTTGAAAAAATTATCAAGGGCCACATTAGTGAGAGCCCTGCAGGGGAAGTGATGTTGAGGGGTAACCAACATGGGTTTGTGCCAGGCCAATCCTGCCTGATTAGCTGGTCTCTTTCTATGACCAGGTAACAAAAAGCTTAGTTGTGAAGGAGGAAGTCAATGTCATCTTCTTGGACTTCCAGAAGGCCTTCAACACACTGTCCCACCCAATTCTGGTGGGCAAGCTGAGGGACTGCAGCACTGACGAATGCACAGTCACATGGGTGGCAAACTGGCTCCAGGGGTGCACCCAGAGGGTGGTGGTGGACGGGTCGATGTTGAACCAGGAGGGTGTGGACAGCAGAGTCCCCCAGGGCTCAGTCCTTGGGCCGGTGCTGTTCAACATCTTCATTAGCAACCTGGACAAGGGTGTGGAGAGCACCCTGTTCAAGTTCGTTGATGACACCAAGCTGTGGGGTAAAGTGAATACACCGGCAGGCAGGGACCGCATCCAGGCAGGCCTGGATAGGTTAGAGAAGTGGGTGGATCTGAACAGGATGCGGTTCAACAAGGACACGTGCAGGGTGCTGCACCTGGGGAGAGGGAACCAGCATTATGGTTGTAGGTTAGGGGCTGACCTTCTCAGCAGCACAGAGGCAGAGAGGGATCTTGGAGTCAGGATTGACTCCAGGATGAATATGAGTCGCCAATGCAACGAAGCAATAGGCAGAGCCAACCACACCCTGTCATGCATCAACAGGGCCATTACTAACAGGTCCAGAGAGGTCTTGCTCCCCCTCTATGCAGTGCTGGTCAGGCTGCAGCTGGAGTACTGTGTCCTGTTCTGGGCACTGCACTTCAAGAGAGATGTGGAGAACCTGGAGAGGGTCCAGAGGAGGCCACTCGTATGGTCGGGGGCCGCTGTGGCCAGCCCTATGAGGAGAGGCTGAGGGACCTGAATCACTTCAGTCTCCGCAAGAGGAGACTGAGGGGGGATCTTGTGGCTGCCTACAACTTTATTAGGGGTCAGCAGCAGGGACTCGGGGAAAGTCTGTTCACCAGGACCCCCCTTGGAGTCACCAGGAACAATGGCCACAAGATGAGGGAGGACAGGTTTAGGTTAGATATTAGGAAGAACTACTTCACTGTAAGGGTGGCCAGAGCCTGGAATAGGCTTCCCAAAGAGGTGGTGCTCTCACCTTTCCTGGAGATCTTCAAGAGGAGACTGGATAGGCACCTGGCTGGGGTCTTACGACCCCTCCCACCCACACGGCAGGGGGTCAGACTTGATGATCAGTCTAGGTCCCTTCTGACTCATTGATTCTATGATTCTATGATTAACAACAACACTGTTGTTACCTCCTTGAAGAATGTCTCATCCATCCTTTCCTCCAACTTACTAGTTTAAGGTAGGCTCCCCCCCACCATAATACTAATATTTTAATTGGAGCTATGTCAAACCCTGCATCTGAATTGCTGATAATGTAACACTGCACAGACTTGTAAAAGCTCATTAAATTATATAAATTCTGCATAAATTACATATAATTCCAAGCCACTAGACTTCACTGCCAGCCAATGGGCTGGTATTTAATACTGCTACTCCATTACAATTGGAAGGAGATCTATTGTGATTGGCAACAGATTGGACAAGGTGTAACTTTACCAAGTAAACCATGGAGTGGGCACCAGAAGTACAATAAATCAAAGATGCCCAAATTTCAGGACTGGTATGGGAGCAGAAGGTATTTTCTTAGAGAGCGCTATGGCTTTATCTCAAAGAAAGGATTCCATCATGAATGACTCGTGCCTCCTGAGGCCGGGGGGGGAGGTGGGCAAGGTGACTAGCTGCAGGAGGCAGCAGCAGTGTCAGTGGTGGGGGTATGGTGGTGGTGAGTGGGGACCACCCACAGGTGGTCGTGGTGATGTCAGTGGTGAGGGCAGGCTGAGCGGGAGCTGCCCACAAGTGGCTGTGGTGGTGTCGGTGGTGAGGGTTGGGGTGACAAGTGGCAATCACCTGCAGATGCTGGTGGTGGCGGCGGCCAATCTCAGGGGGGGTACGTGCCTCCTTGTGCCCCCACTACACGTTGCCTATGGATTCCATTAAAATATTTACTCCTGTTCATAATGTTATGGTATTGGTAATGGTGATCGGGTCTGTATAGAGAACCAGAGAACCAGAACTGTGTTTGGAAAACAAAAAAGGAATGAGTTAAGAGTTACCACCACTGCGGGAAGCCTGGGTTCAGAAGGGCCTGGGAGGACCATGGAGACTATACAGAAAATTTTAAGACCTGGAACATTCACCCTCTTCCAAGGGGGAAGCAAGGAAGACTCCACAAACCCTCTGTCAAGTGACACAGTTAAGTGGTTCATACCATATTTCATAGATTTCATAGACATCAGGGCTGGAAGGGACCTCGAGAGATCATCGAGTCCAGCCCCCTGCCCAAGGGGCAGGAAGTCAGCTGGGGTTATAGGATCCCAGCAAGATAAGCATCCAATTTACTCTTGAAGGTGTTCAGTGTAGGTGCTTGAACCACCTCTGCTGGCAGATTGTTCCAGACCTTGGGGGCTTGGACAGTAAAGAAATTCTTCCTTATGTCCAGCCTGAAGCGGTCTTGTAGGAGTTTGTGACCGTTTGACCTAGTCATCCCTTGGGGCGCTCTGGTGAACAAACGTTCCCCCAGATCCTGGTGGTCACCCCTGATAAATTTATAGGTGGCCATCAGATCACCCGATATTAGAGATACTGAGTTTCAGACCTGGAGAAAACACACAGGTAAGAAGGAGCAAATCTTCCCATTCTCATCACTATGTGCCCTGGTTTGCTCTCAGTTCCACATTTAAGGAAGCCAGTTGGAGTAAATTGTTTGTTTTTCTCCCCCCAGTTCCCCACACCCCGAAGCCTTTTCTAATGCATGGCCTCCATGCGTAGGGGCAATGTCAGTAAGATTAAGTTCCCTCTTTTCCTTATCTTTGGATACTGTTATAAGAGGACAGGATCATTGTCAAAGGAGCCAGATTCTTACAGGATTTCATTTGGCATCTTCCTCCCTCAGCTCCTCCCAACTTCAACCAAAGCCCTTGGTCATCTCAGGGTCCAAACTCAAGCCCATGCCATCAGCCAGTCTCATATGCAGGGCTATAGGCATGATAGTCAGCCTTTCCTTCCTTCTCCACGCAGAACTTTTCATTTAGCCCTTCTGGGCTGAGGCCTCTGGTGAAGAGGAGAATATTTGAGTCTTGTTTTGTAAGTTTTATTTCTGCAATTTCTGCAGTTTCTGCAATGGAGACTGGGGGCGCATCCACACATGCAGGCATATGCACATGCGGAAGCTTAAATAGGAGTGGCGCAAGTTTGTGTCGGGGATTCAGCATATGTGCCTGAACAAGCACTTTGGTGTGGGACAAGTTGTGCTACTTGGGGCAAACTGACCTTACTCAGCTACTCCCAGATCTGCAGCCAGGGGGAGTCTTTGTGTGGCATTGCTGCCATGTGTGCTCCTGCCCTGCCATCTGGGCAGCTATTGTTTGGCAGGTGTGCTCATTGTGGTGGCCTGCTTTGAACTGTCAAAGCATGTCCTCCTGGCCCCAAATGGCCAAGTCAGTCGCCTCATTTGCCCTCCAACTGGGTCCCTGGTCCCAACCCTGGGCAGGCTCCTCTGCCTGGGTCCTGCTACTTTTCTCACTAGCAAAGATCCTGGTGTTCCTTGTCTAAAAACTGCAAATTCTCTAAAAAAAAAAATCCCAACAGCAGTATAAAGAGCTGTCCTGATGAGCAACTCAGGGCTACTTGCTCTCAGGAGCTTCTGAGACCCGACCAATTGACATATGGGGACACTACCCTCCTGTGCCAGCTAGACTGCTGCAGCAACCTTGACCTAGAGTGGACTCTGCACCCTCTACCCACTGCAGCAGTCTGGCAGCGAAGGCTGCTGCCTGGCTGTGACCTTCTCCCACCGGCGACAGTATCTGCCCTGTTGGACCTGCAACCCCATGTCTGCATGCCTACCAGACCTGGACAAGGACTGCATAACTGTCTGAGCTGTGGCATGGGCATTGTAGCAGAGCCGTCTGCACCTCTGGACCAGCTGCCATTGGGCAGTTGGCCTTCGTGTGGCACTGCTGCCATGTGTGCCCCTGCCCTGCCATCTTATAGATTCATAGATTCATAGATGCTAGGGTCGGAAGGGACCTCAATAGATCATCGAGTCCGACGCCCTGCATAAGCAGGAAAGAGTGCTGGGCCTACATTACCCCAGCTAGATACACATCCAACCTTCTCTTGAATACCCCCAGGGTAGGGGAGAGCACCACCTCCCTTGGGAGCCCGTTCCAGACCTTGGCCACTCGAACTGTGAAGAAGTTCCTCCTAATATCCAATCTAAATCTGCTCTCCTCTAGCTTGTGGCCATTATTTCCTGTAACCCCCGGGGGCGCCTTGGTGAATAAATACTCACCAATTCCCTTCTGTGCCCCCCTGACGAACTTATAGGCAGCCACCAGGTCGCCTCTCAACCTTCTCTTGCGGAGGCTGAAAAGGTCCAGTTTCTCTAATCTCTCCTCGTAGGGCCTGGCCTGCAGGCCCTTAACCATACGAGTGGCCCTTCTCTGGACCCTCTCCAGATTATCCGCATCCTTCTTGAAGTGCGGCGCCCAGAATTGCACGCAGTACTCCAGCTGCGGTCTGACCAGCGCCCGATAGAGGGGAAGTATCACCTCCTTGGACCTATTTGTCATGCATCTGCTGATGCACGATAAAGTGCCATTGGCTTTTCTGATGGTTTCGTCACACTGCCGACTCATGTTCATCTTGGAGTCCACTAGGACTCCAAGATCCCTTTCCACTTCCGTGCCACCCAGCACGTCATTTCCTAGGCTGTAGGTGTGCTGGACATTTTTCCTCCCTAGATGCAGCACTTTGCATTTCTCCTTGTTGAACTGCATTCTGTTTTCTGCCCACTTGTCTAACCTGTCCAGGTCTGCTTGCAGCTGTTCCCTGCCCTCCGGCGTGTCCACTTCGCCCCATAGCTTAGTGTCATCTGCAAACTTGGACAGAGTACATTTCACCCCGTCGTCCAAGTCGCTGATGAAGACATTAAAGAGTATCGGTCCAAGCACCGAGCCCTGCGGGACCCCACTGCCCACACTCTTCCAGGTCGAAACCGACCCATCCACCACAACTCTCTGGGTGCGACCCTCCAGCCAATTCTCCACCCACCAGACTGTGCAGTAATCCAAGTCACAGCCCCTTAACTTGTTCACCAGTATGGGGTGGGATACCGTATCAAAGGCCTTCCTGAAGTCCAAGTATACGACATCCACCCCTCCTCCTGCGTCGAGGCGTTTTGTGACCTGGTCATAAAAAGAGACTAGATTGGTCAGGCACGATCTACCTGCCACGAACCCGTGCTGGTTTCCCCTCAGCATAATTTGTCCTGCCGGGCTCTCACAAATGTGAGCCTTGATGATTTTCTCAAAGATTTTGCCAAGGATGGAGGTGAGACTGACTGGCCTATAGTTACCCGGGTCCTCCTTCCTCCCCTTCTTGAAAATGGGAACCACATTGGCCCTTTTCCAGTCCTCCGGGACTTGACCCGTGCGCCACGAGCATTCAAATATTCCCGCCAATGGCTCTGCAATGATGTCGGCCAGTGCCTTCAGTACCCTCGGATGGAGCTCATCCGGGCCTGCCAACTTGAAGGCATCCAGTTCCTCCAAGTGACCCTGCACCACCTCAGGGTCCACGCATGGAAGTCTGGTGCCTTGCTGCTGCCTCCCTACACTCCCAGTGAGAGACTTGTCATGCCTCTCGCTTAGGAACACTGAGGCGAAGAACTCGTTGAGGAGTTCAGCCTTGTCCCCTCTGTCCGTCACCAATTGTTTCTGCCCATTTAGTAGGGGTCCTATTCCTCCCTGGGCCTTCCTTTTACTCCCTATATATCTAAAAAACAATTTCTTATTGTCTTTTACTTGGGTTGCCATCCTCAGCTCCATGGTAGCTTTGGCCTGTCTAACTGCCTCCCTACAAGCACGAGCAGAAGAGGTATATTCCTCTTTGGTGATCTCTCCCTGTTTCCACTTTTTATGTGCTCCCCTTTTGGCCCTTAGTCTGCCCTGGATTTCTCTGGTCAGCCAGGGAAGCCTCCTGGCCCCTTTCCCTCTTTTACCTCGCACGGGGATCGTCTCGCTTTGTGCTCGAAGGATAGCTTCCTTAAGGCACAGCCACCCTTCTTGGGCTCCCATCATTTCAAAACTACTACTCTGCAGTACGTCCTTCACTAATCGCCTGAGTTTGCTGAAATCAGCTGTCCTAAAGTCCAGCACGTTCACCCTACTGGTTACCTTACCCACTCGACGCCTTATGTTGAATTGTACTTTTAGGTGATCACTGTCCCCCAGATGGCTACCGATCTGTAGGTCCCCTACTATGTCATCCCCCGTTGCCAATACCAGATCCAGTAAGGCATTCCCCCTAGTGGGACCATGTACCTCCTGCGTCAGGTGGAGGTCCTGTACACAGGTTAGAAACCTGCGTGAGCGGTGGGACTTTGCTGTCTGTGTCTCCCAGCAGATGTCCGGGTAGTTTAGGTCCCCCATGACCACCGCCTCTTTAGCTTTTATGGTCTCTGAGAGTTGCCTCAGGAGCCCCAAATCTATTTCTTCCCCTTGATGTGGGGGTCTGTAGCAGACCCCTACCACCAAATCTTTTTCTCCTTGCCCCCCATGTAGCCTAACCCACAGTCCTTCTACTTCCTCATCCTTTGATTCTGTCTTGATGAGGGTTGATGTATATTGCTCCTGATCATAGAGCGCAACCCCTCCCCCCCTTTTCCCCACTCTGTCCTTTCTGTACAATCTATAGCCCTCAATATGTACCGCCCAGTCGTGGGATGGATCCCACCAGGTTTCCGTCAGCCCCACTAAGTCGTAGTCGTTTAGTGCAACCAGGAGCGCTAGTTCATCCTGCTTGTTCCCCATGCTCCTAGCATTAGTATATAGGCACTTGAGCCCTGTGACTGGTGCTTTTGCTACCCCCTCGCTCCAAGTCCTAAAGGGCTTTTTGTCTCTAACCTTCCCGTTCCTTACCTGTGCCGTATTGCTGTCCACCCCCTGTCTTTCACGTTCCCAAAGCTCTCTTTCTTCAGGCTGGGCTGTCCTTGTGGGTGCCACCTGGTTTGGTGGTCCACAGCCTCCCCCACCCTCATCTTCCCCTCCCCCCAACGAGCCTAGTTTAAAGCCCGCCGGAGGAGATCTGCCAACCTGGAAGAAAACACACGCTTACCTTTGGGGGACAGGTGAAGCCCATCCCAGCTGAGCATGTCCCTCGTTGTAATGTGTGGGTCATTGTCCAGGAAGCCAAAGCCTGCCTCGAGACACCAATTCTGAAGCCGCCAGTTGGTCTCTCGGATGCAGTTCTCATGCCGTCTTCCGCGTCCGTTCACTGGTAGGATGGAAGAGAATACCACCTGTGCACCAAATTCCCTCAGCACGCCGCCCAGAGCCTGGTAGTCCGCCATCAGGTGATCGGGGGTTCTCCTGGCCGCATCATTAGTACCCACATGGACAAGGACCATGGGGTAGTAATCGGTGGGCTTGATCCTGGCCTGGATTACCTCCGTCACATCCTGAATCTTAGCTCCAGGCAGGCAGTAGACCTCTCGTGCTGAAGGGTCCTGGTGACAAATGGGCCCTTCCGTACCTCTCAGGATGGAATCGCCTATGACGAGCACGCGTCTCCTCCTCTTCTGGGTCCTCTCGGATCTCTTGATCTGTTTGGAGTGTGAAGAATGTGGCATTTCTTCCTGCCCAAGGGTTTCCTCCTCCCTTTCCATCTCCTGCAGAGTCACCAAGGCCTCGTACCTGTTCTCCAGTCGGACTGGAGAAGCTTGTACCTGCTCGCTGTGAGCCGCTCCGGTCCTGGCTGTGACCGTCTGCCACTCTGCTGTGGAGGTCCTTCCCTGGGCTGCTTCTTCCTTGGGTGCCTGGTCCTGCAGGGAAAGGAAATAACTGTCAATTTCCTCCTCCGCCTCCCTGATCCCCCTCAGCCTGCTAACCTCCTCCCGGAGCTCCCTCACCTGTGCCTCCAGAGCCCTAAGCCGGGCACCTGCCGGACAGGTGTGGGGGCTCCCAATCTCTGCCCCCCCCGGCACTGCTGGGGATCCCCCGCAGGCCGGGAGGTAGGGGGACATCAGCTCCCCCATGGGCTCGGTCTGGGTGGAGGCCTCAGACCAGCCCCGGTTAGCCTTGTCCCCCTGGGCAGAGGCCCTAGCAGCACTCCTCGTATACATCCTTCTAAGCTGCTATTTGTAGACCTGTGTGGTGTCTACGTCCTACCCGTACAGGAGTCCCACTCCTGGCCCTCCCAGCCCGCCCGCCGGCGCGAACGCCTGCGCAAACGCCGGCGCGCTCTGTTCGCGCTGCGCGGCTCGGGAGCGCGGCTCCCTACCGGCTCAGCTATATGGAACCCTGGGCAGCTATCATTTGGCAGATGTGCTCATTTAATAGATTTCATAGACATTAGGGCTGGAAGGGACCTTGGAAGATCATTGAGTCCAGCCCCCCCGCCCGAAGCCCAGGAAGTCAGCTGGGGTCATAGGATCCCAGCAAGATAAGCATCCAATTTACTCTTCAAGGTGTTCAAAGTAGGGGCTTGAACCACCTCCAATGGCAGACTACTCCAGACCTCGGGGGCTCAGACAGTAAAGAAATTCTTCCTTATGTCCAGTCTGAAATGGTCTTGTAGTAGTTTATAACTGTTCAACCTCGTCATCCCTTGGGGTGCTCTGGTGAACAAACATTCCCCCAGATCCTGGTGGTCACCCCTGATAAACTTATAGGTGGCCATCAGATCACCCCTGAGCCTGCAGGCTTTTGCAGGCTAAAGAGCCCCATGGCTCTCAACCTGTTGTCATAAGGTCTGTTTTCCTGACCTCTGATCATGCGCGTGGCTCTCCTCTGGACTCTCTCAAGCTTCTCCATATCCTTTTTGAATTGTGGAGCCCAAAACTGGATGCAGTACTCCAGCTTGGATGCAAGCCAGTGTTTTGGACGCTTTACTAGCTGCAGCATCACATGGCAGGCTCATGTTCATCTTGTGGTCAATGATGACCCCCAAGTCTCTTTCTTCCTTAATGCTAGCCAGCGTAGCACTGCTGAGCCTATAAGGATGCTGCAGGTTTTTCCTCCCAAGGTGGAGAACCTTGCATTTTTCAGTGTTAAGCACCATCAGGTTCTCGTCCGCCCATTTGCTGAGCTTGTCCAGGTCAGCCTGGATCACCCTCCTGTCTTCAAGTATGGATGCTTTGCCGCTAAGTTTGGTGTCATTGGCGAACTTGGCCAGTCCGCTTCTGACTCCAATGTCCACACCATTAATGAAGATGTTGAACAATACAGGTCAAAGGACAGAGCCTTGGGGGAGCCCACTGGTCACAGGGCACCGTGACAATTGACTTCCATCAATTACCACCCTCTGGGTCTGACCATGGAGCCAATTTCCCAGCAGATCATGGTGGACCCAAGGCCACAATTGGCCAGTTTTGCCAAGAGGTGATCATGGGATACCAGATTGAAAGCTTTTTTTGAAGTCAAGATATATGACATCAATCTCTTCTCCCTTGTCCAGGTGATAGGTCACCTGGTCATAGAAGGTAATGAGATTGGTCAAGCAAGACCTACCTGCAACAAACCCGTGCTGGCTATCCCTCAGGATGTTGGCATCTGCCAGTCCGTTAAGGATGGCCTCTTTAATAAACTTTTCTAAGACCTTTCCCGAGATAGAAGTCAGGCTGATGGGCCTATAGTTAGCCAGATCCACTTTCCTCCCTTTCTTGAAGATCGGCACCACATTGGCCTTCTTCCAGTCTTTGGGCACTACACCAAAGCGCCAGGAGTTTTCAAAGATCCGTGCCAGGGGCTGAGCTATGATACTCGCCAGCTCCTTGAGTACCCTGGGGTATAGATTGTCAGGGCCAGCTGACTTGAAGGTATTCAGTTTCTCAAGGTGTTCCTTCATGAGGTTAGCTTTAATGGAGGGCAGGGGATCTCCCTCACCCAGACCTCCCTGTCCCATAGCGGGCATGGGCGTCCCATGGGACTGATGAAAGACTGATGCAAAGTACCCATTTAATAGGTTGGCTTTTTCCTGGGCATCAGTTGTCAGTTGTCCCATCTGGTTCAGCAGGGGTCCAATGTTGCCCTTGCTTTTCGTCCGGTTCCCCACATATCTGAAAAAGGACTTTTTATTGTCCTTGATGCTCGAAGCTAGTTGGAGTTCAGTTGCAGCCTTGGCTTTCCTGGTTTTTCTCCCTGCAGGACCGGACCAGCGCAGAATATTCCTCCTTGGAGGTGAATCCCCTGCTTTAGCTTTTGTAGGTCTTTCTTTTTAGCCTCAGGAGGTCCGTTAGATATCTGGAGAGCCAAGGGGGCTCCTGTGCCCTCCTGCTGCCTTTCCTCCGAGATGGAATAGAATTAGCTTGTGCATTGAGGATCATTCCCTTGAGGAGCAACCACTCTTCCTGAACTCCTCTCCCCCTGGTGTCGTGATCCCTTAGGGCCTCACTGACAAGCCTCCTGAGCTTGTCAAAGTCAGCTTTCCTGAAGTCAAGGACTTCTGTGTTGCTGACTGACTTGCCAGCTTTACGGCGGATGGTGAAGGTGATCAGCTCGTGGCCGCTGTCACCCAGCTTCCCATTGATCACTAGCTCACCAATTAGGTCATCCCCAGTAGCCAGTACCAGGTCGAGCAGTGCTTTGCCTCTCTTTGGCCCATAGACTTCTTGAGTCAGGTAGAGGTCATGCACACACGATAGGAAGCTTTGCAACTGCTTGGATTTTGCTTAGTGATCCTCCCATGAAATGTCTGGGTAATTGAAGTCACCCATGACAACCATGGTCCTGGAGCATGTGGCCTTAGCCAGTTGCTGGGTGAATTCTTGGTCAAGATCTTGACTTTGGGTGGGAGGTCTGTAGTAGACTCCCACCATTGTGTCCCCTGTGCCATGTTCCCCAGATTTTAACCCAGAGTGTCTCCAGTCATCCCCTGGTCGCCAACATCAGCTTGCAGGGACGCGGAGCTTTCCTTAACATAGAGAGCTACACCCCCGCCCCTTTTATCTACTCAATCCCTCCTGTACAGGATATAGCCATCTATACCTGTGGTCCAGTCATGGATGGAGTCCCACCACGTCTCCGTTATCCCTATGATGTCATAATTATTTGCATTAATCAGGAGGATGAGTTCCTCCTGCTTATTCCCCAAGCTCTTGGCATTTGTGTACAGGCAGGCAAGTGTCTCCTTGGGGGCTCTTGCCTTGCCCACAGATTGTACCAGGGCTGGGGCAGGGGTGGGCTCTCTTAAGTGCCTTGGCCTGCTGGCTTTGCAAGGGTTGCTCAGTGGGCCAGCAGTGGCAGTAGTTCCCCCATCCCCCAGCAGGTTAGTTTAAAACCCGGTGGAGCAGTTCAGTCAATCTGGCTGAGAAGAGCCTCCCCGCCAGCGGAGAGAGGTGGAGGCCATCCCTTCCCAGCAGCTCGCTGCCTCTCTTGCCAAAGAGCGGGCTGTGGTCATGGAAGCCAAAGCCTTCCCAATGACAACAGCGCTGCAGTCTTTGGTTAACTATCTGGATCCTCCTCTCCCTCAGCCCATACCCCGAGACTGGGAGGATCGACGAGAACACCACCTGTGCCACCAGACCCTTTAACCCCGCTCCCAAATCCCTGTAGTGTCTCATGACCCGGCTGGGTGTGCTCCGAGCCATGTCATTGGTGCCCACTTGGATGAGGAACATGGGATAGTGGTCTGCGGGCTGGAGGAGTTTAGGGATCTTCTCTGCAATGTCCCAGATGCGGGCCCCCAGGAAGCAGCAGACTTCCCAGGCTAAGGGGTCAGGGCAGCAAATTACCCCCTCAATCTCCCTCAAGATGGAGTCTCCCACAACAAACACCTTATGTTTTGTCTTGGGGAGAGCGGGGGCAGTAGCTGCAATTGAGTCTGTGTTGCCTGTGGGAACTGGCAACTCAGCAGGCTCTGCTGGGGCTGCAAGAGGTTCGTACCTGTTGCTAAGCTCCGGCGAGGCAGGGACTTTGGTGCAGCGGGCCTTAGGGCCCTTGACCACCTTGGTCCATCCCCCTGACTAAGCAGAATGGGAGATCCCAGACTCCTCCCTTGCCCTGGAGGGAGACCGTGGTCTACCCTCCAGCTCCCGGGGGAGAAGGGGCTGGCAGTAGGAGTCTATCTCCTGCTCACAGTCCCTGATGGCACGCAGTCTCTGGGCTGTGGCCTGCAGCTCCTCCAGCTGGTGCACCAGAAACCCCAAAAGGGAGCAGACCCCGCAAGGGGAGGTGGCCATGCTCCCGGGCCCCAGAGCCTGAAAAAGGGCCAGGCAGCCCCCACAGCCAAGAGCCAGGGGCTTCTTCTGCGTGGACCCCGGAACCATGGGCTCCATCTGGGTGGCTGTCTCTGAGGTGCTGGGGGGGGGGCCACAGACCCCTCCGGGACCCTTGGGGTGCAGTGAGTGCCCATCTGCGGCATGCTGCTGGTAGGCAGGCTGGGCCTGAGTCTGTCTACCCTGGGGGCTTGCAGGCAGGGCCTCAGGCCCTCCTGAGCACCCTCCTGCACCAACTCCACACTAACTCATGCGCCGGCAGACAAGTGCACGTGTTTGCATGGCTCCCTGGGGACTAGGTGAAGTAGGGGCCTGGGCAGGGCGAGACCCAGCCTGGCTCCCACTCAGCTGCCTCTTCCCGCTCTCTAGGGGGTAACTTCCTCCCACTACAGGCCCTGCTTACCTCTAGCTGTGCTGGGGGTCAGCGGGGGGCTCTGAAGCTGCTGCGGGGTCTCTGGGGGGCTTCGGGGGAGCGGGGGCTCAGTGGGCTTTCACCCGCATCTCTTGCCACTCCTGGAGCCTCCATTGTGGTGGCTCACTTTGAACTGTCAAAGCATGTCCTCCTGGCCCCAAATGGCCAGTCAGCCACCTCATTTGCCTTCCATCTGGGTCCCCGGTGCCAGCCCTGGGCATGCTCCTCTGCCTGGGTCCTGCCACTTTCCTCACTAACAGAGATCCTGGCGTTCCCTGTTTAAAAACTGCAAATTCTCTGATAAAAATCCCAAATTCACTATTTAAAATACCCCAAGACCTGTGTTCTTCCATGATTAAAATGAAATGCCACTATCTGTGTCTGTATGTGTATGTATGTGTGTGTGTCTGTATATATATACAGACACATATACATATATACACACAGAGAGAGAGAGAGATATCAGTTGGGCAATGTTTTATTGATATAGTTACAATTATAAAGCAATTTGGCAGTGCCTCTATCATCATAATAAAATAAATTCTAAATATCTATATGCTTTGGTGGTTGCTCTTGGTATTTTTATCAAAGAAAAATCAGAGCTCCCCCTGACC
Source organism: Crocodylus siamensis (assembly GCF_052110815.1). Lineage (NCBI taxonomy): Eukaryota > Metazoa > Chordata > Crocodylia > Crocodylidae > Crocodylus > Crocodylus siamensis. The sequence goes on from NC_143399.1 coordinate 187,101,048, forward strand.
CCTTTGTTAGCCAGGATGTGAGGACAGCTGCCCTTGCAGCCACAGGGGCATGACGGGGATGTGGGCAGGTGTGTGGGGAAGTGGGAGGGAGTGTGGGGAATGGCAGAGGGTATGGGGTTTGTGGGTGTGGGTTTTGTTGGGGGGCTGCCACATGCCTGCCCCCCACAACTGCCCTCTGCAGCGCTGGAAGCAGCAGCCAGCTGGGTTGTCGCAGCTCCCGCCCAAAGCTGTGAACTAGCAGGGTGGGCTGGGGTGGGGCAGGCTGAGTCCATTCAGCATATACACCCTCTCTCGGGTGAGGCAATGCTGTACTGCCGCGGGGCTATTCTTGCAACCAGACCATGACCCTTCAAGTTCCCCAACAAACCCCACATCTCCCACCACTCCCACATCCCCCCCCCCACGTCCCTGCTTACTTGGGACAGAACCTGGGTCCAACCCAGACCTATTTGTCCCAGCATGTTAAATCAGCATGCTGAGGCAACAAGAGCACCATAGAGATGCCCTGGCCAGATGCCAGAGAGTCTCTGGAGGACCCAACCTCTAGTTGCCTCAGGACACGTTCCTGGACTGTGCCCTGTGCTGCTTTTTGCTCTGCAGGTTTGTTTGTTTTTTGATACCTGGATTTTCAGGTATCAAATTTCAAGCCTATGCTGCAGATATACAGCACAGGGAACATTTTTACGTTCACAGCATGCCTCTTGCGGTGTCTCAAACTACTTTTAAATGTTGCAACAGGCAAGTGCGCGCTTGTCTGGATGTGCCCCAGGAGTCTAGAAGGTTTGCCATCTGAGAGAAGCCTGCATGGCCCAGCAGCTGTTTCATGTTATTGAAGTCAAGAGAACTCAGTTCTGTTTGCCTGCTTGTATGATATTGTGCATGTAACTACCTGTCTACAATTCATTTTGACCATCTGTATGTACAATCAAAAAAGTGGTTATACTTACCCTTTACAAAGAATGGTGCTATTCACTGGGATTTTCTTGAAGTCTTGATTGAAGAGGTAACAGACTACCAAGAGGAAGGCTAAGCTGAACATACAATATGCTATCTAAACCAAGGCCTAGAGAATAGCAGCCCAGTTTCAGGATAGAGGCAGAACAATACTTGGCACATGGAGTATAAATGAGCAGTTCATTCACAAAAAAGCAAGGTGAGCACTCAGGGTCAGCAGACTGCTACAAAATTCCAAACTTATTTTAAAAATAGTCTTTCATTTAGACTAAAGCACTGAGCAATGTATGGCTTCCTGATACTTTCCTAAGTACATCCATAATTTCACATTCTGTACTTTAAAGATAAGATAAAATTACCCAGAAATGTTCATCTTTGGGGCCTAAATCAATTACTGATGGAAGCTAGTATTTCATGTGAACGTTATTGTTTAACATTAAGACCATAGGAGATGTTCTAGCTCTAAGGAACTTCAGAACTCTCCACTCCCTCCCATGTTAAACTAGACAGACTAAATCACTGGAGGCAATCTACTCACTGTCTAGGCTGATGGATAATGTATCTTGTGCAAAAAAAATACTCATCTTGTGATGCTCAAACATCTAACAAATTTATGGATCATCTCTGCATGGGCAACGTAACTGAAATATTTTATTTTGTGTTTACTTCTATGGGGTACCTCTACACAAGATGCTTTACTGCACATTAGACTAATCTAATACATGGTAAAGCATCACTGTCTGCATGTGCGTGTCAATTACTGCGTATTAAATTAATCTAATGCTCCATTTGCTAGTGTCAATACATACAGGTACTAGAAAAATGGTGCATTAACTAATATGCCAAAGGACACGTATAGACCCTTACTGGGAGCAAATTGCTCCTAGTCAGCCAGGCGGCAGGGGGCCACTGCTGCCTAGCTAAGCCCTGACCTCCACAAAGCAGGGGAGATGTCCTGGCTCCAGGGCAGCTCCCTTCCAGTTGTGCAGCGATTGGGGCCAGGTATATGTACTGTAATTTTCCTTTGACTCTAAGTCAGAGGCTGCTGCCAGGCTTCATAAGCAGGGTACTACACAGACCAATGCAAACAAAAAGGTTGCTTGTAATAACAATTGTGGGATGTTTTTTCTGTCTGGATCCCAAAACTTTCATTCCTGGCTATTTCAGATTCTGGGACTATACCATTGGTTCAAGCACCTGTGACTTGCAGCACAGCACCTCAGACTATGCAACACCTGCTTCAATATCCACTGCTTGAAGGGACATGTACAATGAAAGACCTTGCAAAGTACAATAAAGGAGCACAAACTTGTTTCTACATCACATTTGATCATTTTGTTACACGAGATGTCAGATTCGTGACATAGCGAAGGACTGAAATGGCAGTTGCAGACATTGGTGATGTGTTGGGGGGACATAGTGGGACATGTGCCCCCCCAGATTTCTGTGCTGATGGTGGGGGTGCAAGCATGGGGCAGCAGCCTGGCTGGAGCCAACCCTCAGCAGCAGTGGGGGCAGCAGTAGAGTTGCCCCCCACTCCTAGTGTTTATGTGGTTATGGTTGTGGCTATCTTTGTTGATCGACTCTGCATTGAATGATAAGGAGGATGTATACGACTCTGTGCACAATCTGATTGGAAATTGTTAGGCAGAAGTTTTCTGGATCTGGAACCTGAGGTATAGCACACTCTTAGAAAGGGATCCCCAGGCAAATCCTTGGAGAAGTCAATAGATATCCATTAGCTGTTCTTCAATCACAGCAAGCCCAGGAGGCTGGACTTTCATGTTGCCTCCAACATCACAATTTAGCCCTTTCCCAATTCAATATTAACTACAATGCTCCACCTTCTTTTCTATCTCCACTGAATTCTTACAAATTTTTGCTGGAAGAGTATGCCAAATTCAGAATGAAAGCAGGCTACTGAAGCCCCTGAAAATGGAAACTAGAAATGCTTATAAACAGCTACACGCAATTCAAACCACCTCTCAGAGTAGCTGAGAATTACAACCAAAGTACAAATATTTAAGAATGCCATTACACTTCATGAAATTACCTGTTGCAAGTTTTACATAAACAAACACCAAGGAAGTACTGACTCCTTCATTTAATTAGATCTTTCTGATTTTCAGGTTGTTTGTACTTTGCCCATCACCTTCATTTCCAAAATAATCACATAATATAGTTCTCACAAATTCCTAGAGGCAGGTTAGTGCATTTTACAGTTTGAAGACTGGAATTAAAAAAATTCCAGACAGCTAAAACCAATGTTCTATGTAGTAACAGTTCTTGAGTCTGAGAGTAGACAATGCAGCTCAGATTTGAAGTGGAAGGTAAAAGGCAAAATGAAAATGTGATATGCATCTGCAGCTAGTTTCAATTTATTGCACAATTGAGTAATCATGCAAGAGACAATGTAGAGAGGGAGACAAGGTTCTTTGGGTGAATCTGATATCTTTTATTAGACCAACTTAAATAGTTAGAAAACAATTATTAAGCAAGCTTTCAGGTTCAAAAGGTATCAGATTCACCCAAAGAACCTTGTCTGCCTATGTCCTTAGACCAACACGGCTACAACCTACACCAATGTAGAAAGGGGGCTTTTGAAGAGTCTGGTTCAATATATGTTCTAAAACTTGCTTGATATGTCACCCTATGTGGCAGGTTGCTCCTGAAGCCCATTTGTCTACATGAGGAAGGATCCAGGATTAGAGACGGATAAAGACTATTAACGTGAGAAACACTCCAGTCCTGGAGGTGGAAAACAGACTTCACTTGAAATGTTCAGCTCTCTCTTTCAATGGAGTGAATTTAATTGAAGATCTGAATCCTGCAGAAGTAAAGCACAGGTAAGTTAAAACAGAATAGGAAGACAGATTATAAAAATGCTAGCAGTAGAATATGAAGTATGTATTGTTTCATTGTCTCATGTGAGCAAACAAACTGCATGGGAGAGAAAGCAACCCGTATTTGCAGAACAGAAGGGGGAAAAGAAGAGGATAGATCCTGCCAGAATGTATTCCCTAATACATTTTTGCTCACTAATCTTTGCTCGAAGTATTGCCCAAATTTAAAGCAGAATGCAAGACATACAAGCTTTAATATTGAACAGCTTCAAAAACCTCAACCAGCACCTAGTATTTTTATATGCATCTTATTCTGGGATTTAACTTTATGCTAAATAATAGATAAATCCTGTAAATTTTTGCACATCAGATATTACGGAAGTTTTCTGATTTTAACATGTGCGCTACACACCTGTTACATAGTTAACGGTTCCATTATTATGGTGCTCAAGTTAATCAGAAATGGGAGCTTTACTGAACTAGCCTTGCATACATCTCCACGGGGAAAAAACCTAAGTGGTTTTTCTAAACTACCTACAACCACAGCTAGTTGGGGTGAAGCTACTCCTCACTGGACATTGACTAGACTCCATTGCTTTAATCTTAGTGTATCAGAACCATACACTCCTAAACTTCACATGGTTTCGTCAGGTTGCAGCACTGTTGTGTTCCTGTTGCTTCCTTTGACCCATCTGATGCCCATAACACAGGTTGCCTGTTGCTTCTTCACAGAAACAGGTCCCCAGCACTCAGCTGCCTGGCCCCAGCAACCCATGCCAATTTCTTGATTCACCGAGGAGCTTAAGTGCACGTTTCCTCGCTCTCAAGTCTTGTGGTCAGTTTTACAGTTCAGTTCTGAGGGACACATGATACTTGAAAGGAACAGACTTTATAACAGTGCCTTAACACAACTACTTCTTGCTTTAGTTAGCTCAAGTAATATCCTGATCTAGACATTATAAAAATACTGTGCATTTCCTCACTATTCTGGACAGTTCTTTATACATGGACACAAATCCTCCATGGACTTGACGTTCCTCCTCCTCAAAACCATGAAACCTCTGACCTCAGCACTCAGTGCTCTTTGACTCCCCTGCCTAAGCTCCCTCTGACATGGCAAGTAAATCACTCAAGACCTCCAGATCCCCTTGTTGGGTGATCTCAGCCCCCTGCTCAGTCTTGTTAGATCATCAAAATGCTCCCAAAAAGTAATCTGTTGCTGGCAGAAGTTCTTGGTTTGGCCACCTTCTTTAGCAGATCCATTGTAATGACCAGTTAACTTGAGGACCAGGGACAAGCAGCACAACATGAAAAAGGTAAACTTAGTTGCATATTGTAAAAAAAACCCAGAAAATTCCCCATTTTCTCCATTAGCACATTTACAAAATCTCACCCAATCACATCTAAACAATACCAACCTTCACTTTATTTGCTGTATCCATCCAAAGGTGATGGAGATTTCTAGAGACTCTCCTATTTTCCTATGCTTTGTAGCAGTCTTCTAGTGTATTGTACTGAACTCTTGTATACAGGATTTTCAGAAACATGTAAGGCTGCCTGCAGTGTTAAAAACCAAAACAGTGCTTTACTTTTAACTCTGCACTTTTGCGCCCAGTGCATGTCCAGAGGCAGCACATTAGTTGGACTCAGCTCGCCTGACATCTGTATAGATCAGACACTCTAATGGGGCTTTTTTGGCGCTTTTATCTAATAGCTGATTGAATCAGCTTAAGATAAAAGCACCAAAGATCCCTGCTGAAGTGCCCAATCTAAACAGATGCTATGGTGCTAGTTAAATGTATAAAAGAGCTAAATATTGTAATTTCCAGATACTTAAAGGGAAGCCTTCCCCCTTTTTCCTATTGCTAATCTATAATGATCTGCTTCTTTGGTAGACTATTCCATGTTCAGTGGCAGATAACTTCTAGCACCTTGTCTACATTTCTGAAATCAAGTCTTCAGTTATTGCTGTGTGAATACAGCTGCAATACAAATGGCTTTGCCACTCTTCTGAACAGGAACCATCTTCTAGTTGAAGAATTTATCACATTTTTGTAAACTGGTTTAACTGGCTTGTTTCAACTTTAAAGCTAATTTTAAAAATGTATTTCACATTTGGGAAGCTTGTATCTTTTAGTAAACCGATTACTGCACAATTTCACCTAATTTTACTGAGTTCACTTCTACAGTAGGGACAAATATTCTAATGACCATCTCATATATCCCTACCATGCGTTTTGTGAATGCTTAGACCAAGACTGGGCAAAATGGTGGACCTAGCCAGCAGCCAGACTCCCATTTCCCAGCATCCCCCGCTCGTGTTGATGTGACCAGTTTCCATGGAGACCCCCGTAGTGGCAGTGCAGAGCCAGGATTTCCACGGAGACTGGCCCCAGCAGCGCTGGCAGGACACATAGCTGGGCAGGTAGCGGCTCTGGGGCCAGGATCTTGCAGTGGTGACAGCGCAGTCCAGAGCTGGGGCAGAGCCATGACCTGCTGCCTGTTCACACGGTGCGAACAGCAGATCACAACTCTGCTCCGACTCCAGGTTACGCTGCCACCACTGCAAGATCCCAGCCCTGGGCCCAGAGCAGCTCCCTGCTCAACCATGCATCCTGCTAGTGCTGCTGGAGTTGGTCTCTGTGAAAACCCTGGCTCCACAGTCACCGCGCCACTGCTACTGGGGTCTCCATGGAAATCAGCCACTGTGACATGGGCAAGGGCTGCTGGGAAATGGGAGTCTGCCGTGGGCCCAATCTGGCCCAGAGACCAGACTTTGCCCATCCCTGTCCTACACACAGACGTATCTGTTCCTCTGTTAACCACTGGTAAAATATCTCAACATTAAAGCATTATGCATTAATCCAACTCTCCTTCCACTCTTTCATAACAAGTCTTCACCTTTTCTTAAAAGAACTTGGCAACTCTCTTTATAGCCATTTACTGTTTGTTGACTTCCTACTTGAACTTAAACAACTCTTCCTCCTACATACAGCTTCAGAGACTATCAACAGCAGCAGCAGAGGATTTTTTTTTCCTCTTCTGCCTGCTCTTGCATCTTCTGAGGAAGAGCAGTTCAGCATAATTTGGAAGGCATGATGCAGGTGCGTTTGGGGGAGTGGAAATGGATGGCAATAGGATCAAGGATCTGGAGCATCAAGGAACAAATCCCTTGTTCAGCGTGTGAAGAGGGAATACCCCGAGTTCTATTAGACCCCCCTACTTCTGCAGAGCAAATAAAAGGCATGGGCAACTTAAACAAAGTTACACTCTTTGAATAGGGGACTTAGTCTCCAGGTGAAGTAACTTTGTCTGGTCTGCTCTATCCCACAGTAAACAGAAGTGGCACTGCCACAAATACCAGCCATCACTAAGAGATGCTTACAGACCTATCTTGCAAGCAAAGATGATGTTTATTACTTGGGGAAGGGCAGACTAGTAAATATAATGATAGCCCCTTTTCCTTCAGCACTTCCCATGAGCCTCCCATGAAAAGGGCTGTGAGACAGTTACTGTTTCCTTCAAAAGCAGTTCCTTCCATTCTTGAAGGGAGTTAATGGACAGCTAAATCCCAGTTCATTTGAGGTAAAGCATGGAAGAAGCTGCAAGGGTAAGTCCCATTTTTTCTATCAGCTGTGCTAAGGCACCTTTCTGACAGGGTGGCAGCAACAGATCTTAATTCAGTCTTAAACTCATCTGAAAATCATCTCTCTTCAGATGAGTTTAAGACTGAATTAAGACCTGTTGCTGTCACCGTCAGAAGGCTGCCTTAGCATAGTAATGGTAGCTCAGGGAAGAGACTGTGCAAGAGACACCCTCCCTAACTACCTCAAGGGCAGTTCCAAAGAGGATGGAGTTAGTTACTGTTCTCAGTGGTGGCAGATGACAGAACAAGGAGCAGTGATCTCAAGTTGCAGCAAGGGAGGTTTAGGTTGGATACTAGGAAAAATTATCTCCCTAGAAGGGTGGAAGCACTGGAACAGATTACCCAGAGAGGTTGTGGAATCTCCATCCTTGGAGGTTTTTAAGGCCCAGCTTGACAAAGCCCTGGCTGGAATGATCTAGTTGGGGATGGTTCTGCTTCAGTGGGACCAGGAGGTTGGATTAGATGACCTCCTGAGGTCCCTTCTAACCTGAATTTTCTAGGATTCTATCAACTTGCTCCATAGCAGTTCTCTCCCTCATCTTGTCTGCAGGGGACACAGCTACATTATTGCAACTAGGAAGTAAAAGGGATTTTTCATGAAATTCAGTGGAGAATTTAAGCTTATTAA